>NW_026712308.1:0-286752 GCF_030504385.1 Musca domestica
TTAATAAAATAATTTAAGATTAATTCAATATAAGTAATATGATAAGTCAACACACCTGTAATATGTCAACCACACGTTGACGTGTCCTTGTAATATCAGAAGCCTTTATAGTTTTTCAAACTCGACACCATAAAATATTCCAAAAAAAGGAGTGAATACCCAAACTCAGACATGTTGTCAAATACACTCTTTTGTTGCTGGCATTAACATTAGCATGTGTAAGCCATAATAGCGGCTGCGATGACAACATACGCCACCATCTATCCTAGCAAGTGTCCATCCATCCCCATTCATCCATCTATCCAGCGTTTCGTGGCTGCAACTGTTGGGACCGAGTGACTGACTAGCTGCTACTGCTTGTCATTTGTTTGTACACTTTTACGCTTTGCTTTATCACACAGATATCTGGCGATTTGCATGAAGCGTTACAAGATTTATTGCCACATTTGACTTGATTTAGCTTGTTTATGTTTTCCAAGCTTAACTTATGGCCATGCATTATGGTCGCACTACCATCATCCAGCAGACATCAGACATATAGATGACGACATATTCTTCTATTTTAGCAAATGGAAGAAAACTATAAAGACACACACACACACATTCCATCATGGCTGTTGTTGTTGTTGGAATGGCACACATGCGTTCCTTTTGTTTTTTATTCGTTGTTTTTCCATCTTTTGCAGGAGCAGTTGATCGCAATAAAAAAGTTTTAGTCTCTTGGTTAGTTGGCCATTTGACCAAAGCACCTTTGAGTTATATATCAAATCCAGAGTAGCGTTAATGTGGGGGTGGTCTATTAATTGGAAGTTGATCCATTTTACATATATCTTTATAACGGGATTATCTATCTATATATATAATATATATATATAAGTAAACAATGAGTGTCTGCCTGATTCATTAACGACCAGGCGAAACGGCTGAACGTAGAATCTGGAAATATTGTATGTGGGTCAATGTTGTTGAAAAGCGGTGAGATAAGGCTGGGTTTTTGGAAATTCGGACTAGAAGTGTACTAAAATTCGTACCTTTTGGTATTTTGTGAACGGGTGGAGCTATAATGTTGACATTTGGCATAAAAGCTAAGTTTGGGAAGTAGTGCTTATAAAAGTAGATGTTTCTGTTTGCGTACAAAGCAAAAGAACTGTAGTAAATTGTACTAAATTTCGTACAATTCTTTTTTAAGTGAATGGAAGAAGCTTGTAATTTAAAATGTTGGTATTTGGGTCACTGCTGATGAGTAGGGTTAAGATAAAGGGTTGGGTTTGGTAATCCCTTCAACAAGCCTACAAAAGATACTAATATTGCTTGAAATCTGAAATTTGGCATAAGGGTCACAGTTCGTGTATAGCTTTGAAATCTGGAGGCGGTTTTGGAAAATACGTACCAAAACGTACTACATAGATAGCCTGTATATATGGAGGTGGTTTCGGAAATGTAATAATTGTACGAAATGTATGGTATTGGGTTATGGGATAGAGATAAAATTCTGAAATGTAATATTTAGATTACTGATGGAAATGCGTCCTATATTTGTACGAAAAGTACTATATGGTACTAAATTTGGTATTGGATGAAGGAAGAGGTCTGCAGTCCTCAAATTTTATTTGAGGTCTCTATTGGTATCTGGAATTGAGATGGGGAGGTGGTTTTGGAAATGTGCACTATAATTGTACCAAAAGTACTAAGTCGTACTAAATTTGGTCGAGTTTGAAAGGGATAAGGAAACAATTCTGAAATTTGATAGTTAGATCGATAGGTAACTCTTGGTAGCTGAGTTTGAGATTTGGGGGAGGGTATGGAAATGTAAAAGTACCAAATGTTACTAAATTTGGTATTGGGTGAAGGGATAGGGCTGGCATCCTCAAAACTGATATTAAGATCTGCGTATTTGGAGATGGATCTGGAAATGTGAACTATAATTGTACAAAAAATAATAAATTTGGTATTTGGTGAAGGTATAGATCTGAATTCCTTACATTAGATATATATATCATTGACGGGGTCTGAGGTTAAGATTTGGGGGTGAGTTTGAAAAAGCGTTTCATTATTTTACTTAATGGTTCTAAATTTGGCATTGGGGGAAATAACAGAGTTGATATCCTGAAATTTGATATTAGAGTCACTGTTGGTATTTGAGGTTGAAATATGAAGATGGTTTTGAAAATGCGTACTTTTATTGTACGGAAATAACTAAATGCTATTAAATTTGGTATTGCGTGAAGAGGAAGAGTTGAAATATAGGAATTTTATATTGAGATCAGGGTTGTTTTGTAGGTTTTACCTTAAAACAGTTGTGAATAGAAAAATTGGTTGTGGTTCCAATGTGGAATGTTTTTACTAAAATCTTCCTCTATAAACTTGAAAATGGAAGATTTTGAAGACTTTTTGGTGTGAAAATACGTTATCCTACTATTTTTTCCGAGAAAGGAAAAACTTGAATAATATAAAAGACCTTGGTGTGCTAGACCTTGGTAACTTTCAAAACGTCGACACTCATTTCTTCTTTTTTTAGCTCTGCTTTCAGAATCTGTAGCTTTATTTATTGCATATCTCTTCTTTAGGTACATCTCTAGAAGGTCGCCCGCGAGCACTGGACGAGAAGGGAGAATCCGATTTGGTACAGACTTGGTGCATTGTAATATTTCTACCAAACATAGATGGACATGTTTGTTCTTCTGGTACCTCCCACACATATGGCCAACATTTTCAAAGAAAACAAGTAAAATAGTATCGGTCGGTTTTGCAAACAGATGTATACCCTCAGTCAATATTCGATTATTTAAAAATATTTTGACTTCTATTATGATTATTCAAATGATTAACCCCTTAAGCAGTTGGTTCCGAAGGAATTGGCCAATATTGGCCATTTCGCATCGGACCCAAATAAATATGATATAAATATTGCGACGTGCTAGGTTTGGACTGTGTTGTGTTAATGGAAATTTTGGAATGTACCAAGTCTCGGATGTTAATTTCGCTTTTTATGAGCTTCATGAAGCAAATCCGGATTATAGCTTCTCTTTCTGTGCAGAAAAAAATATTTTATTGTTTTTTTTTTTTTTTTTTGGAAATTTCGACCATTTGTGGGGGAGGTCCTAGAAGGAGTGGACCGATATATTCCGTCGTAACGCCAGACTTTGCGTTAATACAAATATTGGGATGTGTGAAATTTGAAGACAATCGGACTCTTACATCACATTTTATGAGAGTTGAAATTATTGAAAATTTTTGCCACTTGTGGGGGAGGTACTTAATGGAGTGGACCGATATTGTCCATTTTCATACCTGACCTTGCACTGACGTAAAATATTAGGATTTGCAAAGTTGTAGCAAATTATGCTTATCGTTTCTTTTTCTGTGTAAAAAAAAAATTCTTGAAAATTTCGACCATTTGTGGGGGAGGTACCAGAAGGAGTGGACCAATATATTCCATCCTAACACCAGACCTTGGGTTAATATTAATATTGGGATGTGTAAAATTTGAAGACAATCGAACTCTTGCATCACATTTTATGAGAGTTGTAATTATTCAAAATTTTGACCAGTTGTGGGGAAGGTACTTGATGGAGTGGACCGATATTGGCCATTACCTAGCACTGACGCAAATATTAGAATTTGCAAAGTTGGAGCAAAATCGGATTATAGTTTATCTTTATGTGCAAAAATATCTATTTTTTGAAAATTTCGACCTTTGTGGGGGAGGTAACAGACAAAAATAAGTTTGACAAAAATATTACGATGTACCAAGTTTGTACCAAATCGGATACTCCATTCGAGAGTTATCGTGTGCACCAGTCAGTCAGCCAGACAGACGGACGGACAGGCAGACGGGCGGACATCGCTAGATCGATTACAAATGCTCTGAAACGGATTTGGTCCAAAGAGACCTATGGTCTAAAACAGTTATTTCGACTAGGCACGTTTTGATCGTATCAAATGATATAAACCCTCTGTGGCCATATTGCTGAGGGTATAATAAATTACGTTATAAATTTTAAATGGAGTAGGCGATTTCTTTCAAACTTTTCACATCTTAGGTTAAATGAGAAAATGGACTATATCAATTAAAAAAATCAATTCACCAGCACATTTTCAACTAAGAACTCATCGAGTTCTATAAGTCAAAGAAACATAATTTTGGTCTTACGAAGGCCTTTATATAGCTTTGGCCAGACTCGAACACAAAATCGCTAATAGTGGCAAAATTTGGCATTTTTAGTAATTATAATGTAGAATGGCTAGTGGTATAGTTTCACGATTTGGTACAGCCCTTATCATTTGACAAAATTCGATAGATTTTAGTTGTTTGGAAGCACTTTTTTTTGGTTTGTTTAAGCTGGGGGTTAGGAAAAATTGTTTCCACTTTAGAATTTTATTTTGCACTTACAACACACTGCTTCGTAATTTTTATACCCTCCACCAAAAAAAGTATTAAGTTCGTCATTCCGTTTGTAACTCATCGAAATAATCATTTTAGACCCAACAAAGTATATATATTATTGATCAGCGTAAAATTCTAAGACGATTTAGCCCTGTCCGTCCGTCTGTTGTAATCACTCTACAGTCTAAACGAATTAAGATAGGAATCTAAAATTTTGCACAGATCTCTCTTTTGTCTGCAGACAGGTCAAGTTCGTTGGGGTTATTGGTCCACGATATCGTATATCCCCCATATAACGGTACCCCCGATATTCGGTATTTTTATGATTTTACCCACATTTTTTATCGGAATTGTCTGAAAATCCACACAAGGAGTTCCTTGTGGGTACTTTATACCTCGACAGAGAATTATCTATATAGGTCCATGATATCGTATAGCCCTTATATAACCGTACTACCGATATTCGGTATTTTGATGTTTTTAGCAATATTTTTCAACGGAATGGTCACAAGGGGTTCTTTGTACACAAGGGGTTCTTTGTGAGCACTTTACCCCCCGACATAGAATTCTCTATATAGGTTAACGATAACGTAAAACCCCGCGATATTCGGTATTTTGATGATTTTAGCCACATTTTCCAATCGTATTGTCTGAAAATCCACACACGGAGTTCTTTGTGAGCACTTTACCCCTGAAACGGAATTGTCTATATAGGTCCACAATATCGTATATCACCCATATAACGGTACTCCCCTATATTATGTATTTTGATGATTTCAGCCACATTTTTCAACGGAATTGTCTGAAATTCCACACAAGGGGTTCTTTGTGAGTACTTTACCCCCTAACATAGAGTTCTCTATATATAAGTCCACAATATCGTATATCCCCCATATAACGGTACCCCCGATATTCGGTATTTTTATGATTTTACCCACATTTTTCATCGGAATTATCTGAAAATCCACACAAGGAGTTCTTTGTGAGTACTTTACCCCCAGACATAGATTTGTCTATAAAGGTCCACAATAGCGTATATCCCCCATATATCGGCACCTTCCGATATTAGGTATTTAAAATATTTTAATAGAATTTTTAATGGATTTTATTTTTTTGAATATTTTCTAATTTGTTCCAAATGGTGGATGGTATTCAAAGTTCGGCCCGGCCAAACTTACTGCTTTTTCACTTGCTTTTTAAATATTTCTATGCCATTTAGAATTTTGCAAAACAAAAGAAATCTTTTTTTATTCCTCCAGTATTTCTCTACTCCGTTTTTCACTTAATAATAAATTGGGGTATACCGTGTTTTTTTGTCTTTAATGGTTTCAAGAAAAAAATCGCCGTTAAACCGGAAACAATTTACGCTCTTTTATTTCATTATTTACTTCCTTATCACACCGTCCATCTATAAACTTGCCTTTGCGTATGGGTATTTATCCTTTGTAAATGAAGTCAGCCATCCAGCTGGCTTCCATACGTAAAAAGGGTAACGAAATACCTCAATGGTCGCAAAGAAATATATGGATGTATGTACATATGTGAGTTAATGTGTGTCCATGGGCAGCTAGTTGAGTAGGTTTGTTGACCACTGGTGGCTTGGCTAGCCACCGGTCAATGTTCACGTTCAAACACGTAACATTCACACTTGCCCGTGAAATATTCATGATAGTTGGTCTCTGTGTGTGTGTGCTGGTGTTTTTGTATTTTGATTTTCATAATTTATTTGATGTGTTGATGTGTCAGGTTGAGTAAAATAAAATAATGATTTTCATCAACTCTGAAACCCAATTTTTTACATATTCCCCCACGTGTGGTCGAAATCCCCTTTTGAATCCTTTGATAGCATGAATGCTGAAATGATGTTCACCAACACACAAGACCGCAACGCGGCGGTATATTATTTTCACGAGAACATAAACGTTTATCTTTCAGAGAAAAATCCAAGAATTCAAATGGTGAAGAATCGAGTTAATTGCGAGTAAACAACACACGTTTGAATGTTAACCGAGTTTTTGTTTGGGGGAAAACAGAAAACTGTGATAAACCTGCAAGTGAAAGCTATTAAAAAGGGACGAATTATTGTTTGACCAACTATCAAACTGGCCAATTAATTCCACAGCAACGTTTGATTGTTAAACAAAAAATTGGATTGAAATTTGCTTCTCTTAAATGGTGTAAATATTTATTGATTGATAGCGCAGAAAAATATTTTTATATTTATGTCACGAAAAATATGTTAAAATACTTTGTCGTTAAAATACTTTGCATATGTCGTTAAAAATGTCGCATACGATATAGCGAAACGTATAAGAACCGTTTTTGCCTCATGGGCTACACTAATCCGCTTAAAATGTTATGCTTATCCAAAATATATATTTTTTGTAGGGCATTTCATGAGTATTTCGAAGATTTACAAACGGAATGGCAAAAATGGTATAAAATTTATAAAATCACTAGCTGACCCGGTCCGCGTTGCCGGCCCTTAGTTTTAGTCTTCAATGATTACTTTTTAAAGTATTCACAGATCTGGCTCATGATAGTGGACCTGGGAGGTAATGTTATATGGGAACTATACCAAAATGTATACCTATATTTAAATTATTCTGTATTTTTTAAATTATTCGGTGTTTCAAATTTTTAGCCAAATCGATGGGAAATTTGTTAGCAATAGTTGCAATCAAGAGGTACCTCTAAACATTAAACATTTTCTAAGTGTTTGTTTTCTCTTTCGAGACGAGCTTAATGATCTGAAATTTGCAGTGAAAAGGAAAGCCAGATAGACACTATCACACACTCACCACTATGCGACGCGTTTCGCCGTTGGTTAAGCGGCTCATCAGGCATATTTGATGTGGATGATGGCTTACAAGGGCCGTTTCTCTGGAAAGTAGTATATATTTCGAACTTATTGCAAATTAGCATATGCGAATTATACACTAGAACTCTCCAGGTTCGACTCAAGTTCTATTGGCAGATCTTTTTCACAGCAACGTTTTGTTTTTGTAGTGATGGATTTTTTGTCCACAACAACTACATTGCTTCCAATGTATACACTTGTTTTAGTGCTGCTTTAGGAAGACGGGTTAATGGCTCTGAACGTAGAGACGGCAACTTCTAGTTGGCTGCACACACTGCACACACATTTTCTTGGAAGTGGGTTTCTACCTCCAAATCAATTGAAAAATGTTGCCAAGACCCCGATAGATCGATACGATACATATTTTGCACAAATAGTTTTACATATATCCCATAAGCCTGTATAAAATTTGAAAGCTCTACTTAAATGTTGCTAAATATAGAGCAACATATTTGAGGCCCTTTTGGTATGAATAAGGTTATATAATGGGCTATAAAAAAGTTTGGCCCGGGAAAGTAAACCCCTTTAGGGATTTAGATCTACTAACCGAATACTATTCATTTAAAATTTACCAACCGCTATATTGGCTCTTGCACAGTGCAATTACTCCCTATTACGCATAGTCCCCCGTATACTGGTACCAGCGATTTAAAGTATATTGAAGGTTTTGGAAGAATTTTCAGGAGGATATAATTATTTTTCCTACTAAAGTTCCAATTTGATGTACTATTCTGTTTAGTCCGCATATTGCAGTGACCCTTTATATTCGGAAATTCATTGACATCCGTCCCAATAAATTTTGCATTTTTATTTCACATTAGACGGATGAAAGAAGAAGGTTTAGGAGTTTGCGTCTTACAGCAGAAGCGCGATGTAGGTCCTGAGATGCTAATTCTTGTCAGGAAAGATCAGTATTTAACATCACATTGTGTTCTAATTTCTTTTCCAATATCTTTCATTAAGAATTAAAAAATAACACTTTTTTACGTGATGTTTTTTGGATTTTATCCTTTTCTGCCAAGATACCATTCCGAATTGGCTATCATTTTGAAATTCCATTCCATTAAAATTTTTTTTTCGATTTTTTCCGGATTTTAGAATTGTTTTCGAATTTTCTCTTTTCTATCGCAAATTTTGCGAAGTTTAGAGAAAACATATTTGAGGTACGTTTTGGACTATATAATGTACATTAAAAAGTTCGACCTGGGAACCCTAAGCCCTTTCAGGATTTTGATCTACTAAACGCCCATATTGTGTGTTTCACAATTCCATTACTCGCTATTGCGCAAACGCTCCCTTTTAATGGTACCTACGATTTAAATAACTTGAAGGTTTCAATACAATTTTTCGGAGTATATCATTTATTTTCTTACTTAATTTTCGATTCGATGTTCCATTTTGTATAGTCCTCTTTTTATTAAAATTTTAACTCACATTTTTAGTGGCGTATTTTTACGCTATATTTTGGATTTTATTCTTTTCAGGCCAAGAGACCATTCCGAAATAGTGTGAATTGTGAATTTTTTATGGATGTAGAGTTAAGGGCAGCGCTGAAGCCTATCATTTTAGAAGGCCGTGGGATTATATTTAGCTGATGAAATGAACCACAATTTTGTGTGAAATAATACCAAAATTACATTGATGCTGATTTCCTTCAAATATCGGAGATAAAAGATTTTTTTTGTTTTCCTAATCAATTCTTTATTTCTGTTAAATTTTATATATCATATAAAGGAAATATTGTTTTAAATGCCCATTAACACGACATAAGCTGTAAATATAAGAATTGCATGACGTAGTGGTTTTGGCTAAGATCAAACTTTTGCAGGACTATCTGAAGTTAAAATAAAATATTCAACATGAGTGGGAAAAATTTTTGAATGTATAATTTCTGTTCTTTCCAAAAGACGTAGACTATTATGTATTTGACATAGATGGGACACGTGCTTCGTCGTACCTATTTTATAGAGATCGTATGATTTTAGAAAATATTTTTCCAGATCTATGATGATGATTATAATTCGAAAAGAGGAAAAACTTAGGTATATTCATTATGTCACAAGGGTTTCAGATCTACAGAAACTTTATCGCATATTGTAGAGTTGTAGGGTATCAAATATCCTTTGTATAGTATGAAGTTTCTCCAGGAATTAAACTTTTGGTTAGCGCTATATAAAATCAATAAGACATTTGGAATCCAAAAAATGTTGGACTCATCCTACATTAGCCGTTCAACATCAAAATTTGTCAAAACATTTGCAGCGATATCAAAAAATTGCTAATTCTGTTGAAAATAAATCCAAAATTTACGGCAATTTGAGATGTGGTGTCCGTTGGAATTGCAATTTTCGAATTTCGAAAAAAAGATAAGTTGTGCTGAATTGTGCTAGGTTTGTGCTCAATTGTGCCGAAATTTTTTTCAAAATTCGAAAAAATTTCTGAGATATTCGAAAAAAGATTTTTTTTCGAAAAAATCTGAGAGAATTGCAATTTTCGAATTTCGAAAAAAATTAAGTTTTGCTGAGTCGTACTCGGTTTGTGCCCATTTGTGTCGTTAAAATCTTTTCTATATCAATATTTTCAACCGTTTTCAAGATATGGCAATTTCGAAAAAACCAGTATTTTTTCAGAAAAATTGCTGTAATTTTTGGAAAAATTCAAATATCGAGATGCGGTAAATTGTGCTGAGTTGTGCTCACTTAGCATATTGTTTTTTACAAAAATTACAGCAATTTTTCGTTATATATGTATTTTTTCCAATTTTAACTAGTAACGAGTGGAAATACAAATTTTCAATGTATGGACGAAAAATTGTGCTACGTTAGCACAAATCAGCACAACTTCTAGTTTTTTGATATCTTGTTTCTAAATATGCCATTTAAATTTTTACTATTTTAACGAGTAACGAGTAGAGATACAAATTTCCAATGTATGGACGAAAAATTATGCTAGGTGAGCACAATTCAGCACAACTTGCAGATTTCAAAAATATTACAAAAGTTATACATTTTTTTAATTTTTAGCGAGTAACGAGTAAAGGTGGAAAATTGTTATGTATGGTTGTTGTGCTAAGTAAGCACAACTCAGCACAATTTACTGCATCTCGATATTTGAATTTTTACAAAAATTACAGCAATTTTTCTGAAAAATACTGTTTTTTTCGAAATTGCCATATCTTGAAAACGGTTGAAAATATTGAGAAAAAATAAACGGCACAAGTTAGCACAAATCAAGCCCGACCTAGAACAACTTTAATTTTTTCGAAATTCGAAAATTGCAATTCTGACATACTTTCGAAATTATCGTTTTTTTCGAAATTGGTAAGAGATATCGAAAAACATTTTAACGGCAAAAATGGGCACAAACTGAGTACGACCCAGCACAACTTTAATTTTTTCGATATTCAAAAATTGCAATTTTCTCGAATTTTTTCGAAAAAAATCTTTTTTCGAATATCACAGAAATTTTTTCGAATTTCGAAAAAAAAAAATTTCGGCACAATTGAGCACAAACCTAGCACAACTTTCCTTTTTTCGAAATTCGAAAATTGCAATTCCAACGGACACCACATCAATTTGAGCGTTATATTATATTTACACACTTTTAAACCCTCATCCCTATGGCTACAGAGGGTATATATTATTTGATATGACCAATACGTTCCTCATCGAAATAAGGTTTTTAGATCCTAGGTCTCTTTGGTGTTCTTCCGCCAGTCTGTCTGTCTGGCTGATGCGCGCGATAACTCTCAAAGGGAGTATCTGATTTGGTGCAAATATGGTACATCATAATATTATTATCAAACTTAGATTGAATTCGGAGATGGGCATCATCGATTCATTCCTTTCAAAAAGTTCTACACTTTCACAAAAAATTATTTCGGCCGATTTCATGTATTTGATGCACCAAACACGCTATGTATGTCAAAATTAAAATGAAGCGAGGAAAGTGTGACGGAGTTTGGTCTAAGATTTTGTCAAATTATATTGAAATCGGTTCAGATTTGCAATAGTATTATGCAAATAGCAAAAAGTAGTAAGGTTTGTCGAGCCGAACATTTGATATCTTCCACCATGATACACACAAACTCAAAATGAGGACCTATATCAACAACTTTTTCTTTGGCAGTTAGACATCCACTAGAAGCTTCAAAAGCAAAATTTTAGACAATTCCATTAAACATTGGGGAAAGTCATCAGAACAACGAATATGGGGTTGCTTGTACCTTTACATTTTATGAGAGATAAAATTTTTCAAAATAAACGTTTGGCCATTTGTAGGGGTGGCAGCAGCAAGAATAGGCGGATATATTCCAATGTGCATACTTGTGTTGGTAGAGATATAAGAATGCTCATTTCAACTTTTATGAGCGTCATGGTTTTTCGAAATTTTGACCCGTTGTGGGGGAGATTCTGTTCTACTCGTGCATGATACCAGATCTTATGTTGGCAAAAGACTTGTGATTTGTGAAATTTAGAGAAAATGGGACTTTTATTTCACATTTATAAGAGTTATAATTTTTCAAAAATTTGGACCCTTTGAGGGGGGAGGTACTTGGTGAAGTATGCCGAAATTTTATACATTGGTTGTACCCAAATCTGAATGTCAATATAACTTGTAAAAAATAATTTTTTAGACCAAATTCCATCACACAATCCAAATTTCATTTAAATTGGAGATACATAGTGTGTATGGAACATAAAATGCATGAAATTGGTCGAAAATATATCAAATACATGAAATCGGTCGAAAATATATATGGGGAGTAAATCTAACCCTCAACTGATTTCAATGTAGTTTGACAAATTAATTTTTGGTTAAAATTTTATCACATATTCCAATTTTCATTTGAGATACATAGCGTGTTTGGTGCATCAAATACATGAAATCGGCCGAAAATATGTATGAGAGATATATTAAAATCTGAATCGATAATTTAGAAAATTTATTATTGTACCAAATTCCGTTGCACATTTTAAACCAGAAGGTTCTATCTATAACCAATCAAATTATGTGCATACAAAATCTAAATTTTTCGTCATTTGGTTACATACGACTTCTTAGCCTATCAATGAAGAGTACCCCGAAGTTATTGTTTTACCCTTTTATAGTCAGATAGTCGATAAAATACATTTAAAGTCCCAAAAACCGGTTGCCACAACCTTACCAGCCGATTGAATTGTTTTTGCCTTCTTTGGGGCACTTCCTCCAGCTTCAGTCCATTGTTTGGATTGTTCTTTTGTCTCTGGAGTACAGTGGTGGATCCATGTCTCATCAACAGTTATGAAACGACGATTAAAATCCATTTTATTTCGTTGAAAACGGTCCAAACAAGCTTGAGAAATGTTCATTCTTATGCGTTTTTGATCGACTGTTAACAAATGCGGCACCCATCTTGCAGAAAGCTTTTCATCTGTAATTCTTCATGCAAAATTAAATGGACTCGATCATTTGAGATGCCCATGATATTAGCAATTTAACACACTTTTATTCGTCGATCATTTAACACCATATCATGCACATTGGCTACAATTTCTGTTGTTGTTGCTGTTTTTGGACGGCCTCTACGTGGTTCATCTACAATTTTTGTGCGACCACGTTTGAGCCTAATTTTTATACCCTACAACACTATGTGTTGGGGGTATTATAAGTTTGATTGGGCCAAAATTATATATGGGTCTTCCTAGCTCGCCGAGCTGAGTCGATCTAGCTATGTATGTCCGTCCGTCTGTCTGTCCATGTTAATTTGTAATCAAGCTACAGGTCGCAATTATGAACCGATCCTCACGAAATTGAAAATGGAGATGATCGCACGATATTTAAGGGTTGAAAGGGACAAAATTTTCCTGATTTTGCAGTTGCTCTATAGGCCAGAATTATGAACCAATCGACGCGAAAATTTACATGGAGTTAGAGTTTGGGACTTGGCAGAAACCTACCAATTTGAGCGGCCATCGAACAATAATTAGCGGGTAAAATATACCCTGACTTTTATGTTAGATAATAGGAAAATTCCCACTAAACCGCGAATCTATTTAATCCCAGCCAAATCACAAATACATTAAAATATCACTTCTGACCATTACAGTGATGCTAATAGCCAAGAAATCGGATATATAGCAAAATAGGTATAATACATATGTAAAAGAATTGTTCTTATTTATTCTGCTTATAAATCAAGAACCGCTGGGCCGATTTTCACAATTTACATCAATTCGGAATGGTATCTTGCCAGAAAAGGATAAAATCTAAGAAAATCGAGGGATAATATATATATAATAGCATTTTGAATGACGATTGGATTATATTTAGCTGTAAAAGGGACCACAACTTTCGTTTGAAATTATTTTGAATATTTAACAAAACTACGAAGTGCGTAAATATTGGCCAAATTCTCAGGGTCAAAAACCTAAGGGCAGGGCTCTTTGGCATTATTTCAAAAACGAAATCTTCCAAAATGGATTTGCATATAAAGGGACTTCGAACATATTGTAGTGTTGTAGGGTATCACATGGTCGGCCCCGCACCACTATAGCCTTTGCTCACTTGTTTATTATTGTATATGAAGGAGCACTTTAACCTAACATAGTGATATGGTTAATATCATTATGAATTTCTTGTCCTGATTAAGCTTTTTTATGTAAATATTTAATGACAGCACACATTTCTAATTTTTCCATTGTAAAAAATATGCGGATGTGTCTTTTTTAAACACCTGTTTCTATATGAAGGAGTTGCCAGATCGAAACAAAATTTAACATGTGTTCATAACAGAGCAGGAACTTTCCAAAACACTTAACTTTTTTCTGTTTATATTGCGATAGACTAAGAAGTTTCCACACTGTCCTCGCAGGATTGTATTAATTGTTTGTTAAAATATATTGATTATTAAATTGATTCGGTATTCTAAAAACTAACATTTTATGTTTACCAATTGTTTTTGTGTTCTCTCTTTTTATTTGCTTCACATCCAGCGACATCTTTCAAGAGAGTAGAAAAAATATTTATTTTTTATGATTATTATCATTTATCGTGTTCCTGGCGCCTGGGACATATCTTTAAGCATGTCACGAACATTTAACTGAGATTTATCAATTAAGCGCTATGGTAATTCCACAAACTGCAAGAGAAAGAAAGTAAAAGCAATTTCTTCTACCCGATACTTTTTTTGTTGCAAACCATTCATAAAAGCAGTTATCTTGGTTGCTTTTAGATGATTTTCCTTTACGGCTATGTCTCTACGTTTTCTCATTTAATTTGCCTTTTGCTTTGTAATCACCATTTCTTTTAGTGCAGCAGCTATTGCACGCTGTGACAGTATTAGCGACAATTTTCTTCTTTAATGGCATCGTTTAATTTCAACTTAATGCTCAGTCATGCAAGGCGTTATGCCAGTGCATGTCTACTGTTCTCGGAATCAGACAGATAGGATGATTATCCGCTCCCATTGCTTGAGGCATGATTTGTCGCCACATGCCCTCTACTCTCCTCCTTCCAATGAACACACAAACCTTAAGTTCTTCTTAGGACTTTTAAAGATGTTGCATTTTGCAATTCGTATCTTGGGCTACGTTTGCAATTTGTCTCGTGTCGGTCGCACGGTCGGTTGAGTATTGGGTGTAATTTTTCACACTAGAGTGCATTCGAATGAAATGAGGTTAATTTGAATCGATTAGTAACCCTTTGGCTACAAGCAGTTGACTTTCAAAATCATTTTATTTATAACCTCTCAATTTTGAGTAAGGATTTAATGTGAAAAATCGTTCAGTTTAAAAATATAAACGGGAAGTAGTTGTTTAGAACATCATCATAAATGTGTGGATATATCGATCATCTACTGGTAAAAGAGTTTTAACTTTAAAAGCGGATTTTCGAGTTTGCAATGTATATTTAAAGTAAATATCTGCGTTATTTCTAATCTTAATTTTATTTTTAAATCCAGAGAAATCTTTGCTGGTGAAGTGACAAAATTGAACCCAAATCATGTTTGCCCTTTTACAGCCATTTAGAGTGGGGGTTTCGCATAAAACTATGCAAAATGTGGAATATTTCGCAAATTGTTTTTTTCTGGCCAAAATTTGACAACAAAGAAACGGAAATTTGTATACCCACAGCCATATGGCTAGAAAGGGTATATATCATTCGATACGGCCAAAACGTGCCTCAACGAAATAACGGTTTTAGACACTAGGTCTCTTTGAACCAAATCCGTTTCAGGACATTTGAAGTCGATTTAGCGATGTCCGTCCGTCTGTTTGTCTGCCTGATACACACAACAACACTCGAAGTTAATATCTGATTTGGTCCAAACTTGGTACATCGTAGTATTATTGTCAAACTTAGACCGAGTCAGGAGATGGGCCATATCGGCCCACTTCTTCTGGTACCTCCCCCACAAAAGGTCGAAATTTTCAAAGAAAGTATTTTACTGCACAGAGAGGGAGAAAGGGTTATCCAATTTTGCTCCAACTTTGCAAATCCTAATATTTGCATAAGTTCTAGGTCAGGTTTACTCCATCAAGTATCTCCCCCACAAAGCGTAAAAAAATTTTAATAATTATAACTCTTATAAAATGTCATGTAAGAATCCGATTGTTTTCAAATTACACATATCATAATATTTTTATTAAGCCAAGGTCTGGTGTGAAGATGGCATATATCGGTCCACTTCTTCTGGTACCTCATCCACAAAGGGACAAAATTTTGAATACCCGTGATGCACCTAAAACGCAAAATTATCATCCGATTCCATTCAGACTTGGCAAATTTCAATTTTTTTATCGACCCAAGATCTGTTATAAAGATGAAATAGATTGTACAATTTCTTCTGGTACCTTCTTCACAAAGGGTCAAAATTTTGAATAACCAAAATGGTCATAAAACCCGAAATAGGCATCCGGTTCTCTTCAAATGTCACACATGCCATTATTTTTGCCATAAGGTATGCTGTGAAAGTGGGATATATCTTTCTGGTACTTCCCCCACAAAGGGTTCAAAATTCTGAAAAACAAGACGGTCATAAAACGAGATATAAGCATCCAACTCTCTTTAAATTTCACACATCCAAATATTTTGCTAACGCAAAATCTATTGTGAAGGTAACACCGTTCTGTTACCTCAACCACAAAGGGATTACATTGAACAAAGTTAAGAGTAAAATTGAATAATTTTTTCTAATTGTATTAAAATTTTGACACCTTTTGACAGAGATGTCAGAAGGAGAGCTTCCAAAAGCATTCCCATCATATCTCGAGCTTAGTCAAATATGTTTATCTATACATGTTTTATACGATTTGGTGTTTAAGTCCCCACATCCGTAATATACACTCCAGCTCAAAAATACCTCTGCCAAATGTTATTGAGATCGATTGATTTTGATATAGCTTTGATATACGCCTTCATCCGATTTAACGATTTTTGTTCACCATACAGGGTGGGTCGAGCCGATGGTCGCTCTCCGCTCGTATTAATCGGCCGTGGCATCAGAATAAATGCCGGATATTATAGCGAAAATATTCTGGAGGGTGTAGCATCAGTAGTTATTAATAACAAATATTGTTAATTTTTCAAAAATAATGAACTCTTTCACAATTCGCTGCAAATTTTTTTATAATTTCATTACACAATATCCAGTCTGGATTGAAAATGCCACGTGAACTTAATACAAATCGTTTTTAGATCAAAAGACCAAAAGAGTTATGGTTTCTTAGGCCAAATGTTTTTGAGGCCCCTACATAGTTTTGAGACCTATAGTTTTCGTAACATTTAGGTCATAGCTTTTAAATTTTATAGAGATCTTTGGATTATAACCAAAATCATTGGCACAGAAGATGGGTCATGTTGGTCCACTTTTGGGATATTCTCCTTTTAAGATAATTCTGATTTAAAATATTTTTTACGCATTTTGAGTTGTTATTATGAAGAAACGCTATTTCCAAAAAAAAAAAAAAATCAATATAGCTTCACCTGCAAAGGTTTTGGTCATATTACCCAATCGATCGGACTGAACATTCATAATCTATTGTATTTTCCTCTAATTATTGAAAAAATAGATATTGTCGAACAGTATTATATTACAAAATACTTCTAAATTTAATAATAATAGGGTAAGTGTACCAGTAGTCGGCATTTTTAGGCTTTTCAATATTTCAATCTTTCGACATTCTGAGTGAAATCTTTCAATTGCAGGAAAATAAAGTTGTTCAGATTCCAAATTTTGTTTAGTTTTCGAAATAATAAACAACAATTGAATTTGTTTTTATTAAATTGGCAAAATTTGCAATTTTACTAAAATAGTAGTTTTTTGCCAGTAGTCGGCACCATTTTCCAATGCTTGGCATGTCTATTTGCCAGTAGTCGGCATATGCTATTTCAGTAAAAAAATATTATTTTTCAGCAACGTATGGATTTTCATTTAAAATAAAAATGAGATTAAATAAAAAAGTAACTTTCTTATATTTGGGATTTGTGAGTTGATCTTTTTCCTTTAGATAACCAACATTTTTTTTAAATGACATCGCTATCTAAAACGTCAAATAGCTGATTTCAAAAACCTACTTAATTTAGAAAAGTTGGTCAAAAAACACAAATAAAATCAACTGCCGACTCAAAACAATTTTATGATTTGAGTAGTTTTTGGATTATTTTTTAATACTTTTATCAAGTTTTGGTGAAATAGATCAAAAATTTTATTTTTCTAGTATTCGGCACCCCCTGCCGACTACTGGCAAATTTCTTTTTTTCTGTTCCTAATGTCGGCATTAAATAATATAAGAGCAAAATGCTTGATTATGTATGTATATATGTTTTTTATACCCTCCACCAAAAAAGGTATGGAGGGTATATTAACTTTGTCATTCCGTTTGTAACTCATCGAAATAATCATTTTAGACCCAACAAAGTATATATATTCTTGATCAGCGTAAAATTCTAAGACGATTTAGCCCTGTCCGTCCGTCTGTCCGTCTGTCCGTCTGTTGTAATCACGCTACAGTCTAAACGAACTAAGATAGGATAGGAACGAAAATTTTGCACAGATCTCTCTTTTGTCTGCAGGCAGGTCAAGTTCGAAGATGGGCTATATCGGTCCACGATATCGTATAGCCCCCATATAACGGTACCCCCCGATATTCGGTATTTTGATGATTTTAGCTACATTTTTCAACGGAATTGTCTGAAAATCCACACGAGGAGTTCCTTGTGGGTACTTTATACCTCGGCAGAGAATTATCTATATAGGTCCACGATATCGTATAGCCCCCATATAACGGTACCCCCCGATATTCGGTATTTTGATGATTTTAGCTACATTTTTCAACGGAATTGTCTGAAAATCCACACAAGAAGTTCCTTGTGGGTACTTTATACCTCGGCAGAGAATTATCTATATAGGTCCACGATATCGTATAGCCCCCATGTAACGGTACCCCCCGATATTCGGTATTTTGATGATTTTACCCACATATTTCAACGGAATTGTCTGAAAATCCACACAAGGAGTTCCTTGTGGGTACTTTATACCTCGGCAGAGAATTATCTATATAGGTTCACAATATCGTATAGCCCCCATATAACGGTACCCCCCGATATTCGGTATTTTGATGATTTTAGCCACATTTCTCAACGGAATTGTCTGAAAATCCACACAAGTAGTTCGTTGTGGGTACTTTATACCTCGGCAGAGAATTGTCCATATAGGTCCACGATATCGTATAGCCCCCATGTAACGGTACCCCCCGATATTCGGTATTTTGATGATTTTACCCACATTTTTCAACGGACTTGTCTGAAAATCCACAAAAGGAGTCCATTGTGGGCATTTTACCTCCTCAAAACGAAGTGTCTATATAGGTCCACGATATCGTATATCGCCCATATAACTGTAACCTCCGATATTCGGTATTTTGATGATGTTAGCCACGCTTTTCAATGGAATTGTCTTAAAATCAACACAAGTAGTTCCTTGTGAGTACTTCACCCCCTGAGAGAGAATTGTCTATACAGGTCCACGATATCGTATATCCCCCATATAACGGTTCCTCCCGATATTCGGTATTTTATGATTTGACCCACATTTTTCATCGGAATTGTCTGAAAGTCCACACAAGGAGTTCCTTGTGGGTACTTTATACCTCGGCAGAGAATTATCTATATAGATCCACGATATTGTATAGCCCTCATATAACCGTACCCCCGATATTCGGTATTTGATGTTTTTAGCCATATTTTTCAACGGAATGGTCACAAGGGGTTCTTTGTACACAAGGGGTTCTTTGTGAGCACTTTACCCACCGACAGAGAATTCTCTATATAGGTTAACGATAACGTATAGCTCCCATATAACTGTACCCCGCGATATTCGGTATTTTGATGATTTTAGCCACATTTTCCAATTGTATTGTCTGAAAATCCACACACGAAGTTCCTTGTGAGTACTGTACACGCAGACATAGATTTGTCTTTATAGGTCCACAATATCGTATATCCCCCCATATATCGGCACCTTCCTATATTAGATATTTTTAAGATTTTAAAAGAATTTTTATTGGATTTTATTTTTTTGAAAATTTTCTAATTCGTTCCAAATGGTGGAGGGTATTCAAAGTTCGACCCGGCCGAACTTACTGCTTTTTTACTTGTTAAGTTATAAAATGATCTTTAGACTGTTATTTTTTTTATTTCAAAAGTATTAAATATTATTTACTTAAATCGATTATTAAGTTGACGCCACCACTAATTTTTTCTTTACAAACAAGCACTTTCGCACACGTTGGAAGACACTCGCTGACGAAACCCGTTATTCTCTCGTAATAAACTATCGGAGCTCATTGTTTTGTTTTACAGAAAGAGAGCAGAGAACACTATTGACGTTTTTTTGCAATTATTTCATTAGTTGGTCAATTCCATTTTTAGTTATTTAAGTTTAAATTTCAAAACTGCCGACTACTGGGACATGCCGAAATTAGGCGCACTTACCCTATTAATTTTGGGAAAGTTATTAATGAAAAAAGTCTTAATTGTTTTTTTTTTGCTTATTATACCATCAGTTTATTGTATTTTCATTGTCTTTCCATTTTATATATTTTCTAAATATTATAGCCTATTTTAGCCATTATTGGTGTGGAAAATTTGGACACGACATTATTACAACGATTATAAATTAATATTCCTTAAAATTCTTTATGTTACGAATAAAATGTATGTTCTTAAATGTGAATCTTTTTGCTCTCTTTTTTATAGACATCTCCTTAAAGTGCAAATGCAATAAAATATCCATACACATACATACATATATATTTGTATATTCTTTTATCGATTGACCTTCCTTCATTAGTTACATTTGTACAACATTTAATTACAGGAAACCATCAATTTCCATTGCTTTTATTCTGTTCGTTTTTTTTTTCTTTGTTTCTGCATTGCTAATTCGAGATGCGCTTTTTAGAGCTTTCACTTTTTTTTGTTTTTTTTATTCCGGCAATACTAATTGTTTGGATTACATAACTAAATAAACAATGAGTGACAACAGAGATCAGTGTCGAGTGGTATTTTTCTTCTCCATTTTTTTAGTTTTGTTTTTCCTATCCCCAGCGAGTCTGCATCAATTGCTTCTATGCAATGAACCAGATGATGAAGAAGAACTGTAATCAATTACATTTCTTTCCAGTTTTTTCCGTATTTTTATATAACCGATTTTCTTTTAGTTTTGTTTATTTGCACAACTGGAAATGAGCAATTTCAAATATGTTTAACTAAAGGTATGGCCTTTTGCTACCATACAATTTCATTCTATGTACATGAAATTTGACAATTATGCATTAATTAAAGTTCAGGGCCAAAGCCCCAAAGGATAGAGAACGTAAGTGTTCCTTTACCCTTTTTAAACATTTTTTTTGATTTAGCTAAATAAATTTATGTATATATGTAAAGGAGTAGTGAAATAACTGGCTGGATGACTGAGAATTAACGCCGGAATTTTTCACAAGGGCCAGTCCTGTGATAAGCCAGGATTTTTGGAAAATCGTACTAAAACGTACGAAAGTACTAAAATGTACTAAAAATTGAGTACTTTACAAATGGAATGAGCTACAGTTCTGAAATTTGTAATGAGTCATCTATAGAGTGCAGGATAGATGTACCAAAGGGTTTTTGGAAATTCGAACTTTAGCGTTACGATGAGTTCTATAATGGTAAGATATGATCCTGAACGGATATGAAAATCAAAGTTGGAAAGTAAGTTTAATAAATGAGGGTGGATTTGTAAATATCCACCTAGTGTGCGAACTGTACTAAGTTTTGCTTGGGTTGAACGGATGTTGCTGGAATTTTAAAATTTTGTATTAGGAATCCTGTTGGTGGTAAACAGTAGGTTTGGAAAAGTGTAAAAATCTGAAATTCGGTATTAAGGTGTAGCATGTAGCGTGGACATGTGGAGGTGGTTTTGTGAATGTGTACCATAACTGCATTTGACGGTGAGTGAAGGGATGGAGATAAAATTTTGAAATTCGAAATTTAGATATGGTATTTGTGATTGAGATTTGGTGGTGGTTTGAAAATGTGTCCTATATATGTTGTGAATGGTACTTAATTTGGTATTGGTTAAAAAGGTATGGCTGGAATCCTCTAATTTGATAAGGATTCCTCTAATTTGTGTTGGCATCTGAAATTAAGATATATTTGGCGCCCAAATATTTAGTCAATCTAAGAATCAATATTTATAATTTTTGAATTTTAAAGCTAAAGTGGATCCACATTAAATATTTTAAACAAGATTTCTACATACTTATATTCCTGCATATCAAATAAATGTGGGTTAAACCTACAGCATTCTTAAAATCGGGAGGTGTAAAATTGTTTTTGTCGACAATTTTAACCCTCAAGTTTAATTCTGTATAAAAATTATTTATAATAATATTGCCTCAAAAAAAAAAAAAAAAAAAAAATCCATTATATATTTTTACGTGTTTGTTCGTTTTTTATACCCTTTATCAAATTTTTCATTCCGTCATAGACCCCATAAAGTACATATATTTATAATCAGCATAAAATTCTAGGTCGATTTAATTCAATGTGGGTCTGTCTGTTTGTTTGCATTCTGTCTAGGGTGGTTGATATTGAAAATGAGATATATCGGTCCATATAACGGTACCTCCCGATAGCCCCATATAACGGTACCTCCCGATATTCGGTATTTTGATAATTTTAGCCACGTATTTCCAACAATTTGTTTTAAAATTGGTATTTGTAATTCATTATGGGTTCTAGCTCCTGTGACGGAACATTGTATAGCCCCCATATAGGAGTACTTCCCGATATTCGGTATTTGGTTAATTTTTCCACATTTATCAATGGATTTGCCTAAAAAAGGTATTTGTAGTTCGAAATGGGTTCTAGCTCCGGTGGCAGATCATTGAATATCTAGGTCCACATTTCCCTATAGTTATCCTAGTCACATTATGAAAATTTGTGAAAATGTTGTTATTTAAGTTGTAGTATGAAGTTGTCTATATAGGCTCCCGTTGGTATGACCCCCATTTAACGGCTCCAACCATTCTCCTACCGATATTACCCGTGTTTTGTAGTTAAAAGTGAAACACGTTTGAATCCACATACTTTTGCATAAAAATGTTTTCTTTACCCAATGGTGGAGGATATTAGAAGTTCGGCCCGGTCGAACTTAATGTCTGTTTACTTGTTTTTATACCCTCCACCAAAAAAAGTATGGAGGGTATATTAAGTTCGTCATTCCGTTTGTAACTCATCGAAATAATCATTTTAGACCCAACAAAGTATATATATTCTTGATCAGCGTAAAATTTAGCCATGTTCGTCCGTCTGTCCGTTTGTCCGTCTGTTGTAATCACGCTACAGTCTAAACGAATTAAGATAGGAAGCAAAAATTTTGCACAGATCTATCTTTTGTCTGCAGGAAGGTCAAGTTCGAAGATGGGGTATATCGGTCCACGATATCGTATAGCCCCCATATAACGGTACCCCCGATATTCGGTATTTTGATGATGTTAGCCACATTTTTCAATGGAATTGTCTGAAAATCCACACAACTAACTCCTTGTGGGTACTTTATACCTCGGCAGAGAATTGTCTATATAGGTCCACAATATCGTATAGCCTCCATATAACGGTACCCCCGGTGTTCGGCATTTTGATGATTTTAGCCACATTTTTCAACGGAATTGTCTGAAAATCCACACAAGGAGTCAGTACTTTATACCTCGGCAGAGAATTATCTATATAGGTTAACGATAACGTATAGCCCTCATATAACGGTACCCCGCGATATTCGGTATTTTGATGATTTTAGCTACATTTTCCAATCGTATTGTCTAAAAATCCACACACGGAGTTCTTTGTGAACACTTTACCCCTGAAACGGAATTGTCTATATAGGTCCACAATATCGTATATCCCCCATATCACGGTACCCCCAATATTCGGAATTTTGATGATTTTAGCCATATTTCCCAATGGAATTATCTGAAAATCCACACAAGGAGTTCCTTGTGAGTACTTTTCCCCCAGACATAGATTTGTCTGTATAGGTCCACAATAGCGTATATCCCCCATATATATTGGCACCTTCCGAAATTAGGTATTTTAAAGATTTTAACAGAATTTTCAATGGATTTTATTTTTTTGAATATTTTTTAATTCGTTGCAAATGGTGGAGGGTATTCAAAGTTCGGCCCGGCCGAACTTACTGCTTTTTTACTTGTTAATATTAATATGTCTTTAAAAATTTACTTTGAAATGTCTGTTTATATATATTTGTTTTTTTTTTTCATAAAAGCCCATTTCTGGTCAATTTCATTGGGATATGTATGCTTTGGTACAAATTTGACGTTTTGATAACCACAAATACCAAGCTATTTTGAATTGACTGTACGTCAACGAGAAACCCAAATACATCAAATCTTTAACAATAATTTTAAATGAGTGATACGTGGTGTAACAACACATGGAACGATGCATCCTATTTTTAATCCCATTAAACTTACAAACACAACATGATCCTGAGCCAAATGTTAGTCATCTATATAAAAACCCTGTAAAAGTTTGAATGATTACCATGATCGAAAAGGCAGGCAGACATGTGCAAATAGCTATCGAATCTCCTTAAACTCAAGAAGTGGTTCAGCTAGTTTCAGAGAAAGGAAGTTTTTTTTCTTTTTTTTTTAGACAAACGATTAAGAGACAACATGAGCTATTAGATTAGAGATGAGATGAAATCTTCGTAGAAAATAATTCCTAGCAAAGTAACGCATCCTTGGAACATTCATTATCCGTAGAGGCGGACATTTCGGGCAAAACTTGCTAACATACTCTTATCAGCGTTCTTTTTTCTTTATTGAGCACAATATGTGTTTCTCTTTTTTTCCGCCTAGAATCCATTCTTTCGGGAATTTCTCTTACCATAACAAGGGTACACTTAAGTTGCAAATAATGCTGGCATTGCTTTGCCGCCTTTTCTAAACTGTTGTTGCAATCGTTCGATTTCGTTAGAATTTGTTTCACAGCTACAATGTTGTTGCTCTTGTTGGATGCTGCCATTCTTGCTGTTTGGTCAATCAATTGCCTTTTGTTTACAATTCCTTCATAGCTGATGCTGTTGATGGCAATGGAACTGCTCCTTTGACTTTCACTCGTCTCTGCCAATGACGGACATTGCCGTTGTTCGCTCTTGTTAGTAGCATAGCGCTGCAAAGATTCCTTCCAATTTGTCCATTTCTTTTCCTGCAATCCCCACAAGATCCATGGATTTGTGCTCCTTCGGGGTGTTATAGCTGTTGATGATGCTGATGGTATTCCGTGTATTGGTAATTTGTTTGACTTGTCCATCTCGGTGTTCGATGTTGATTTCATATCGGTGTGTGTGTGTGTGTGTATGAATGTGTCTGTACGTTTGTCGCTGTTGCGTTCTCCGGCGCATTTCTGTTGTTTTGTTTGGTGTTCGAGAGACATCATACAAAGCTCGTTTAATGCGCCATTGACAAGTAGTATAAGTCAAGTAATCCGTTGCATTAACTTGTTAAGTTTTACACAATTTCTGTGGAATTTGTGTAAGTAGTAATGTAAATTTTGTGCTTAACTTAAGATTACAATGCGGATATTGTTTTAATTAAAAAAGAATTTAATTGTTTTTGTTTTCAAATACAATATTATTTGAATGGTCGTAATTAAAAATATGTAAAAACAGTGTCCGAACCTTCAAATAAGGTACATTTTCAAAGGAAACCTATTTTGAATGACCCTGTTTTTCCTTATTATGCGTATTTTTAAAATAAGTAATTTAAGGAGATTTGATGAATAACAATGTAAAACCAGTAAAGAAAGTCTTAAAGTCGGGCGGCGCCGACTTTATGATACCCTACACCACTTTGCTAATTAAGTAGAGCTCCGCATAACAATTAAAAGTTTTTATGGGAGAATTCAATCATACACGCTATGATTATAATTTAAAGTTCAAAGGACTAAATATGCCGAAGCATTTGTATCTTTTAAATTCGGGATTGTATTGCCCATTTGGTGCAAAATTAATTTGAAATCGGATAAAGATATATATGGGAGCTATATCCAAATCTGAACCGATCTCGATAAACTTTGGCAACGATATTTCTGAGCTGTATTTGATATATTTCCCTGAATATCGTTGTTACAGAGTGCATATTACGGTTGTGGGTACCAAATATAACAAATCGGATGAATAATATATATGGAAGCTATAACTATATCTGAACCGATCTGAACCAAATTTGACATACTAGCTACTAGACTCAATTCGGTCGTAAGTGCCAAATTCCATCCCATTTTGACAAATATTAGACGTTTGGTGCACAATAAAAGGTAAATCGGACGATGTTATATATGGGAGCTATATCCAAATCTGAACCGATCTCGATAAAATTTAGCAAATGTATTTCTGAGCTATATTTGATATATTTCCCAAAATATTGTTGTTGCATAGTGCATATTACGGCGGCGGTGGACAAAAATAACAAATCGGATGAACAATATATATGGAAGCTATGGCTATATCTGAACCGATTTCGATCAAATTTGGCATACATATTTTCAGGCCTAATATGGGTGTATGTGCAAAATTCCATACAATTCGGGCTGATATTACACGTTTGGTGCACAATAAATGTCAAATCGGACGAAGATATATGTGGGAGCTATATCCAAATTTTGACCGATTATCTCCAATTTCAATAGGGTTCGTCCTTAGGCCAAACAAAAGATCTTTGCAAAATTTCATCTGGATCGGGCAATAAATGCGACCTGTACTTTGTTTACAAAAATACATGGACAGACGGACGGACGGACATGCATAAATCGACTCAGAATGTGATTCTATGCAGATCATCAAAAGGAACTACGGGTCTATCTCGTTTCCTTTTGCCTGTTACAAACAAATGCACAAAGACATAATACCCTAACCACTATGTGGTGTAGGGTATAAAAAGATTCAATTGTAACTTTCTATCTGTGTTTCTTGAACCGTTTTAAGGTAACTTTACCAAAATAATACCATGCTGATGCCAGCAAAGGTAAAACCAATCTACATTTTTATCTTTATCAAACAGTTTCGGCCTATAGAAACTACACCCTAAAAAATTCCCTCAAATTACCAACTACGAAAATATGTCTTAGAACTTAACAAACAACACATCTGGAACATATTAACTTTCTAACAATGATACTTAAAGGTAACAAGTAAAAAATCATTAAGATCAGGTGGGGCCGAACTTCCATGAGGTAAAGAAAATCTTTGACAAAAAAGTATCGGGATCATATATTGAATCCACTTTCGCTTTTGCCAGTGAAATTGGTTGGTGAAAAGTCTTCAAATACCGTAAAATCCATGGTACCGATTATCTGCGTGATTACAACAGATATACAAATTAACATCGCTAAAGCTATATAGAATTTTAAGACTGTTCAAGAAAATATATACTTTGAAGGGTCTAACGGAATGAGAAAGTTAATATACACTCCATAGCAGTAGTTCCTAAAGTATGTTGTCGGGGCAGCGAAATATAGCACGGATTAGGACCTTCTTTAGGTACACACGACCGAAAGCGCAAATACTACATATGCGTTTTTAAAATCTCTGTCCCCGGTATTCCAAAGTACCGAGGGACGATACCCACCCTGTCGGTATATCCACTAACGGAACGCAGGCTGTGCGTGAGAGAAATAGCAAAAGTGCTTTGAAAAGTCCTATTGCTTTGTGGACTCATTGTAGTTTTTTTCAGAGAAGCACTGGGTTCAAAAATTAAAAAATGTGCAAAATGCAGCTGTTAAAATTATAAAATACATCAAAACAAGACCCTTATAAGCTCGTTTGTTTTCTCTTCGTATAACGAGATACGTTGGTTATGCAATATTTATTAATTATTTTTTACGCAGCGAAGAGTCGCAATCCAGTAAACTTTGGCAACCACTACACTAAAAGTGGCAAAAATCTTCAAAGAATTATGCATTTTGAAAATTGTCAACTGACAATATATGTCTAAATGTCAATAACATTTTCCCACCAATTTCTGTTCTGCGGCTGGAAAAGTTGCGACTGCGTCTACAACATTTTCACCACTTGTATACTCAGATCTATCATTTGATACCCCATTATATATCTCATCGAACCATTAACCATTTTAGAGCCTAGGTCCCCTAGAACGAAATCGGTTTCAGGGTATTTCGGTCTTACGATGTCCATCCGTCTGTCTGTTAGTGCGCACTATAACTAACTGGCTAACTGACAAACCGAGGATCAACATCCAGACGAAACGGCTGAAGCTAGAAATTTTACATTTTGCACAAGTGTCAGTCTTTGTGCGTGGACGTGTATCAAGGCTGGCTTATTAGAAATTCGTACTAGAAAGATACGAATAGTACTACAACGTACTAAAACATGAATATTCTGTATTCCACAAACGGAATGAGCTAGAATTCCGAATTTTGGAATGAGGGCTAGGGAACGTACCAGACGGGTTGTAAATTCCAACTTTAAAGTTACGAAAAATTCTAAAATTGTACAAAACTTCTTTGGTTTGGTAAGAGAATTAAGGTTGGAGAGTATGTTTGACATGTGAAAGTGGTTTTGGAAATGTGCATTAAATGTGCGAAATGTATTAAATTGTACTAAATTTTGGAACAGCTAGGCTAAGGGTTAGCGGATTAAGCTGGAATTTGGAAATTTTGTGTAGGGGTCCATCTTGGTAGTAGGTTGGATGAAGTGGAATTGTGTACTACAATTGCACGAAAAGTACTAAATCATACTATAATTGGAACAATTTGGCATTGGCTGAACAGATAGTGCTTGAAATCTGAAATTTGGTAAAGGATGGAGATAAAATTTTCAAATTTTATATTTAGATTACTGATGCTATCTGTGTGTGAGATTTGGTGTTGGCTTGGAAATGCATCTTATACTTGTACGAAAAGTAATAAATTTGGTGTTGGGTGGAGGAAAATTTTATCCCAAAATTTTATATACAGGGTGAGATGAAAAAACTGCAACCAACTTCAGAATGTTATCATTTCTAAGTCACTCGTCCGACAGCTGTTAAAATTACTTCAGTGACAGCTAATTATATTGTTTGCGAGCGTATAAAAGTATTTTGGTGAGAATTTTCCAGAAAAAAGTTATTCGTGATCGAATTCAAGCGTGATAGTGTGATTTTTTTATTTTTGGCTGGACAACACCAAGTGGCTATCGTTAAAGCACTCCAGCATTTAAATGTGAATAAATTTATTTCGTGTCTCGTAACATCGCTCGTTACCGTGATGCTGGTAGCATAGCCCGACGTCAAGGAAGTGGACGGAAAAAATCAGCAGCAATGGTTCGAAAAGTAAAGAAGCGACTTGATCGAAACCCGCGTCACAGTGGCCGAAAAATGGCTCGTGAGCTGAATACATCGCAATATTCGATTCGGCAAATGTTGAAAAATGAACTCGGGGTAAAGCCATTGAAATTCCAAAAAGTGCAAGAACTTACACCGCAACAGAAAGAAAATAGACTCAAAAGAGCTAAAAAGAGTTGGTTTGCTTGGCCGAAAGAATTTGGTTTTTCTGATGATAAAACATTCGTTGTCCAGCAGTTTGGAAACAAACAAAATTATCGTGTTTACTTGCCAAAGAGGTCAGCTGAATATGTGCACCTTCGGTTGGCCACCACAACTCAAGCGCTGGCCATGGTGATATTCTGGGCCGCCATAACAGCCAATGGACGCTCTGTGCTCGTATTAATCGACCGTGGCATCAGAATAAATGCGAATATTTTTTTATCGCGGAAATATTCTGGAGGGTGTATTAAAGTCTTGGGCACGCAAACATTTTGGCCACAGACCTTGGACATTCTAACAGGACGCAGCACCATCGCAGTCAGCATGCGCCACCCAAGAATGCTTACAAAATGTTGTTCATAACTTCATTTCCAGCGGACAATGGCCACCAAAATCTCCGGACTGTTCTGTCTGGAGTATTTTGGAAAGCCAGGTTGGCACTAAAAAATACCAGAGTGTCGATCGATCACCTCAAGCAATCGCTTCGCCGGGAATGGGCCAAAATATCGCAGAGCAACATTCGGGCAGCGTGTGACGGTTTCATTGGCCGTTTGAAGGCCATAATTCGTGCCAAAGGTGACCAATTCGAACAAATCTAAACTTATTCTAAAATTTGATGCAATTTAAAACATTTTTGCTTTCATTCAATAAAATTTAAAAACAATTTAAAAACAATTATGGCGTTTGGCTTCTTTTTAAAGTTACCAACAAACTGACAAACTCTTTATAAACTCCGTATTATGGCATTGTGATGCCTTTACGTGGTTCAGTAAATAAAGAACTAAGGGGACATGAAAATAAAAGAGTTAGGATAATGAGATATTCTGCAAGAAAACCCTCAATCGAGTTGACTGAAGATATGACGTTCCAAAAAAAGGTCCGTGAACTCCGTGATTATAGCAATAACAAATTAATTAGGCTGTATACCTATTTCCCAACCCATTTTAAATTGTCGTTTCACAATGTTATTGCTGCATAAATTATTACCTAAAAATATCCATAGAAAAAACATTTAACAATTTTGTAATTACCCTACAACAAGATACAAATTGGTGCACAACAAGGCGTTTCCACTTTTTTGTTTTGCTAATAAAAATGTTACTGCATTGTCACGACTTCACACCAATTATGTCTATGCGATACATTCATTGTACACTTCAAAATGAAAACTATATTAGAATTAACAAAGTTCCATTTAAGTGACAACTAACACATGTCACATTAACTTGGCTTTTTTCGGTTTAAATGGAAAACATTTACGAGAATTTTGTAACCAAACATATGCATGTGTCGTTTCGTGTCGTGTAGTCGAGTCCTCTGTTGTCCAGTAGTTGGGCCTGCATACATATCCACTATGTATGTACGTATGTTCATGACTATAAAACCACACTAAACCAAAGAACATGCATTAAAATTCAAACGTGACTGTCATACTGGATTATTATCGCCATCATCAGCCAAGTAGTAGCAACTCGAACAACACACCATTGATTTGGACACAATGTGAACTGATATTTGGGGTGAGTGGAGAGAACCAACCAGTGACGGACCAACAATAAAAAATGTATAGAGAAGTTAAAAACCAGAAAACCCAATATAAAAGACAACTTAATAACACAGAAGCACACACACACACACACATTGTCACTGTACAATAATCGTCACAAATCTAATTCCCAACTAAATGACCATAAAATAGGCCTTTTAAGCCAAATTAAAACTATTGTCATTTAGTGTCATCATATCGACACGATTTTGATTGGCAGCACGTGTAACTTGTGCAATTGAATGGTTGGTCGGTCGGTTGGTTAGTTGGACATTTTGCCGGTGGGCTATTTTTCACTTGTTCATGCCAAGCATTTCTTCACATTGTCAAGTGACTTCTAAATCATTTGAAAATGTTTGTGTGTGCAATTGTTGTAGATACGTTTGTGCGTAAGAGATGAGCGAGTTTGTAAAGTGTGTAAATTGTAGAGATGATTTTAAAATGAGTTTTATTTTTACATTCTTGTGTTAATTGTGAAAAGAGTGAATTAAAGACACGAGACACAATATTAAAAATAGTTTATATTTTCAATATTTTTATACCCTACACCACAAGGTGGTCAGGGTATTTTGTCTTTGCCCATTTGTTTGTAACAGGCAAAAGGAAACGAGATAGACCCATAGTTCCTTTTGATGATCTGCATTGAATCACATTCTGAGTCGATTTATGCATGTCCGTCCGTCCGTATTTCCATGTATTTTTGTAAACAAAGTACAGTTCGCATTTATTGTCCTTTCCAGATGAAATTTTGCACAAATCATTTGTTTGGCCCAAGGACGAACCCTATTGAAATTGGAGATAATCGGTTAAAATTAAGATATAGCTCCCATATATATCTTCGTCCGATTTGCCTTTTATTGTGCACCAAACGTGTAATATCAGCCCGAATGGTACGTAATTTTGCACATACAACCAGATTAGGCCTGAAAATAAGTGTGCCAAATTTTCGAAATCGAAATCGGTTTAGATATAGCTATAGCTCCCATATATATTGTTCATGCGATTTGTTATTTTTGTCCACCGCCGCCGTAATATGCACTCTGTAACAACAATATTTGGGGAAATATATCAAATGCAGCTCAGAAATACATTTGCTAAATTTTATCTAGATCGGTTCAGATTTGGATATAGCTCCCATAAATAACTTCGTCCGATTTACCTTTTATTGTGCACCAAACGTCTAATATTTGTCCAAATGGGATGGAACTTGGCACTTACGACCGAATTGAGTCTAGAAGCTAGTATGTCAAATTTGGAGATTGGTTCAGATATAGCTATAGCTCCCATATATACTCTTCATCCGATTTGTTATATTTGTTACCCACATATGTAATATGCACTCCGTAACGAGGGGAGGGAAATATATCAAAAACAGCTCAGAAATATCTTTGCCAAATTTTATCGAGATCGGTTCCGATTTGGATATAGCTCCCATATATATCTCTATCCGATTTCAAGTTGATTGTACACCAAATGGGTAATACAAGTCCGAATTTAAAAGATACAAATGCTTCGGCATACTCAGTCCTATTAACTTTAAATTATAATCATAGCGTGTATGAACTTTTAATTGTTATGCGGAGCTCTACTAAATTAGCAAAGTCGGTCCGCCCGACTTTAAGACTTTCTTTACTGGTTTAATTGTGTCTACTTCGAGAGTTGATATTATATGCATATGTAGGCAGTAATAAAAAATGCCCTCTCTTGGAATGTTGATGGCACACAAAACAAACATTTAATGGCTTGCCTTATTCACAAAATAAATTTGATATTCCTTAAAAATCAACGAAGTCATTGAACAAATTTTAATCATTCCCGCCACAGTACGTTGTGTAAAATATATTCTTTTTTTATAAATCTTGAAACGTATTTGTGTATCCGAAATTATTGTGGCCCTTAAATAATAGCTTGTATAAAGCTTGGAAAACCTTAAATAAGTTATTGTTTTGGAATCAATTCAATGAAAACTATTTTTTAAAAATCTTTGGGAAACTATATTAAAAAAACATATCCACTATAATTAGAAAATATATATTGTCTTTGTCAAAAAATTCTTGATTATGGAAAACATACCACTATTTAAAAAGTAACCTAAGATTTTGAAAGCTCACCTCGCAAAGTAATCTAAAAATAGGGGGCAAGTTCCAGGAATCCGTGTATTTTAGGTATATAGTGTCTTTGGCAAATATTGCAGATAAAAACACGAGAAATATTTTGGTTGGAAATACACGATACACGTGTCTTCTTTTTAGCTCTACTTTCATAATCTACCGGATTTTCACCGCAATAATTTTTTGTGTTGCATGGTATTATTTCTTCATAAAAATTACTACTGGGAGAATATCCCAGAAAAAAATAAATAAATAAAATAAAACATTAAAATAATATTATTTAAAATGACAGAATTTTTGAGCATTTCAATGGAAAGCTTAAATTAAAAAAAATTGGATTCTTGAAAAAAATCCTTTCAGAAATATTTTCAAAAATTCAGGATTTGAAGACATATTTTTTAAAAATAAGCCCTCTACTCTGTTCATGTAGAAAGATTTTTTTAAACACATATTTCCATGGTACAAAAAAAGGTAAGGTAAAGCTAGCAGCTGATTACAATTTTTTTCTAAGTGTGACCGACTTCTGCCAATTTTGTGTATGTATTCATTGTTTTGAAAAATAAAAACAAAAAATTTTCAAATTCAAGGATTGGAAGAAACTTTAATACCGGGGCGCGCATTTATGATATTAACCAGATTTGCCACGGAATTAAATGATTAAACGCTTAGGATCGCATTTTTGAGAGAATATCCAGGCATTTCATTCATCTAGCGCGATATTAGACTCATTTTAAAATGAAAAAAAAAAAAAAAAAAAAAAAATGAAAACACCTTGTCTGACAGGAAGCGGGCATAGCCTCAGGGCTGTATTTCTTTAGTTTTACAAAGCTGTTCTACCTCCTTATTGTACCATGCATATTTCCATAAAATGATAATAATGATAATTAGTATATAATATGGAATTCCTTCAAAATGTATTTTTCAACAGTCCTCGATTCATATATGGAAAGGAGTCTATTGGAAATATATTTTAAAAATTCAAGACTTTTTAGAGCCGGGAAGATCTTAGAAATATGTTTTAAAATAGTCCAGGATTTATACAGTTCAAAATTCCAAGATTTCTAAAAAATCTTTGGAAAATTTTTGAAATAATATTTACGGATTTTTGCAAGGAAAATCTTAAAAAAATATTCTTAAAAGATCAGCAGCAGCACTTGCACCAAATAAGAAAAAAATTTGAGAAATGATTCGACAGAGTAATACTGGGTATTTCATTGTCTTATTTATTTTACCGTCTTTATATTTTTCACATGTTTGACCAGGGAGTTAAGAGATGCAGCGTTAAGAATGGGCCGATAATTTTTTTTCGCACTTGCTCAAATTATGGCAATATATTAAAATGTTCAACGTTCAAAGAAAGTCCGTGACATAAAAAAACTTCTCACACAACGTCTATAGCCCTGATTTTTGAACAATGCAAATATTTTTTAATTGATGTTTTCTAACTTACAAATGCCTCCAATGTGTTTACACATTTTCATACCTTGTCATTATCGGTCGAAAGGTGCTAAGACGTGAAACAGATTGATGGTTGTGGTTTTAAAGTCATAGCTAATATTCATGTGGACAAATGTACACACACACTGCACCCACATCACGTTTGGCGGATTATTTAATTAATAAACGTTGAGTGTCAGTGATAAAGTCATTAGCACCTGTTACGAATAGTTCGAGTGAAATGGGCAGATGAAAATGTGAATGTCCCTAAGTTGTAGCAATTCCTGAGCGCAGCCAATCTATTATTTGATGGTCATTTTTAAGCATTAAATTGTATAAAAGAAAGGTAGGAATAAAAACGCATAAAGTCACAAAAAGCCATTTCAAATAATTGCCAAATTTCCGCAATCGTTTTTGTATTTGCAATAATTGCGATAAATTTAGTATGCGTATGACGTTGTTTTTGGCCACTATATCTTCGTTCCATGTATTTTATTGCCATAAAATTACAACTTGTTTAAGAAAATGTGTCACTAAAGAAAGTATTTGTTAGAGAAATACCAAACAACAAAAATTAACTAAATATTGATATCAGAGGTTCTGGTATACCAAGAAACCTGAAATTGGTATGAGATTCACTTTTCGTGTCCAGGGTTAAATAAAACCTCGGTTTGAGGAAAAGATACGAAAAGTATTGAATATACTAAATACATATATATTCCCACTGCGAAGAGCTGATGCTCTAATTTATTAAATCTAGGTTTGAAAGTGATAAAAAGAAATTTGTCTGAAAAGGTACCTAAAAAACGTGTAGAAGGGTACTCAAAAGTGCATTATATTGATATTAAATTTGGTAAGGGTGTAATTCTTGGTTTGTAGGGCCAATATAAAATTCACAATGGTAAGATTCGGTTTATGTGCAAAAAATAGGAATATAACTTAAGAGTAACGAAGTATCGAAAAGGTATTGACGAAAGCTTAACCAAACTTCAGAATGTTATAGCAAAACCAGCAACTGCCCGCCACTTCGTCATCGAAATACCACCTTAAAGCTTTAGATTCAGTCCAATAGGCCTTTTTTTGTACTGAAAATGTACAATTTGTTCAGTTTGACAACATTTTTTAATCAAAACTTCATGCATCGTACTAAATTTTCAGACGTTCAAAGTTTTATCTATTATTCAAGTTTTTATACCCTACAACACTATGTGTTGGGGGTATTATAAGTTTGATTGGGCCAAAAACTATGTAACACCACGAAATATTGTTTTCCCACATAGGAAAGTATATATGGATCTTCCTATCTCGCCGAGCTGAGTCGATCTAGCTATGTATGTCCGTGCGTCCGTCTGTCCATGTTAATTTGTAATCACTCTACAGGTCGCATTAAGGGCCCAATCCTTACGAAATTGAAAATGGAAGTGGGGTTAATGCCAGAATAGAACCCTATTATTTTTGGAGATGATCGGATAATATTTAGGGGTTCAAATGGACCAAAAATTGAAAAATTTCCTGATTTTGCAGTTGCTCTACAGGTCGCAATTATAGACTAATCGACGCGGAAGTTAGCATGGGGCTAAAAGTCAGGGCTGGGCAGATGCCTTCCAATTTTGATGGTCATCGGGTAATATTTAGTGGGTGAAATAGACCATAACATTTGTGGTAAATAAAAGTCGAATTTTCCACAAAACCGCGAATATTTTTAATCCCGTCGAAATCACAAATAGACGAACAGGTCAATTCTGACCGTTACGTAGATGTCAATAGTGAATATATCGGATATATAGCGAAATATATACAATATGTATATACAAAAGGAGCTAGAATGCTTATATCTCAAGAGTGGCTGGACCGATTTTGACAAATGTTGTGAATTCAGAATGCCCTCTTGACATAAAAGTATAAAATCTAAAAAAAGGCATAAAGAGATGCCAAAAATGATGTTAATATAGATTTTGTAGTATTTTATGACATATTTTTATTTTTTCATATTTTTTATCTCATGCGACTTTTCATTATACCCTACACCACATAGTGGTAAGGGTATTATGTCTTTGTGCATTTGTTTGTAACATGGAAAAGAAGGCGATATAGACCCATAGTTACTTTTGAGGATCTCCATAGAATCACTTTCTGAGTTGATTTATGTATGTCAGTCCGTCTGACCGTCCGTCCGTTCGTCCGTCTGTCCATGTACTCTTGTGAACAAAATGCAGGTCGCATTTATTATCCGATTGAGATGAAATTTTGCACAAATCATTTGTTTGGCCCAAGGACGAACCCTATTGAAATTGGAGATAATCGGTAAAAATTTAGTTATAGCTCTCATATATATATTCGTCCGATTTGCCTTTTATTGTGCACCAAACGTGTAATATCAGCCCGAATAGTATGGAATTTTGCACATACAACCAAATTAGTCCTGATAATAAGTATGCCAAATTTGATCAAAATCGGTTCAGATATAGCTATAGCTCCCATATATAAGTTTCATTCGATTTGTTATTTTTGTCTTTCGCAGCCATAATATGCACTCTGTAACTACAATATTTGGGGAAAAATATCAAATACAGCTCAGAAATACATTTGCTAAATTTTATCGAGATCGGTTCAGATTTGGATATAGCTCCCATATATAACTTCGTCCGATTTACCTTTTATTGTGCACCAAACGTCTAATATTTGCCCAAATGGGATGGAATTTGACACATACGACCGAATTGAGTCTAGAAGCTAGTAAGTCAAATTTGGTGAAGATCGGTTCAGATATAGCTATAGCTCCCATATATATTGTTTATCCGATTTCTAGTATTTGTTACCCACAGCCGTAATATGCACTCCGTAACAACGATATTTCAGGAAATATATTGCATATACAGCTCAGAAATATATTTGCAAAATTTTTTCGAGATCCGTTCAGATTTGGATATAGCCCCCATATATCTCTTTATCTGATTTTAAATTAATTTTGCACCAAATGGGCAATACAAGTCCGAATTTAAAAGATACAAATGCTTCGGCATATTTGGTCCTTTGAACTTTAAATTATAATTATAATCATAGCGTGTATGATTGAAAAAACTTTTAATTGTTACGTGGAGCTCTACTAAATTAGCAAAGTGGTGTAGGGTATCATAAAGTCGGCCCCGCCCGACTTTAGGACTTTCTTCTTTTGAAGTGTATATTTTGTAATATTTTTTCACTTTATAACACAGGTTGAGATTATTATATGCATATTGCAATTATCGTCCGATCCTCACGAAAAGTGTAGGGTTAGGCTCAGAAGGGCTAGGCCTATTGTTTTCAAAGATGTCCGCATAATATTTAGGGGTTGTAATGGACCATCAACTAAAAATATTCCTGATTTTGCAGCCGTTATAAAGGTTATAAATAGGACACGAAATCTTGCATGGAGTTAGATTTTAGGACAGCGGGTAGAATGGACCACTATTTTTGTCTGAACAATACCAACATTACATACAGGCGATATCCGAAATACACAAAGGCAAACTGTTGGCTTTTTTATGCTGATTTTGTTGTTGAATATAGCCAAACATCGTAGACAAGAATATATGATTTTCTTGATGATGAGTCTAAATTTGGCGATACAGAGGGGCTCCTTGCTTTTGGAGATGATCGCAAAATATTAGGCGTTCAAATGAACCGAAAACAGAAAAAATTTCCCGTTCACACAATTGAAGCCATTCGACAGCCTGAGAAGAGCGTTAAGGACAGGGAAGAAATCTAGCATTTTGGATGACCAATGGATTATATTTAGCTGTAAAATGGACACAAAAACTAACAACACGACGGAGTGCATAAATATAGGGCAAATGACCCTGGTCAAAATGCTAAGGGTAATATCTGCAGTGCACCGTGCACCGGCCTTCAAACGGCCAATGAAACCGTCACACGCTGCCCGAATGTTGCTCTGCGGTATTTTGGCCCATTCCCGGCGAATGCTTGATTTGATCGACACTTTGGTATTTTTTAGTAGTATGGAGTATTTTTTCCAAAATACTCCAGAAACAATAGTCCAACGGATAGGTATGCGGAGATTTTGGTGGCCATTGTGCGCTGGAAACGAAGCGTGGAACCTCTGTTGCTGTTTTCTTCCGACCACGTCCTTGACGCCGGGCTACGCTACCAACATCACGGTAACGAGCGATGGTACGAGACACAAAATGTTACTCACACCAATTTCAGTTTTTATCACTATTGACTTACATTATACCAAATGGTACCATTTTAGAACTTATTGTAACCTTAAAGTTCGAATTTCCAAAAACCCCTTTGGTATATGTATCCTGCTCCATCCATCAGTGACTCTCATTTTAAATTTCAGAATTCTAGATGCTTCCGTTTGTGCAAAAGAATGTTTTAGTACATTTTAGTGCCCTATTGGTACGAATTTTCAAAAACCAGGCCTTAGCACACGCCTATCCACAAAGACTGAAACAAAGTACGCAACACGAGATAATCGAATAAGTAACAAGATGTGATCGTCTTCTTCGCTTTCGAGTTGTCTTTCCCAGTTATAATTAACTATGTTGTGAAATTAGCAGTACTCTCGCTCGACAGGCTCTTTGTCAAACTCGCTCGTTGAATTTAATCATTAAAAAACCAGTAAAGAAAGGCTTAAAGTCGGTCGGGGCCGACTTTATGATACCCTACACCACTTTGCTAAACAATTAAAAATGTTTATGGCAGAATTCAATCATACACGCTATGATTATAATTATAATTATAATTATAATTTAAAGTTCAAAGGACTAAATATGCCGAAGCATTTTTATCTTTTAAATTCGGAGTTGTATTGCCCATTTGGTGCAAAATTAATTTGAAATCAGATAAAGATATATATGGGAGCTATATCCAAATCTGAACCGATCTCGATAAAATTTGGCAAAGATATTTCTGAGCTGTATTTGACATATTTCCTTGAATATCGTTGTTACGGAGTGCATATTACGGCTGTGGGTATCAAATATAACAAATCGGATGAACAGTATATGTGGGAGCTATAGCTATATCTGAAACGATCTTCACAAAATTTGGCATACTAGCTTCTAGAATCATTTCGGTCGTAAGTGCCAAATTTCATCCCATTTGAGCAAATATTAGACGTTTGGTGCACAATCAAAGGTAAATCGGACGAAGTTATATATGGGAGCTATACCCAAATCTGAACCGATCTCGATAAAATTTAGCAAATGTATTTCTGAGCTGTATTTGATATATTTCCCCAAATATTGTTGTTACAGAGTGCATATTACGTCTGCGGAGGACAAAAATAACAAATCGGATGAACAATATATATGGGAGCTATAGCTATATCTGAACCGATTTCGATCAAATTTGGCATACTTATTTTTAGGTCCAATCTGATCGTACGTGCAAAATTCCATACTATTCGGATTGATATTACACGTTTGGTGCACAATAAAAGGCAAATCGGACGAAGATATATATGGGAGCTATATCTAAATTTTTACCGATTATCTACAATTTCAATAGGGTTCGTCCTTGGGCCAAACAAGTGTTGTTTGCAAAATTTCATCTCAATCGGATAATAAATGCGACCTGCATTTTGTTCACAAGAATACATGGACAGACGGACGGACGGACGGACAGACGGACTGACATGCATAAATCAACTCAGAAAGTGATTCTATGCAGATCATCAAAAGGAACTATGGGTCTATCTCGTTTCCTTTTGCCTGTTACAAACTAATGCACAAAGACATAACACCCTGAGCACCTTGTGATGTAGGGTATAAAAAAAACTAAATATACCATGGTCATAGCAGATGTCTTATTTTATATTTAAAATTATTTAGGGATCAAATCTCATTGATCCAAATTTTAATAAGTGATCGAGCAGAAGACGGATGAACATAAATCAGGCGTAACCCTATTTTTATGGATCTCACTTATATATTGCGAGATGTTACAAATGTACCCACCAACTTATAACGAAAATGAACCCCAAAACCTCATGGATCACATTTTTTTACATATCCATACATATGAATGAATAAATGTACGTATATATGTAGCAATAAATGTAATTGTTCCCCTCCGCTGTGCGTACATTTAAAACATCATTGATATCATTACGTGGTGGAAAGAAGTCGTAAAAATAAATCTTATAAAATTTCTCATACACTTGTGAAACCAGCACACCGGTGATAATATCTTTTATGAATACATTGTGGAATTTATAATGCCAACACAATGACTGACGCTTAGGTGTACTATTTTCGTCGTCTTCATCGTCGTTATATCATCGATGTTCTTGTGGTGGGATTTGTGTTTGCTACAAACCACAATATCATCAACATAAGTCATATTTTCCAGACTTTCTCTTTTGGCAAAAGTGTAAATTACACTTTTTATGGTATTGATTTAAATTTTTAATCCATCAACATAACACGCACGCACACGCACAGTATGAATAAATAAGTTGCAAGTGGCGAGAGTGAAGGAAATAAAATTTCAAATATTATTTTACCTTTAGAAGTGGAGAATTTTTCAGGGTATTCTATTTTTTTAAATAATGTTTGAAAATTAGATTTTTGTTAGAGGATAGAAAATTTACTATTCATAGAATTGGTATTAGGTTCGTTAATAAATTTATGTTGCATTTCAATGCAAAAAACCATACAAAGTTTTACCAAGAGTAACAATCTGGAAGAGGGTAACGAATGTAATCATGAAAGTCTGTAGAATTATTTGCGAGTTGTTCGGCACCTGTTTGTACAATTTTTGAATTCACGTAATTGAAGGTGCTGCTAGATTGTTTAAATCTTTTCATCTGAATCCTTTATAAATGTTCGCCATCCCATTTTAATACATCAATTCGAATAAGGTGTTGTGAGAAAACACTTTTTTTTGAAGACAATAGCAATTTATATACCTTCCGCCATAGTATGGGGGGTAAGATAAGTGTCCATTCTGTTTGCAACTCCTCGAAATTAACATTACAGACACCCAAAATGTATAGGGTGAGATAAGGAAACTGCAAAAAAGTCAAAGGCAATAACTTTTATATATATTTTTTAAATTTCATTGAATAAAAACAAAAAAGGTCGGATATAGCATCAAATTTTGGATAAGTTTAGATTTGTTCGAATTTGTCATTTTTGTCATGAATTATGGACTTCAAACGGCCAATGAAACTGTCGCACGCTGCCCAAATGTTGCTCTGCTTTATTTTGGCCCATTCCCAGCGAAGCGCTTGCTTAAGGTGATCGACACCTTGGTAGTTTTTAGTGCCAACCTTGGTTTCCAAAATACTCCAGCACAATAGTCCATCGGATTGGTATCCAGAGATTTTGGTGGCCGTTGTGCGCTGGAAATGAAGCGGGAAAACGCATTTTGTAACCATTCTTGGGTGGCGCGTGCTGAGTGTGATGGCGCTGAGTCCTGTTGTTCCTGTTGTCTAAGGTCTGCGGCCAAAATGTTTGCGTGCCCAAGGCTTTAATACACCCTACAGAATATTTTCGCTAAAAAAAAATTTGACATTTATTCTGATGCCACGGTCAGATAATACACCATCACCATGGCCGGTGCATGAGTTCTGGTGACCAACCGAAGGTGCACATTTTCAGGTGACCTCTTTGGCAAGTAAACACGATCACTTTGTTTGTTTGCAAACTGCTGGACAACGAATGTTTTCTCATTGGAGAACACCAAATTCGGCAGTTCACAATTTTAGGCCAAGCGAAGCAACTCTTTAGCTCTTTTGAGTTTTCTTTCTCTTGCGGTATAATTTCTTGCATTTTTGCATTTCAATGGCATTACCCCGAGCTCATTTTTCAATGTTTGTCGAATGGAACATTGCGACGCGGATTTCGATCAAGTCGCTTCTTTCTTTTCGAACCATTTCTGCTGATGTTACTGCTTTCTTCCGTTCACTTCCTTGACGAAATTGACAAGTTTGAATGAAATCGATTATTCCCTTCGCTCTGTATGAGATATCCAATTTTTAACATTCATAGGGTTACGAAAAAAGAAGGAATGGGCCGAGAATATTCATCTTCGAATATTTGGTCATAGTTGATGATTTTAGGCACAATTAAGGGAATACTTTGGTCGGATTTTATCTCTCAAACGGCAATATTGATTCGGAGTTTGTATTGGGTACTACCTACATACTACAGAAAATTGCCCATAAAGGTCCCAAGCTTCGTATATCCTCCTTACAAAGGAATATCTCTATATTCGTATTTTCATGATTTGGTTTACACTTTTTATCAGAATCATTTCAAATTCGCAATTGCTACTTTCCATAAATGAAAATTTCCTGTTCCGATCCACGCCTTCCTATAATCTTTCAATATTCGGAATTTTCAAGATTTTCGCTAAATTTTTCCACATAACATTTCAAACTTTGTATTTGAAGTTAGTAATAGGCTCCGCATTATCCGGCAAATAATACAGGTCCACGTGTAGCCCCCAATCAAAAAAAAAAATAATAATTCAAATTTGAAATTGAAATAGAGAGCTCACAATGAATACTACTTCCCATGACAGAAAATTCCTTATATATTCCCACGTCTTCGTATAGCCCCTAAATAATGGGCCTCTCAATATTCCGTATGATTTTATTTTTAATGATTTTAGATTCAATTTTTCAGTAGAATTATATCGAACTGTGGCAGATTATTGGCTGCCGAGGTCCACGTTTTGGTATAGCCCCATATATCTGTAACACCTGATATTCGGGATTTGAAAAATTAAAGAGGCAATATCAACGGATTTTTTCAAGTTTCTTCCATATGACGGAAATTAAAAGTTCGGCCGAACCGAACTTTTCTGCGTTTTTGTTTATTTGCATTGAAAATGGGTCATAGAGGTCCATGCTTTAGTAAAGCCCGCATATGAAGTTACTGACAGACTTGTGGCGTTTTGTGCATTTTTATACCCTCCACCATACCATGAAGAGTGCATTAACTTTGTCATTCCGTTAAAACTCCTCGAAATAATCAGATGTTCGCTACATTTTTCCACAGAATATTTCAAACTTTGTATTTGAAGTTAGTTATAGGCTCCGCATTATCCGGCAAATAATACAGGTCCACGTATAGCCCCCAACCAAAAAAAAAAAAATGAATTCAAATTTGAAATTGAGAGCTCACAATGAATACTACTACTCATGACAGAAAATTTCTTATGTAGTCCCACGCCTTCGTATAGCCCCTAAATAATGGGACCTCTCAATATTCCCTATGATTTTATTTTTAATGATTTTAGCTTCAATTTTTCAGTAGAATTATATCGAACTGTGGCAGATTATTGGCTGCAGGGGTTCACGTTTTGGTATAGCCCCATATATCTGTAACCCCTGATATTCGGGATTTGTAAAATTAAAGAAGCAATATAAATGGATTTTTTTCAAGTTTCTTCCATATGACGGAAATTAAAAGTTCGGCCGAACCGAACTTTTTTGCGTTTTTGTTTATTTGCATTGAAAATGGGTCATAGAGGTCCATGCTTTAGTAAAGCCGGCATATGAAGTTAGTGACATACTTGTGGCGTTTTGTGCATTTTTATATCCTCCACCATACTATGGAGAGTGTATTAACTTTGTCATTCCGTTATAACTCCTCGCAATAATCATGTAAGATCCAACAAGGTGTTTACATTCTTTATCAGCGAAAACTTCTAAATCGATATGCGAGATGTCCACCTGCCTGTCTGTTTGTTGCAATAACGTATCTTTACGAGGAACAAACTGAGATGCAAGGCTAGAATTTTGCACTCATGTATATTTCGTTAGTAGGCATGTGAGGTTCGTAAATGGGCCATGTCAATCCCCGATTTCGTATAACGCCAATGTAACGGTACCTTCCGATATTCAGTATTTTGGCGATTTAAGTTACTTTTTCAAAACATCTATTTCTATAAAAGAAGAAAATGTTTGTAATTTATGGACTCGAAAACCGTTGGACAGATTTCCCTGAAAATTTCCAAGTATACTGCAACATCGCCTGAAAGTAACACAGGCTATATAAATTTTTGAAATTCCACTTGGAACTGGAGGTACCACCCAAAAATTTAGATTTTATATGCACATATATGTTGATCGATTACAGATACAGTCCCCGAATTTGGAATGAGTCCAGGATTTGATCAGAAAATATATGAACCAAATTATATTTAAATCAGTTTAGATTTGGATACAGTTCCCATATATATTTTCATTTCAATGAAATTTGTGATGGAATTTGTCTACGAAAATTTGTTTACCAAAATATATTGATATAGGTACAGATTTGGATATAACTCCGATATATATTTTCGATCGATTTCGTTCATTCGATGCCCCAAACACGATATGTTTGTTCGATTCCAATGAAATTTGAAATGTGTGACGGGATTTATATAGAAAATAAATTTGGCAAATTATATTGAATTCGGTTCAACCAAGGAAACTGATGAGGATTAGTGGCTCTTTCTGAAACCTAGGCATTCCCTGCTTTACCCCTGGTAAACAAACAAACAAACTATTTTGCAACAACAAAAAGGTTTTGGAAAATATATTTAACATCATTAATTATACCCTACAACACTAAGTTTGATTGGGCCAAAAATTATGTAACACCTCGAAATATTGGTTTCGCACATAGGAAAGTATATATGGATCTTTCTATCTCGCCGAGCTGAGTCGATCTAGCTATGTATGTCCGTCTGTCCATGTTAATTGGTAATCACACTACAGGTCGCAATTATGGTCCAATCTTCACGAAATTGAAAATGGAGGTGGGGTTTGGGCCAGAGTAGAACCCTATTGCTTTTGGAGATGATCGCATAATATTTAGGGGTAGATATGGACCAAATACTGACAAATTTCCTGATTTTGCAGTTGCTCTACAGGTCGCAGTTATAGACCAATCGACGAGGAAGTTAGCATGGGGCTAGAGCTTAGGGCTGGGCAGAAGTCGTCCAATTTTGATGGTCATCGGATAATATTTAGTGGGTGAAATAGACCATAGCATTTGTGTTAAATAAAAGTCAAATTTTTCATTAAACCGCGAATATTTTTAATCCCGGCGAAATCACAAATAGATGAAGAGGTCAATTCTGACCGTTACGTAGATGCCGATAGTAAATATATCTGATATATATCGGGAAATATATACACTGTAAATATACAATGGAAGGGATTGTTAGCTAGAATGCATATATCTCAAGAATGGCAGGACCGATTTTGACAAATTTTGTCAATTCAGAATGCCGTATTGGCATAAAAGAATAAAATCTAAAAAATCGCATAAAATGTGCCAATAATGGTGTTATTATAGATTTTCTAGTATTTTGTGATTTTTTTTTTTTATTTCTTTCATATTTTTTATCGCATGCAATTTTTTCAATTTGGGGTTATGAAATATAGATTGCAGTTATCGTCCGATATTCACGAAAATTTTCATAACGGTAAGGTTAGGCTCAGAAGATCTATTGTTTTCAAAGATGACCGCAATATATTTAGGGGTTGAAATGGACCAACTACTAAAAATGTTACTGATTTTGCAGAAGGGTTTAGGACAGCGGGTAGAATGTACCACTATTTTTGTGTGAAAAAATACCAACATTACTTATGCGATATCCGAAATACACAAATGGCGATGTTCTGGTTTTTTATGATGATTTCGTTAATGAATATAGCCAAATGTCGTAGACAATCAAATCATATAGATTGGTCTAAATTTGTAGACCGGCTTCTTGCTAGAAAAAAATCCTGATCACACAATTGAAGCCAATCGACATGCCTGAGAAGAGAGTTAAGGATAGGTAAGAATTCTAGCTTTTTGGATGACCATTGGATTATATTTAGCTGTAAAATGGACCACAACCACTAACAGCTCTACGGAGTGCGCAAATTTCTCTGGTCAAAATGCTAAGAGCAATATCTGGGCAGTGCTCCATGACAAAATTTCAGAAGCGAAATCTTCCAAAATGGATTTGGACATGAGGGGTCTTCTAACATATTGTAGTGTTGTAGGGTATCACATAGTCGGCCCCGCACGACTATATCCTTTGCTTAATTGTTAATTTTTATATTATTCCCAGCTATAAATGTGTGTAATTTTATGTATTTACCTTCACAGCTATCTAATGAAAAGTATTTGGTTACTTACTAAGTATGTAATTATATGGTAATCGTATCAAACCAGGGCCTCAATTCTCGTTCTATGAAAATGTGAAATGAACATTTTTATAAAGAAAAAATATGTCAAATGAAAAAAAGTATAAAGGAAATTTTTTTTTTCATTTCAAATTTTCATAGAACAAAAATCCAGTCCCACATAATTTTTCTAAAATGTTTTACATATAAAGTTACGAATTCTCTATTATTTTTGACCTATAAAAGTTGAAAACCATTTTTTTTAACAACATACTTATGCATCTTCCCATATTCTTCTGTCAGGTTTTTTATATTAATTGAATATCGGATGTTTCACAAGTTATTTTCAACTTTACAAAAGAACCAGTGAAACTAACACTGCACAAAACTTTTGCTGCGTTACAAATTTTTGAATATTTTTGATATGACTGAATATTTTTGAAATGTTCAATTGGAACTGTGCTTATCTGCTCATGTGAAAAATCAAATTGAAATCAACAATCTTTAAATGAAAATCATTGTTTTATTCTCAATTTATTATTAAATTACCAGCGCATTTGCACAACCGCCAAATAAACATGCATGTGACATGTTGCTTGACCCAGTTACATGATATCGCTATGATTGTTTTCGCCCCTCCTGTCAATTCTACCAACCATATACTAGTGGTGTGCATATGCGTACCATGTCCCATTCATGTGCAAGGTTAATATTTTCTGGTTCTCTCTCTTGAAAATACAACAAGTGCAAGTACTTACTTTCATTTCTACGCGATTTGCAAACGCTGGAAAATCCTTCACAATGACAACAACAAAAACATTGGGGTAAAAAAGGAATTCACGACTTAACATAGACTTTGTGAGGTGTGCGTGTTTTTTTTTTTTCAGATATAAGTATGGATGTATGTGCTTAAAATACAACATAAACAGTTGAAATTAAAATTAACATAAAATCTTTCAAAAACTATTTAGTTGAGAATATGGGTTAACTGGTCAAGGCGAACCACAAAGTATTTCTAATATTATTTCATGGAAGATTTTTTATGAGAGAAATTAATTACTTGATCATCTGTAATATCTAGCTTATTTTGTAGCTACACTTGTTGAATGTATTCCTAAGTGGAAAGAGTTTGTAATGAGTTTCACATTCGGTGGCATAACATAGGTCTACGTTTTCGTACAACCCCCATATGTTGGTATCTCAATATATTCGGTATTTCTACAATTTTAGCCACATTTCATATAGAATTTGTTTAAAGTTTGGTTTTCGACTTTTCATGCCAATTTTTTTTTTTTAAATATGTAGTTTCTACAGATTACGAAACTGAAAATTTCAAAACTTAAAAAAAAAAACTAAGTTAAACAAGCGAAAGAGAATGGTCAATATAGGTTCACGATAACTACAACAAAGTCAAAAGCCATAATTTTATTATTTTTTTTTAAATTTTATTGAATGAAGGCAAAAAATATCGGAAATAGCATCAAATTATAGAATAAGTGTAGATTTGTTCGAATTCGTCATATTTGGCCCTAATTTTGGCCTTCAAACGGCCAATGAAACAGTCACGCTACCCTAAAGTTTCTCTGCGGTATTTTGGCCCATTCCCGGCCAAGCGGTTGCTTGATCTGATCGACACTTTGGTATGGTGTGCTGGAAATGAAGCGAGGGATCTCATTTTGTAACCATTATTGGATGACGCTAGCTGTGCGATGGTGCTGAATCCTGTTGGAATGTCCAAGGTCTGCGGCCAAAATGTTTGCGTGCCCAAGGCTTTAATACACCCTCCAGAATATTTTCCCGGTAATATTTGACATTTATTCTGACGCCACGGTCGATTAATACCAGCGGAAAGTGACCATCGGCTGTTATGGCGGACCACACCATCACCATGGGTGGCGCTTGAGTTCTGGTGGCAAACCGAAGGTGCACATTTTCAGCTTATCTCTTTGGCAAGTAAACACGATCATTTTGTTTGTTTACAAACTGCTGGTCTTACCTCTTTGTTTGTTTACAAACTGCTGGTCAACGAATGTTTTCTCATCGGAGAAAACCAAATTCGGCAGTTCACCACTTTCGGCCAAGCGAAGCAAATCTTTAGCTCTTTTGAGTCTATTTTCTTTCTATTGCGGTGTAAGTTCTTGCACTTTTTGTAATTTTAATGGATTTACCCCGAGATCATTCTTCAATATTTGCCGAATGGAATATTGCGATGTGTTCAGCTCACGAGCCATTTTTCGGACACTGCGATGCGTGTTTTGGTTGAGCCGCTTCTTTACTTTTCGATCCATTTTTGCTGATGTTGCTGTTTTCCTTCATATCACGGTAACGAGCGATGGTACGAGACACAAAGGATTTATTCGCATTTAAATGCTGGAGTGCCCTAACGATAGCCACTTGTGGGGTACCAGCCAAATATAAAGAAATCACATTATCACACTTGAATTTCATTACGAATAAAATTTTTTCTGGAAAATTCTCATCAAAATGCTTTTGTACGTTTGTAGAAGCCGTTATATGGGGGCTATACGAAGACGTGCACCTGCACAGACAATCTCCAGTAATAGGCTGTAGCATCCATTATGAACTTCAAACACCAAATTTGAAACAATTCCAGTTAATAATGTAGCTAAAATCATCAAAATACCGAATATCGGGAGGTACCGTTATGTGGGGGCTATACCAAAACGTGAACCTACATGGCCTATTTTCAATAGCATTTGAGTAAAATTTTTATCAACCTACTTCTTTTCGTTTGAAAGCTAGGGTGATTTCCACAGACGGACGGACATCGCTAAATTGACATAGAATTTTATGGTGATCGACATTGTATATTTCGAGGTGTTACAAACGGAATGACAAACTTAATATACCCTCCATACTATAGTGGAGTTTATAAAAATGTCCCTAATGGTGAAGGGTATCAAAAGTTTGGCCCGATCGAACATTACTTCTTTTTACTTATTTTAAATCTATTTTCGCAAAGACTGCCAGATGCAAAGGTACGACATGAACTACCCTTTTTCAAGAAAAAAAGCTCTGCCTTTTCTGTTGTTTTGCAACAAAAGTTCGAGATATCAATATTTCAGTCCAAATGTTTAAAATGTTGGCCCAAGAACCGCGGTTTTAATACATTTGTTGTATTTACTACTTTTAAGTACAAAATTCCATACAAACAACACCTTAACGCAAGAAGAGACTTTAGAAAAATTTAGTTCTATTACTTCAAAAAAATGCAAGTTTCAGAGTTTCACCACCTCCAAAAATAATACCTTATCTAATGCCTCGCATCTTTGTTGAAATACATTCGAAATTTGATGACTTTCACAACAATTGTCTGTCGTAGTTTAGTAGTACGCATTACGAACTTACAATACGAGATCTGGAACAATTCATGTGGATAATGTCGCTAAGCGAAGACCTGGACCTGCATATGCAATTTTTTGTCAGGCTGTAGTACCCATTAGGAACTTCAAATATGAAATTTAAAACATTCCCAATAAAAATGTAACAAAAATTATCAAATATACCAAAACTCAGACCTAACATACACTGCAAGGCTACATTTGTTACATAATAGTAAAACAGACTGCCACTTTACAGCAAATTCGGGTTAAAATACATCTAAAAATACATACATTGTCGGATTAAAAACGTATATTTCAAGGTACTTCAAACAGTGTGACAAATTTATTATACTCCCTATACTGTGGCAGAAAGTATAAAAAATTTATAAATTTTAACCAGTAAAGAAAGTCGTAAAGTCGGCCGTGGCCGACTTTATGATACCCTACACCACTTTGCTAATTTAGTAGAGCTGCGCATAACAATTAAAAGTTTTTATGGGAGAATTCAATCATGCACGCTATGATTATAATTGTAATTTAGAGTTCAAAGGACTAAATATGCAGAAGCATTTGTATCTTTTAAATTCGGATCTGTATTGCCCATTTGGTGCACAATTAATTTGAAATCGAATAAAAATATATATGGGAGCTATATCCAATTCGGAACCGATCTCGATAAAATGTTGCAAAGATATTTCTGAGCTGTATTTGATATATTTCCCTGAATATCGTTGTTACGGAGTGCATATTACGGCTGTGGGTAACAAATATGACAAATCGGATGAACAGTATATATGGGAGCTATATCTATATCTGAACCGATCTTCACCAAATTTGACATACTAGCTTCAATTCGGTCGTAAGTACCAAATTTCATCCAATTTGGCCAAATATTATTTGGTGCACAATCCAAGGTAAATCGGACGAGGTTATATATGGGAGCTATATCCAAATCTGAACCGATCTCGAGAAAATTTAGCAAATGTATTTCTAAACTGTATTTAATAAATTTCCCCAAATATTGTTGTTACACAGTGCATATTACGGCTGCGGAGGACAAAAATAACAAATCGGATGAACAATATATATGGGAGCTATAGCTGTATCTGAACCGATCTTCATCAAATTTGGCATACTTATTTTGAGGTCCAATCTGATCGTACGTGCAAAATTCCATAATATTCGGACTGATATTACACGTTTGGTGCACAATGAAAAGCAAATCGGACGAAGGTATATATGGGAGCTATATCTAAATTTTGACCGATTATCTCCAATTTCAATAGGGTTCGTCCTTGGGCCAAACAAATGATTTGTGCAAAGTTTCATCTGGATAGGGCAATAAATGCGAACTGTACTTTGTTTACAAAAATACATGGACAGACGGACGGACGGACGGACATTCATAAATCGACTCAGAATGTGATTCTATGCAGATCATCAAAAGGAACTATGGGTCTATCTCGTTTCCTTTTTCCTGTTACAAACAAATGCACAAAGACATAATACCCTAACCACCTTGTGGTGTAGGGTATAAATACATACATAGTCGGGTTAAAAATCTATATTTCAAGGTGCTTCAAACAGTGTGACAAATTTATTTTACTCCCCATACTGTAGTAGAAAGTATAAAAAATTAATAATTTAAAAAAAAACATAACTTTCCCACACGTCAAACATCAATTGTGACGTACTTTAATACAGGGTTGCCCATATTCGACGGACCTATCTGGCAACGCCATCACTTTTGACAGAGATGTCACATCGCTTTATGACATACCGCGTATGAAGCGCCAGTCCAAGCAGAACCAATACACGCCACGCGAAATAGTTGAAATTTACATTCAAAAGAAGAAATCAATTGTGAAAACTCAACGTGCTTTTAAAATATTAAAAAATGTGAGAAGTGCGCTTTCTAAGAACACCATTAAGCGTTTATACGAAAAATTTTCGACTGGTAAGGCTCTTTCTATTCCGAAGAGGCCATATAAAAGTCGACCAAGGCGATCGGCCGAGAATATCGCTGCCGTACGAGCCAGGGTTGAGAGGTCCCCAAGAACATCCCAAAAACGCCGTTCTCAGCAGTTGGGCATGGCTCGGTCCACTTTACAACGGATTATTCGCATTGATTTGCATTTGTTCCCGTACAAAATTCAATTGACGCAAAGAATGTTGCCTGTGGACAAGCCTCGTCGATTGGAATGGGCCCAAAGAGTTATCGAAATGGCCGAAGATGACGAGCAATTTTGGAATAAAATTATCATATCCGATGAAGCCCATTTCACATTGAATGGGAGACAAAATTGCCGTTTTTACGCCACTGAAAATCCTCAGGAGATTCAAGAAGTGCCTCTTCATGACGAAAAAGTCACAGTTTAGTGCGAAAACGGTCATTGGGCCGTTTTTCTTCCAAAATGAAAATGGCCATGATGACCAATTTTGTGATGCTAATTATTCGTCGAAAGCGTATGAGGCAGTTCTGGTTTCAACAAGACGGCGCTCCACCGCAACAAGTCGCATAACAATCGATTTTCTGAAGAATTTGTTTCCGGACCGTTTGATGTCGAAAAGTGGTGATTTGGACTGGCCACTGCGTTCGCCCGACTTGACGCCGCCTGACTTCTTCTTGTGGGGATATTTGAAGTCAAAGGTTTACGTTAACAAGCCAAGGACCGTAGAAGAGCTCAAGGACAACATTCGTGAAGAAATAGCCGCTATTCCGGCCGAAATGTTGGCAAAAACGATGGAAAATGCAGCAACGTCAGAGGCGGCCATTTGAGAGATATCATATTCAAAAATTGATGTAAACAAATCTACTTGGAACAAATTAAATGATTAACATTGCCAACCGCAAAATTTTAATTTTTTTCTTTGATTTTTTTTTTAAACATGGGTCCGTCGAATATGGGCAACCCTGTATTTCTATTAGGGTATATCTGAAATGGCAGGCTCTCTTTAATTAAATAGTCTATAGTAAGTAAAGCTAAAAATCGTCTTGAAAATACATGGCAATTCTGGTCAGCCAATATTTAACAGAAATAACATTTTTATAAAAAAGTAGCTAGAACGAAGAATAATATTTATTCATTCCTTTCCCTTTTTCATCAAACTCAGGTTTCTTTCATCTTTCCCTTACTGGCCACCGTTCTACGACTATTTTTGATAACCATTTGGCATGTGTAGCTTTTTAGTGTGTCAACACGTCTATTTTATTTAAATTTGTTGTTACGAATTAGAAATCTTAAGTTCACCTTGACGTGTTCCAATTATATAATTCGACTTGAATAGAATATAAATTTGATATTGAATAATAACAAACCGGTAATAGTAGTTTATAACGGTAAATGAATGTGAAGAAAACGAATTGAAAATGTAGGGTGCGGGCATTAGCAACCTGATGAAATTCATACAAACGTTGTAGTTTTTTTTTCTATTTTTGTGTCGTTCTGCTCATTCACTTTGTAAACACAGCTTGAAAAGTACACATAAATGTACGTTCACACATAAATATGCAAATATGAATGAATTTTGAAGCTCACAAACACACACAGCCACCCAGACATTTTCATACTCTCCAACATACATTTTTATGAGCGTGTAAAAAGTGTCACTGTTTTGGAAATTTTTAATAAAAACAACGAATTTATGATTATGCTAAGAACTGTATCTCATTTCTCTGCACTACTGGCAAAGCAGAAGAGAAAGAAAGCAAAGACGTGAAATGAAATAAAACTCGAACACTCACACACACTTTTGTATGCCACCAATTCCCACCATTTGTTTTTATACAAAAGTACGAATATTTTTATGTAGCAACGTGAAAGAATTTTTTAATGATAGTTTTCAATTTTATAAGACTTTTATCAGATTATCTGCATTAAATTTTAATGTCTTCATATAAAAAGAATAATGTATTCTCGATACCATGTGCTATAATTAGATTATTTTCCAAGTCAAGAATTATATAAGTACGACTTTGAGTTTTTAAAATCGGCCCAGATTGATACATCCATGGGTTTGTATTTACGCCGAATATGGCATACCGCATTTTCCGGGAAAATCATTTGAATGTTACATCTGAAGCTTCAGAGTCCTAAATTAGACCGGATGATCCCGAATACAAAAATGAAAATCTAAATATTTTTCTGATTGTTCCATTATTTTAAGAGAATATTATCATTACCTTTCACAGTCAGTCCTTTGCAATGATAAACTCTTAATTACAATATATTTACAACAAATATACAGGGTGAGTTGAAAAACTGCAAACAACTTCAGACTGCTGTCATTTCTAACCCACTCGTCCGACAGCGCTGACTTACGATAAATATGGAAAAAATCAAGTTTTGTATGACCGAAGTGCGTTATTTAGGACACGTAGTGGGGAATGGAACGATACAAACTGATCCTGACAAAATTTCGGCAATTACCGAGTTCCCTATACCAAGGTCGGCGAAACAGGTTCGTAAATTCCTTGGTTTGTGTGGTTGGAATTATGCTGCTATTTCTACCCTATTGACAGATTTGTTAAAAACCAGCCGAAAGTTCAAATGGTCTGATGAGACTCAGAAAGTCTTTGAAGTCCATCCTCAGCTCAGCCCCTGTCTTGCATAGTCCGGATTTCACACAACCGTTTTTTACATTGTGATGCAAGTAAGACAGTAATAGGAGGAGTCCTGGTGCAAAAAAGTCCGGAGGGTGGCGAGTTTCCGATTGCATTTATGTCTAAGAAACTCAACCAAGCCCAAATGAATTACAGCGTCACCGAACAAGAATTCTTAGCAGCAATGCTTTGTATAAAAAAATTCAGAGCTTATGTCGAGGGACATGAGTTCAATGTGATTACCGATCACGCTTCACTTGTCATGTCCCAGTCTGACTTAAGCACACGGCTACCTAGATGGGCTCTAAAACTTCAAGGGTTCCGGTTCAGAATAGAGCACAGAAAGGGGTCGCAGAACATAGTTCCGGATGCGCTTTCGCGTACCAACACTGAGGACTTGTCAACAATAGGATGTCTGTCAGAAGTGTTGGACGAACGTGGCGTTTTTGTTGACTTACAATCCGAACATTTCTCTTTGGAGGCATATAAAAACTTAGTAAAAGAGTTGAAGATAACATTAGTTCAACTCCTGACTTGAAAGTGATTGATGGATATGTTTATAGAAGATCAGAACATGCGGTAGGTGACCCTGTGGCAGATGATTCAGCATGGAAGCTATGGATTCCTAAGGACATGGTTTCATGGCCATGGTAATGTTGAGGGCCGCCATAACAGCCGATGGTCGCTCTCTGCTCGTATCAATCGACCGTGGCACCAGAATAAATTCCGAGTATTATCGCGAAAATATTCTGAGGGTGTAGTAAAGCCATGAGCACGCAAACATTTTGGCCGCAGACCTTGGACATTCCAACAGGACTCGGCACCATCGCACTCAGCACGCGCCACCCAGGAATGGTTACAAAATGAGGATCCTCGCTTCATTTCTAGCGCACAATGGCCACCAAAATCTCCGGATACCAATCCGTTGGACTATTGTGTCTGGATTATTTTGGAAAGGAAGGTTGGCACTAAAAAATACCAAAATGTCGATCACCTCAAGCAAGCACTTCGCCAGGAATGGACCAAAACACCGCAGAACAAAATTAGGTGCTGCGTGTGACGGTGTCATTGGCCGTTCGAGGGCCATAATTCGTGGCACAAGTGACCAATTCGAACAAATTTAAACTTATTCTATTTCCAATATTTTTTGCTTTCATTCAATTAAATTAAAGAAAAAAAAATAAAAATTATGGTGTTCGACTTGTTCTGCAGTTTTTTTTTATCTCACCCTGTACGTAGAGTATAATATATACCTGACAAAATTTTAATGACTTCGATGAGGAAACTTTTTTCACATTAAAAAAAATGTGATACAACATTTCCCTTTTTCGTGTCTAAACCGTCAACGATTTTTGCCGTGTTTAACATACTTAATTCTAGGCTAAATTTTGTAATCTATTTAGTAATTCATCCCATTTACTAACATTACACATTTGGCGAACATTACACATTTGACTAACATTATTCATTTGAAAACGTAAGAAAATATATATAGGAGCTATACTCAAATCAAAACTGATTTCGACAAAATTTGTCAAGGGTACTTTTATGCTGTATGCGATATCTTGTGCCGAATATCATTGTCATGGAGTGATTATAATGAATCTGGAGGACTAAAAAGTAAATTCACAAAAACAGATAAATCTAAATCTGAACCGATATTCACAAAATTTAACATGTTTACTTATAGGCTTAATCCTAGGTGCTAAAATCCATTGTACTTGAGCTTCCTTATGCAAAATTTCATCACAATTTAAAAATAAATACGATCTGCAATGTGTTTAGAAAAGTTCGTGGGCAGGCGGACAGACATGCTTTTAGACCCTGATCAAGAAGTATATTCTTGATTAGAGTAAGACGATTCAGCCCACGAATTAAGATAAGAAGCTAAAATGTTGCACAGATCGGTTTTTTGCCTGTAGGCGTGTGAAATTTGAGGAAGAGCTTTATCGATCCACGATATCAGATAGTCCCCATATAACGGTACCTCCCGATATTCCGTATTTTGATGATTTTAGACACTTTTTGTAATGGATTTGTCTGAAATCCGATGTGTGAAGTTCTTAATAGACACTTATGAATCTATAAATTGTGGAAATTGCCGTACGATTGCATATAGCCCTCATATAAAATTACTCCAAGATATTGAGTATTTTTATGATTTTGGTCAAATATTTTATGGCATTGTTTTTCCCTATCCAGCTCTTCATCAGCGACTCTCATTCTCAATTTCCGAATTCTAGGTCATACTACTTGTCCAATACAAAGTATTAAGTTTTTAACACATTTTAATACTTTTCGTACCCCTTTGGTGCAAAATTCCATAAACCCAGCCTTATTACACGACAAATCCAGAATTCTAGCTCATTCCGTTTGTCCACTACCAAATATTATTTTTTTTTTGGAAATTTTTAGTACTTTTCTTACCATTTGGGTACGCTATGACTTCGTAAGAATACTGTTAAATTTTTTTAATGTACCATAGACTGTTAATTGCCATTGGAACGCTTATCCAGGTAGTTTATAGAATGTTTTCATTTTGACGCCATGCATGGTCATATTATAGATTTTCTACTTTATAGTTTCGTTTCATAGTCCCCTGGGAAGAGTTTTAATCTACATCCATATTTGTGGATATATTTTTAAACAAGTAAGCAAAGGCTATAGTCGTGCGGGGCCGACCATGTGATACCCTCTAACACTACAATATATTAGGAGCCCCCTTATGTCCAAATCCATTTTGGAAAATTTCGCTTATGAAATTAAGTCACGGAACACTGCCCAGATATTACCCTTAGCATTTTGACCAGGAATATTTGCCCAATATTTATGCACTTCATTGCGCTGTTAGTTGTTGTGGTCCATTTTACAGCTAAATATAATCCTATGGTCATCCAAAATGCTAGACTTCTTCCCTGTCCTTAACTCTCTTCTCAGGCGTGTTTATTGGGTTCAATTGTTTGATCAGGAAATTTTTTCTATTTTTGGTTCATTTGAACCCCTAAATATTTTGCGATCATCTTCAAAAGTAAGAGTCCCCACTTTATCTTGTCTACGATATTTGGCTATATTCGTCAACGAAATCAGCATAAAGAAGCCAGTTCTCCTTTTGTGTACTTCGGATATCGCCTGTAAGTAATGTTGCTATTTTTTTAAACTCCAACTTCATGCGAGATTTCGTGTACTTTGGTTTCTATTTGTGACCTTTATAACGGCTGCATAATCAGGAACATTTTTAGTTGTTGGTCCATTTCAACCTCTAAATTGCCGGCATCTTTGAAAACATTAGGCCTAGCCCTTCTGAGCCTTACCCTACCCTTGTGAAAATTTTCGTGAGGATCGGACGATAATTGCAATCTTTATATCTTGTGTTGTAAAGTGCAAAAATATTCCAAAATATACACTTCAATATTATGAGTCAAATTTAAAAAATCGCATGGGATAAAAAATATGAGAAAATAAAAAAATGTCACAAAATACTACAAAATCTATATTTACATCGTTATTGGCATCTTTTTATGCGATTTTTTTAGATTTCATACCTTTATGCCAAAAGGGCATTCTAAAATTTAAATTTGTGAAAATCGGTCCAGCCATTCTTGATATATAGGCATTATAGCTAACATCCCCTTCCTTCGTATATATACATTGTTTATATTTCGCTATATATATCCCATATTTTTACTATCGGCATCTACGTAACGGTCAGAATTGACCTGTTCGTCTATTTGTGATTTCGCCGGCATTAAAAATATTCACGGTTTAATGGAAAATTTGACTTTTATTTATCACAAATGCTATGGTCTATTTCAACCACTAATATTACCCGATGACCATCAAAATTGGAAGGCTTCTGCCCAGCCCAATGCTCTAGCCCCATGCTAACTTTCGCTTTAATTGGTCTATAATTGCGACCTGTAGAGCAACTGAAAAATCAGGAATTTTTTCAGTGTTTGGTCCATTTCAACCCCTAAATATTATGCGATCATCTTCAAAAGAAATAGGGTTCTATTGTGACCATAACCCCAACTACGTTTTAAATTTCGTGAAGATCGGCCGAATTGCGACCTGTAGAGTGATTACAAATTAACATGGACAGACGGACCCCCAACACAAAGTGTTGTAGGGTATAAACATTTGAAGTTCCAAATTCGCCATAAGGGTTATCCTCCTAATTTTTTTCACCCCCAAACATTCAAACGTTCTTATTTATTTGCTATTATTTCCCTTTCGAAATATCAATCCTATCTGTGAAATATAAATTGTCATAGAAGGGTCAAATCTGTTTAATAGTTTCGTTGCAATTAAAACTGCCTGATGTCATACCAACTACCAAACTTGGAACACAGTCCCCCAACTTTTGCTTAAACTCAAGCAGGCATAACGCTCACAAGTTTTTTCCATCGTGACCGCTGGCAAATACTGCTAACGCATTACAGGCTTAAATGGCGTTCATTGCACAACTACTTAGAACAGTTAGTGGCCCAAGTACCGAGAATTAAACATAGTAATTGCTTTTAGCCCAGAAACTTTTTTCCTGTTTGAGAGTTTGTGTGTGTGTGTGTGTGTAAGTAAGATTATGCCAATGCAATGCATTCGACTGTGTCTATGTGTGTGTTGCTCTGGGTGTGTGTGAGTTATTGTGCGTGTTGTCGAGCACTCATTGTACGGCGCTTATGCAGTTTAAAATGTAATGCTCCACTACTTTGTAGATTTAGAGTTGTGTTGTCGATGGTCGTAGGATTTTCCGCTCCCTTATAGCTCCCAACAGCACAAGCAGTTCACAACAAAATATAACTCCAATTTGGTCTCTACCCCAGTCTTGCAAACAACGACAACTACTACTTACGTGTTGTATGTGCATTCAACGATGGCTTAACCCAACTGAAATTGCAGCGAAGCGAGTATTCGAATTGGCGAAAACTGGCAAGGGACAACAATGATGATGGTAGCAGCGGCCGACAGGCAGCAAGCAGGCGAACAACATCCAAGAACTGTGAACATGAATAAGTAATTAAAAAGTTGTTATTAAAAATTTTATGGAAAAAATGTTTGTGTGTAATTGAAATGAAATTAAGTGAAGAGAACTATCGTTTAGTATAATTTGAGCGTTTAATGAACGTTTAAAGCGGCCGCTTAAGCGGCATTTTAAAACAAAGGCCAAAATAGCCCAAAGTGTCTTAGGCAAACTGCTTCTGGAGGGCAGGCAATAGCAGTTGAAGTGTCTGCCTTAATGCAATGTCCACGTTGCAACTTGTTTGAAATGGAGAGGATAAAAACGAACAATGACAAAATATATTCGAAATCGTTACGAATTTTGAGAAAATTCAATAGGACGAGTGTGCATTTATCTCACCTACTTGCAAAATCGATGAGCACATGTAGGTACAATATTATATTGGATAGGACTTAAATATAGCACTGCAATTTGTTAGTACATTTAGTCTGAATAGGTATCTTTTTTATTAGGTATTATTTGATACAATCTATAATTTAGTCTGTTCTTGAAGATTCGTTTTTTATACCCTCCACCTTGGAAAGTAGGGTATATTAACTATGTCATTCCGTTTGTACCATCCCTAAATATTCGTCGTAGACCCCATAAAGTATGTATATTTATGGTCACCATCGAATTCTAAGTCGATTTAACAATGTCCGTCTGTCTGTCCGCCTGTCTGTCTTTTGAAATCACGATACAGTCCACATTTTTAGGATGGTTGGTATTAAAAATGAGATATATTCGGTCCACGTTTTGGTATAGCCGCCATATAACGGTACCTTCCGATATTCGGTATTTTGATGATTTTCGACATATTTTTCCACGGAGTTGTCTAATAATTGGTATTTTTATAGGGTATAATGGGTTCTTGCTCGTGTAGCGAGACATTGAAGGTATAGGTCCACGTTTTAGTATAAACCCCATACAACGGTACCTCCCGATAATCGGTTTTTTGATGATTTTTGCCACTTTTTTCACGGATTTATCTAAAAATTGGTATTTGTAGGGTATAATGGCTTCCTGCTCGTATGGCGAACATTGAAGGTATAGGTCCACGTTTTGGTATAGACCCCATACAGCGGTACCTCCCGATATCCGTTTTTTTTTATAATTTTTGCCACTTTTTTCACGGATTTGTCTAAAAATTGGTCTTTGTTGGTCGTGATAGGTTCTTTCTCCGGTTTGAAACTTTGTATATATAGGTCCTCGTTTTGGTATTTTGATGATTTTTGTCACATTTTTTTCACGAATTTGTCTAAAAATTGGTATTTGTAGGGTATAATGGCTTCCTGCTCGTATAGCGAAACATTGAAGGTATAGTTCCACGTTTTGGTATAGACCCCATACAGCGGTACCTCCGGATATTCGGTTTTTTTCAAATAATTTTTGCACTTTTTCCACGGATTTGTCTAAAAATTGGTCTTTGTTGGTCGTGATGGCCTCTTGCTCCGGTGGCGAAACATTGTATATGTTGGTCCACGGTTTGGTAAAGACCCCTTACAACGATAACTCCCGATATTCGGTATTTTTATGATTTTTGCCACATTTTCCCACAAAATTTGTCTTAAAATTGTTATTTGTTAATCAAATGGATTGTAGCTCGTATGGCGATGTAAATGTATAGGTCCACGTTTTGGTATAGCTCCCATATAACGGTACCTCTCAAAATTCGATATTTTGATAAAATTGGTTTTTGCAGTTCATAATGGGTTCCAGCCCGGTTGCAAAACATTGAATATTTTGTTCCAGGTCTTTCTAAAGCACACATATAACTATATCCACAGATGTTCGGTATTTTTATAATCCCAGTCACATTTACCCACATAATTGTTTCAAATTTGGTATTTTAGAAGATTTGATAGATGACAATCCTTGAAGTATAAAATTGCCCATAGAGGTTCCCGTTTTGGTATGGCCTATATAACGGCCTCAATCACTTTATAGGTTTTTGAGAAATTTAACTGCATTAAGCAAACGGTTTTACAGGTATATGAAGTTTAAAGTGAAAAAAGCTTGAATTCAGATACTTTTATATAAAAATGTTTCCTATACCCTAAGTTGGGGGGAATTGAAAGTTCGGCCTGGCCGAACTTAATGTTTTTTTAACTGTTCAAAGCTGACAGCGTGATTTCAAGTGACGTCTTCCGAACTTCGCCAGAAGCGAGATTAGCGTCTTCTTTTCTTTCAATTGTGATATCCACTATATATTATATCAGATTCAGGTTTTCCTTTATCGAAAAGGATCGAAAAATGATTACTTTTTGCCAAAAAAGTCTTCAAAACCTTCAGGATTTACGGATGAGCATACTAGTTAACCCCTTGCAGAATCGTACTATATCTCATTTTTACGGCAAAAAAAATATTTCAAGTTGTCTTCATAACAAAAATTGGCTTCCACCATATCCTAGACTATAAGTCCATTATAAATTGAATGTGGTGTTCCAAACAGATACCTGATGTCCTTGCAAAATAATGTTAATATGGGCCCCAAATTTGATGTAGCTTCCTTAGAACCCTACCCGCCTTTTTTTGCTTCTTTCGAGGGATTTTATCATATTCGATATTGCTGAAATTTAACATTCGTGTTTGGTTTAGGATAACAAATTTTGAACCACTGATGTCTCTCCCTCTCGCTCTAAAAACTACTTTCCAATCATTTTTTTAATCCACTTTACGCTATTAACAAATCCCGATCCCGAGAAAGTCCTAAGCAGTCTTTCAATTATTTTAATGTTTATTTGGTGGTATTTAAAATTATCCCAAATTTTACATCTGAGAAGCCCTTAAATACCGGAAAAATCTATATTTGAATATACTAATGAAGGATCAAAAATGCATATTTTATCTTAAAAAATGTATTCTCCAACCACTTATATATCATTTGTACCTGATAATTAAAATGTGGATGGAACCAGAAAGGGTAAATTATTGATTATCTTAATTGGCAATTAAACGCCCACCGATCAATATATTCATAAATTTAAGTAAACATTTTTGGGTATTCAATTCAGTGAAGACAATAAAGCAAATATTGCAACAAAAAGAACCCCCTGCACAAAACTTTCATTGTTAAATTTATTGCGAAATAATATTTCAATAATCTTTGAAAACAAGTCATTTCAAGATTTGGGTTAACCATTTCGTTCTTTATCAAATAACCAAAGAAAAAAACAACGACAAAAAAGGCATTTCAACAAGTAAATACGCAAAAATACTGCTCACAAAAAGTCCACAAATCCAATGACGATGACGACAATAACAGCAACAACAACAATAACAGCAATAGCATTAAACAGAGAAATGGAACGAAAAACAAGTTAATAAAATAACCATAAAATTGTTCACAACAAAACGGGAAAAGTGAAGTACCCATCACCACCCACCCCAAATGTCGGGTACTCTTCTGGCCATAAGAGTTTCGGAGTTGCCAGAAAAGGCGAAGCGGACCGTAGAGTCCGATATTGTTGTGCATATAATACCGAAAAATATTGAAAACAATAATGACAACAACCATCAACTGAAAAATGAGAAGCAGATGAAACGGCTAGCAACAGCCAATCGAGCAATGAATATGCAACACATTGTCACTTGAAATTGCAATATACAGAACGATGCGGTAGGTCTCGTCATTGGGGCTTTTTATTTGAATCTAAGGGTGTGACCAAAGAGAACGATATAAAACTTTAACATATTAAGACCTAAAATAGTCGAATCCAAATAAAAATGTGTAAGATCTTCAAAACACTCAGACATTTACAACACCCAAGAAAGTATAACAATATTAGGAAATGTACGCTACTTCGTCTGCGAATAGTCCACCAAAATTTTTGAATTCAGTGCAACAGGAAAATATGTATCTTTTACAACAAAAAGTCTTCAATTTTTTTTTTTTTCAAAATTAAATTATTGAAGCCATTGCACAAGGGACCAAAATCCACTTCTTCTGTTCCAAACTATTTCAACATCTCTCCAAGAAACCAACAGCGACCACAATATCAAATTCAAAGTATTTCAGCTCTATCCCTACACCCAATACGAAATTTGTAAAAAAGAACATACAACGCTCAATCCTAGACAACAAAAGTGATCCAAAATTGGTACCGTTTAGGTGTACCATTAGTACGCTGTTGTACCATTTAGTATGATTATAGTACGCACATCTAAAACCAGCTGTACCTTCACCCAATACCAAATTAAACACTAATCTGTTCTTTTTGTTCAATTTCTCAATACCAACAGACCTCAATATCAAATTTCGGTATTCCAGCTCTATCCCTTCACCCAATACCAAATTTAGTAACATTTTGTATTTTTTATTTAAATATAGGATGCATTCCAATCCACCGCAAAATCTCGAATACATATACAATTTTATCTAGATCCCCTTACCCGCACATTTCCAAAACCACCTACATATGTTCAGGCTACATGAATGAATTGTGAATCTAATACCAAATTTCAGATTTCAAGTACTGTCTATTCACCCAATACCAATTTTTACCAAATATTGTTGTATTTGGTACTTTTTGTGCACTTCAAAACCACCTTCATATATACAAATTTCTTTCCAACCTAATTGTTCATACCAAGTTTCATGTTTTTAACTCTATTCATTTACATAATTCTAAATGGTACCATATTATATGTTGTTTAGTATCATTTTAGATTTCTTGTAACCTTAAAGTTCCAATTACCAAAATCTCTTTTATACATCTATCCTGAACTCAACCAGTGACTCTCATTTTAAAATTTTGGAATTCTAGCTCATTCCGTTTGTCCAATGCAAAGTGTTAAATATTTAGTACATTTTAGTACTTTTCGTACCATTTTAGTACAAATTTCCAAAACCCCAACCTAATCACACGTCTGGGCATGATCTCAGTCAGTCAGTTGTTTCACTACTATTATACATTTAAGATCAAGTTTTTTCCAATAATGCCTTCTTTTATACCCTACACCACAAGGTGGTCAGGGTATTATGTCTTGGTGCATTTGTTTGTAACAGGCAAAAGGAAACGAGATAGACCCATAGTTCCTTTTGATGATCTGCATAGAATCACATTCTGAGTCGATTTATGCATGTCCGTCCGTCCGTCTGTCCGTCTGTCCATGTATTTTTGTAAACAAAGTACAGTTCGCATTTATTGCCCTATCCAGATGAAATTTTGCACAAATCATTTGTTTGGCCCAAGGACGAACCCTATTGAAACTGGAGATAATAGGTCAAAATTTAGATATAGCTCCCATATATATCTTCGTCCGATTTTCCTTTTATTGTGCACCAAACGTGTAATATTAGTCCGAATATTATGGAATTTTGCACGTGCGATCAGATTGGAACCTGAAAATAAGTATGCCAAATTTGATCGAAATCGGTTCAGATATAGCTATAGCTCCCATATATATAGTTCATCCGATTTGTTATTTTTGTCCTCCGCAGCCGTAATATGCTCCCTGCAACAACAATATTTGGGGAAATATATCAAATACAACTCAGAAATATATTTGCTAAATTTTATCGAGATCGGTTCAGATTTGAATATAGCTCCCATATATAACTTCGTCCGATTTACCTTTGATTGTGCACCAAACGTCTAATATTTGCCCAAATTGGATGAAATTTTGCACTTACGACCGAATTGGGTCTGGAAGCTAGTATATCAAATTTGGTGAAAATCGGCTCAGATATAGCTATAGCTCCCATGTATACTGTTCATCCGATTTGTCATATTTGTTACCCACAGCCGTAATATGCACTCCGTGACAGCTCAGAAGTATCTTTGCCAAAATTTATCGAGATCGGTTCCGATTTGGATATAGCTCCCATATATATTTGTATCCGATTTCAAATTAATTGTGCACCAAATGAAATGCTTCGGCATATTTAGTCTTTAAATTATAATTCTAATAATAGCGTGTATGAATTCTCCCATAAAAACTTTTAATTGTTATGCGCAGCTCTACTAAATTAGCAAAGTGGTGTAGGGTATCATAAAGTCGGCCCCGCCCGACTTTAGGACTTTCTTTACTGGTTTCATTTGAATACATTCTTTTCCTAGGGGTATGATGGGTTCAACAATGTTTAAAAGCAAAAATTCGCATTAGAAGCTCTTGAAAATTCAAAAGCTTAAAAAGTTGTTTAAAATCGTAATCTAAAATATTTTAAGGATATTTTAAGCTTTTTAAAGAACTTAAGAATTAAAGATTATAAAAAAACCTTTGAAATCCATGTTTTATGGTCCTTAAATTCCTTCCATTGGAAGTTCTTTACAAATTCAGTTTTCCTACAATTCTTGGAAAACTGTTTCGAAAGGTCATTAAATAATTAAAAAAGTTGTTATAAAGTTCGTTTAAGAGTTTAAAATATTGCTTAAAAATTAAATTTCCAAAATATTGATTAAAAGGTTAAGTTTAAGTTATAGGTTGGCTGATCCAAAAAATATTTATAAATCCAAGTTTGATGATTCTAAAAAGTTGTTAATAATTCCAAGTTTGAGGGTTTTAATTTTTTAAATACATTTTTAAGGTTCTTAATTAAAAATTCACACGTGAAGATTAAAAAAAATTTTTCAAAAATCCACGCTTGAAGGTTCTCATAATTGTTTAAAAATCCTAAAAATTGTTAAAAAAAATACTTTGAATGTTCTTAAAAAAGGGGTAGAAATCGGCAAAAAAAAATTTCGTCCTTAGTGTCCTGTATATTGCTTAAAAATCCTCGTTTGAATTTCAAATCTACTTACTAAAAAATTTCGTAAAGGTCATAAAAAATACGTCGTAGGCGTTACTATTGCATAGCTTAAAAAATGTGATTTCATTTGGAGGATTCAAATCCCCTTAAAAACACATACAGGGTTTTTAAACCCTAAAAATTCCAAAAAAAAACTATTTGAAGTTCCTCGAAAATATATACAAACCCAAATTTGAAGGTTGAAAACGCGTCTTTGAAAAACCTGTGTTTCGAGGTCGTAAAGCTACATGTATTCTATTTAAACTCTTGTATTATCGTATAAATTTAATGGGAGAGCATCTTCCCTCCAATCTCAGTAAGACTATCCATGTACGGCAGCTTTTGGTCCTGCCTTACTTCCCGACGAATCTTTTCATTTCAGGTTGTGGAACTTTACAGCGTAAAATTATAGAACACCCTTTCATATATGGCCACAAATTCAACTGTGCCTCAAACAAAAAGAACATGAAATAATTTTGTTTTGTACATTCTGCGAAAAGAATAACCAAACAATAACCGCCATGTTGTCCGCAAAAATAAACAGAAAATAAAATTACCCGAATAACAAAAAAAGGCTATTTAAAAGTTCCCATATTCACTTTTGACGCTGGTGGCACAGATACTTTAGTTGAACCGCACCCTTGTAACAGACGAGCCGTCATACTCTTGTTTATTTGTCCCAGAAAGACCTGAGTACGTGAGCCTCTGAATATTTGGTAGAAGTGATACTTTGGGTCACATCTCTTTTCTCTGCTTTTTTTTGGTCGCATGGCAAAAAGGATAATTCAATAAAATATTTGAGAATATGGACGTGTTGGTAAACCAAAACTCTTTTTTTATCTACATGATCCATGAGACTACGTAGACTTAAAAACGAGGTGCCAATACAAACGAAGTCATTGACCCATATTGAAAAAATTTGTTTTTATATATGTGTGTGTGTTTTTTTTTTATTTTCTCTGGAAGAAGTAAAAGTTGCATGAATGAAACAAGTGACAGAATTGTAAAAATATTTTCGCATGTTAAATGTGAAATACAATTTTGGAGTACTTATTTAAAATAATAATGGTTTTAAAAATAGCCCAAAAATGACTTATTCAATAATATACTATAAGCAAGTGTCCAATAAGTCGTCAACGAAAAGTCACTTTTAAAATTTTTAGTACTCAAAATGCACAATTTGTTCAGTTGGACAATAATTATACTCTACAACACTATGTGTTGGGGGTATTATAAGTTTGATTGGGCCAGAATTTATGTAACACCTCGAAATATTGGTTTCCCATATAGGAAAGTATATATGGATCTTCCTAGCTCGCCGAGCTGAGTCGATCTAGCTATGTATGTCCGTCCGTCTGTCCATGTTAATTTGTAATCACGCTACAGGTCGCAATTATGGCCCGATCCTTACGAAATTTTGCACGAAGGTGGGGTTAGGGTCGCCATGTTTTGGGGTTGAAATGGACCAAATACTGAAAAAATGTCGGATTTTGCAGTAGCTATACAGGTCGCAATTATAGACCAATCGGCGCGGAATATAGCATGTAGCTAGAGTTTAGAGCGGGGAAGAAGCCTACCAATTTGGGTGGTCATCGGATAATATTTAGCGGGTAAAATATACCATATCTTTTGTATTGAAAAAATTCAACATTTTTCATTAAACCGCGAATATTTTAAATCCCGGCGAAATCACAAAGCCATGACAAGGTTACTTCTGATCTTTACATTGATGTTAACATCCAACAAAACGGATATATAGCAAAATATTTGCGATATATATGTTTATCAAAGAAGATATGCTTGAAAGATCTCTTATATGTCGAGAACGGCTGAACTGATTTCGACATTTCTCATTAATTCAGAATGGCCTCTTGGAAGGAAAGAAAAAACGTCTAAAAATCGCATAAAAATATCTCTCTAAAGATGAAAATATTAATTTTCTAACATTTTCTCATATTTTTTCAATTTTGTCATATTTTTGGCATATTTTCATTTTGAATTAAACATTTGGTAATATTTCTACAGTTAACAAAACTAAGTAGTTAGGATATCAGGATATCATATACAGATCGCATTTATGGCCCGATCCATACGAAATTTTGCATGGGATAAGATGAGGGTCAGAATAGAAGCCTACTCTTTTTGGAGATAATCGCTATATATTTAGGGGTTGAAATGGACCAAAAAACTGCAAAATTTTTGGATGGCCATCCAAAAATATTCAATGTGTGAAGGAGTTTGCCAACTTTTGTAGACAAAATACGAAAATGTCCTCTCCAGTGACTTTTTGGAAAATTCACAAATACAGGAAAGACGCACTTCTGACTATTTCGTTAACTCTGATTTCGTTGAAGAATATAGTCAAATGTCTGTATCTCATATAGATGCGTTTCAGTCAAAAACCAATAATAAATGTTAATCTTTTGCCACTTCTGAGATATTAGAGGTCTTTGGAAATATTGGTTCCAGATCTAGGAAGACCATTTACGTGCAACATTTACCAATAAATTGGAAATGACCAAATTAGTTAAAGCTGCTATTATTCGAAAATTAGAGAACGAAACCTGATGGTTTTCTTTTATAATTTATCACAATATCTTGTGGAATTCTTTCGAGTATCTCGCCTATATAAACTGTATCGTTTATTATAGTGTTGTAGGGTATTCAACGGTCGGCCCCGCTCGACTGTAGCCTTTGCTTAGTTGTTTTTTGATCAAAACTTTATACGACGTTCTAAATTTTCAGACTGTTAAGTTTTTATTTATTTCTTCCTTTATAGTAGTTTATTTTTCGGAAAGAAATAATAGAAACATGTTTATCTTTTACTCCAAAAAGTCCTTAAAAGTACATCGAGGAGGATATTAGTAAAACCATTGCATATGGATGTGGGTCCATCCAATTTTCCGTCCAAAACTATTTCAACGTCACCATATGTAAGTCCTAGAAACCAACAGTGGTCTCAACATACAATTTCAGAATTTTAGCTCTATGCCTTTAACTAATACCAAATTTAGTAACACTAAGTACGAATATCCAAAACAATTACATCTCTTTATCCTAGAAAACAGGAGTGACCCAAAATTAATACCATTACGTATTTCAATACTCGATACCAAATTTAGTACATTTCTCAACCCTAGTTATCGCAATATAAAATTTCACGGCATAGTTAATTCAATTTAATACTTTTCGAACAACCATAGTATACATTTCCAAAACCACGATCATATACTAACAGCAACGTTTTTATATCAAATGTAAGGATTTCAGCTCTAAGAAATAGAGCCCAATACGAAATAGAGTAACATTTAACAATTTTCGTTGAAATAAAGTACACATTTCAGATATCATCTCCAGACACATGGACAGTGACCCCAATACCAAATTTCAGATTTCAAACACTATATGTTCAACCAATACAAAACTGTAGCAAATAAAGTACTATTTTCCTGCACTTATAGTGTCCACTATCAAAACCACCTACATATCTCAATTCCAGATACCAACAGACCCCTTAGTATAAAATTTGAGAATTCCAGCTCTATTCCTTCACCCAATACCAAATTTAGTACCATTTAGTACTTTTCGCACAAATATAGTACGCATTTCCAAGCCCAACTCCGTATCTCAACCTCAGACCAACAGTTCTTAAAATACCAAATTTCAGAATAATATCTCGATTCATTCAACCAAGTCACAATTTAGTACTAATTAGTACTTTTCGTACAATTGTAGTACACATTCCCCAAACCACCTCTATATGTCCAGGCTACACATGAACAGCCACCCTAATCCAAATGTCAAACTGCCAGTACTACCTCTTCACCTAGTACCAAATATAGTACTATTTTCAAAATTCATAATTCCAGCGCCTCACGTCCACCCAAAACCGAGCTGTTCCAAGATTAGTACCATTTAGTATAGTTCGCACATTAAGTACACTTTTCCGAAACCAATGTATTAAATTTACTTTCCAACCTTGACACTCAAACCTAATTGGTATTTGTTCACATAATACCAAATGGTACCACTTTGTTTTGTACCACTTTAGAACTTTTTATAACCATTAAGTTCGAATTTCCAAAAAAAAAAAAAAAAAAAAAATAAATAAATAAAAAAGTGCATGTATCCTCTACTTCATCAGTGATTTTCATTCCAAATTTCACAATTCTAGTTTATTTCGTTTGACCAATGCAATGAATTAATGTTTTAGTACATTTTAGTATTTTTCGTACCTTTTTAATAATATTTTGTAAAAAACAGTTCTAAAAAAAAATAAATAAACATGTAAATTTAAATTGTTTAAATTCTAAAGTTAGACTTAGTCCTTAAACTCTTTTACTACAGGGTGAGATGAAAAAACTGCAACTAACTTCAGACTGCTGTCATTTCTATGCCACTCGTCCGACAAGTGTTAAAATCATTCCACTGACAGGTCATTACATTGTTTACAAATGTACAAAGATTTTAGAAGACAATTTTTCAGAAGTTATTCGTGATGCAATTCATGAGTGATAGTGTGATTTCTTTATATTTGGCTGGAAAACCACAAGTGACAATCGTTAGAGCAATCCACCTTTTAAATGTAAATATATCTTTTGTGTCTCGTATCATCGCTCGTTACCGTGATACTGGTAGCGTAACCCGACGTCAAGGAAGTGGACGGAAGAAAACAGCCACATCAGCAGAAATGGTTCGAAAAGTAAAGAAGCGACTTGATCTAAACCCGCGTCGCAGTGGCCGAAAAATGGCTCGTGAGCTGAACATATCGCAATATTCCATTCGGCAAATATTGAAAAGCCAGAGCCTCCAAAGGGCTAAAGAGTTGCTTCGCTTGGCCAAAGCGCTGAACTGCCGAATTTGGTTTTCTTTGATGAGAGAACATTCGTTGCCCTGCAGTTTGTAAACAAAGAAAATGATCGTGTTTACTTGTCAAAAGAGGTAGCTGAAAATGTGCACCTTCTGTTGGCCACCAGAACTCAAGTGCACCCAAGAATGGTTACAAAATTAGGTTCATCGCTTCATTCCCAGCGCATAATGGCCACTAAAATCTCCGGATGCCAAACCGTTGGACTATTGTGTCTGGAGTATTTTGGAAAGCAAGGTTGACACTAAAAAATACCAAAGTGTCGATCACCTCAAGCAACCTTCGGACAGCGTGTAAAGGGTTTATTGGCCGCTTGAAGGCCATAATTCGTGCCAAAAATGACCAATTCAACAAATTTAAACTTATTTTAGAATTTGATGCTATTTAAGACATATTTTTGCTTTCATCCAATAAAATAAAAAATGTAATAATTATTGCGTTTGACTTTGTTGCAGTTTTTTTTCTCACCCTGCATTAATATTCCCATTGACTGTATCAGTGTAACTTGATGAGTTATATATCATTCAAATGATGTAAAATTGTATTAAATATGATATCGCTTTATGTAACTTTCCAAAACAAATTTTTATTCAATCCGCAGCAAAACTGCGTAACCTATATAAAGAAGAATTGCAAATTCATATGACACACTTTATCCAAACGGACAACAACATACCTACGCGCTCTCCATTTGACATACTTATTATTTAACAGTTTACGCTAATTATATGAATATTTATTAATATTCATTTGAGGCAGCCATCTCATCACCTCCACTTCAAAATTTCCTTTTGCTCCGTTTGATCGTTTCAATAATTTCATTTTTATATGAAGATGTACTAATTTTTATAGGGGGTTTCTTGGTGTCCCCATTCGAATTCGAAACCGAAAAATCTGCATCTCTACATCAGTTTGCAATTAACAACGACACAATTTACAAAACAGCTAACATCTTGGGAATTGTAACGACCGCGTTTATTACTGAATTTACGATAACATGAGAGATTTCAACAAACATTTCGGCAAACTACAAGGTGAATAATTCAAAACGAAAGGAAATTAAAATTCGCAACGTAATGCAAATGAAATATAAATATTATGACAATGTTTAAGGGCAACATCAAATCGAAGGAAATAAACATAATGAATTATTATTATTAATAAAATCGTGTTCGAGATCTGAGTTTGAATGAATTGAGGGAATGAAATAAAGAGGGAATATTGTTGTTGTTGTGTTTAAAAACAGATAATTATATTGGGCTAATAATAATAACGTTACAGACTTTGGTTTAACTTGAGGTTTTAGCATACTCTTAATGTAATCTGAATTATCTCAAAGGGGGATGAGTATTACCTTGCCTTTAAACATAATATTGTGAATTTTACCTTTAACACTCATCTCAGTATCTTAGTATCTATACACCAAAACCTAATAAAGGCATAAAACTATAAAATGTTTTATATTTCTTGGTACTTTTAGCAGAAAAATTGTTATTGGAATCATTAGAATATTTTGCTAGTCGAAATATTTTGCTGGCCCGGTCCGCGTTGTCGACCCGTAATTTTATTTTTATACCCTACACCACAAGGTGGTCACGGTATTATATCTTTGTGCATTTGTTTGTAACAGGCAAAAGGAAACGAGATAGACCCATAGTTCCTTTTGATGATCTGCATAGAATCACATTCTGAGTCGATTTATGCATGTTCGTCCGTCCGTCTGTCCATGTATTTTTGTAAACAAGGTACAGGTCGCATTTATTATCCGATCCAGATGAAATTTTGCACAGATCATTTGTTTGGCCCAAGGACGGACCATATTGAAAGATAATCGGTCAAAATTTAGATATAGCTCCCATATATATCTTCGTCCGATTTACCTTTTATTGTGCACCAAACGTGTAATATCAGCCCGAGTTGTATGGAATTTTGCATATACACCCAAATTAGGCCTGAAAATAAGTATGCCAAATTTGATCGAGATCGGTTCAGATATAGCTATATCTCCCATATATATTATTCATCCGATTTGTTATTTTTGTCCTCCGCAGCCGTAATATGCACTCTGCAACAACAATATTTGGGGAAATATATCAAATACAGCTCAGAAATACATTTGCCAAATTTTATCGATATCGGTTCAGATTTGGATATAGCTCCCATATATAACTTCGTCCGATTTACCTTTTATTGTGCACCAAACGTCTAATATTTGTCTAAATGGGATGGAATTTGGCACTTACGGCCGAATTGAGTCTAGAAGCTAGTATGTCAAATTTGGTGAAGATCGGTTCAGATATAGCTATAGCTTCCATATATATTATTCATCCGATTTGTTGTATTTGTTACCCACAACCGTAATATGTACTCCGTAACAACGATATTCAGTGAAATATATAAAATACAGCTCAGAAATATCTTTGCCAAATTTTATCGAGATCGGTTCAGATTTGGATATAGCTCCCATATATATTTTTATCCGATTTTAGATTATTTTTCACCAAATGGGCAACACAAGTCCGAATTTAAAACATACAAATACTTCGGCATAACTTTAAATTATATTTATAATCATAGCGCGTATGATTGAATTCTCCCATAAAAACTTTTAATTGTTTTGCGGAGCTCTACTAAATTAGCAAAGTGGTGTAGGGTATCATAAAGTCGGCTCAGCCCGACTTTAAGACTTTCCTTACTGGTTTAATGCATAATTTTTGTATATAATGAGTAATGAATCCATAGAAATTTCTAAATAGAAATAAATATTCATGGCCTACGCTCGCCTACCGTTGGTGTCAGATATTTTGTATAGCCTGATCTTAGTTTTCAGCTATAAGCTTTGATTTGACTGTTAAAAACCTATATAATATAGAACATCTATAATATCCCCAGGTGAAAACCGAGCTCAATTTTTTGTATTATAAAGAGCTTAGAAACATTTTCCATTCAAATGTGCTGTAATTTGGACTTTGTATTTCGCGCTGTGTGGTATTAAATTTTGTCGTAATTGAGGGCATAATGATTTTAGAATAGTCAAAAATAATTATTCTTTTACACACAAGATGGGAACTATTTTTTTTTGTCTCTTAATTTGTGTGTTGGAGACCCCATAAAGTTTATATTTATACCCTACAACACTATGTGTTGGGGGTATTATAAGTTTGATTGGCCCAAAAATTATGTAACACCTCGAAATATTGGTTTCCCACATAGGAAAGTATATATGGATCATCCTATCTCGCCGAACTGAGTCGATCTAGCTATGTATGTCCGTCCGTCCGTCTGTCCGTCTGTCCGTCTGTCCGTCTGTCCATGTTAATTTGTAATCACTCTACAGGTCGCAATTATGGCCCGATCTTCACGAAATTTGGAATGGTGGTAAGGGTCGGGCCAGAATAGAACCCTATTTCTTTTTGAGATGATCGCCAAATGTTTAGGGGTTGAAATGGACCAAATACTGAAAAAATTTCAAATTTTGCAGTAGCTATACAGGTCGCAATTATAGACCAATCGACGCGGAATTTCGCATATAGCTAGAGTTTAGGGCGGGGAAGAAGCCTACCAATTTGGGTGGTCATCGGATAATATTTAGCGGGTAAAATAGACCACATTTTTTGTGTTGAAAAAATTCAAAATTGTTCATTAAACCGCGAATATTTTAAATCCCGGCGAAATCACAAAGCCATGACAAGGCTACTTCTGATCTTTACATTGATGTTAACATCAAACAAATCGGATATATAGCAAAATATGTGCGATATATATGTCTATCAAGGAAGATATGCTTGAAAGATCTCTTATATGTCGAGAACGGCTGAACTGATTTCGACAGTTCTCATTAATTCAGAATGGCCTCTTGGCAGGAAAGAAAAAACTTTTAAGAAACCCGCATAAAAATATCTCTCTAAAGATAAAAATATTGATTTTGTAACATTTTCTCATATTTTTTCAATTTTGTCATATTTTTGGCATATTTTCATTTTGAATTAAACATTTGGTAATATTTCTACAGCTAACAAAACTAAGTAGTTAGGATATCAGGATATCATATATGGATCGCATTTATGGCCTGATCCTTACGAAATTTTGCTTGGGTATAAGATGAGGGTCAGAATAGAAGCCTACTCTTTTTGGAGATGATCGCCATATATTTAGCGGTTGAAATGGACCAAAAAAACTGCAAAATTGTCAGCAGGTCGTAATTATCGCCCGATCCTCACGCACATTTGAAAGGGGGTTACCGGACATTGCAAAAGCCAAGCAGTTTTGGATGGCCATCCAAAAATATTCAATGTGTGAAATAGTTTGCCAACTTTTGTAGACAACATACGAAAATGTCCATTCCAGTGACTTTTTGGAGAATTCACAAATACAGGAAAGACGCACTTCTGACTATTTCGTTAACGCTGATTTCGTTGAAGAATATAGTCAAATGTCTGTATCTCATATAGATGCGTTTCAGTCAAAAACCAATAATAAATGTTAATCTTTTGCCACTTCTGAGAGATTATAGGTCTTTGGGAAATATTGGTTCCAGATCTAGGAAGACCATTTACGTGCAACATTGACCAATAAATTAGAAATGAGCAAATTAGTTTAAGTTGCTATTATTCGAAAATTAGAGAACGAAACCTGATGGTTTTCTTTTATAATTTTTCACAATATCTTGTGGAATTCTTTCGAGTATCTCGCCTATATAACTGTATCGTTAATTATAGTGTTGTAGGGTATTCAACGGTCGGCCCCGCTCGACTGTAGCCTTTGCTTACTTGTTTTCATATTAGCATAATTCAAAGATGATCAAACAAATGTTTAGTGGTGCTATTTTATTAAATTCGTAATTTTTTCATGTTTCTGCCGCAATTTCCGACTGAATGAGTCTCAGTTTCACATTTTGGAGTTTATTTCATACATCCCAAATCTACATCCATCCATCCAATATTTTTTGGGTGTTACCAATTTAATAGAATACAAAATTTTCTATACTGACCACACATTGGGTTGATAATGCCTAGGTGGACAATTATCTGTAAGATGGTTCTCTACCCCAAAGTAGCCTAAATACAAATTTTAGCCAAATCAATTGTTGAATGTGGTCAAGACCAAAATGGTAAAATTAAGAAGGTAAAGTCAATTCAAATAAGCATACCTATCACTGCATTTTCTGTAATTTACCTTGTCAAATTTCACTTCACATATGTTTGCACGACTTTACCTTCTGCATTCTACCATGGGCCCTACTCTTAAAATTTTAAATTGTATGCGAAGAGATTTTCTACCCCCTTAGAAAAAAAGATGCCAAATAAGGGCTAAAAAATGGAAAAAGTGGCCAAGGCCCGAAAATAGCTTAAATCATATGATGGTTATACCAAAACCTAATAATATTTTGCAAGGATGGTTTCCTCTCAAATTACCAACATTTGCCGAAATTAGTATGAGGAATATATACTTGAAATTCGGTTGTTCCCTTATCCGGGGGTTATGACCCATATGATGACCTGCAAAAGCGATTTAAGGTATATTGAAAGTTTAGGAAGAAATCCATTTCTGACTAAATGTCCAAACCACTCTATTATTTTGCATCCTTTATATTCCGCATTTCACTGATTGCAGTGCCAATGAATTTTGCAAATTTTCATGGGATTTATTATTATTATTATTATTATTATTATTATTATTATTATTATTATTATTATTATTATTATTATTATTATTATTATTATTATTATTATTATTATTATTATTATTATTATTATTATTATTATTATTATTATTTCTTTTTTTGGCAAGATACCATTCCGAATTATATGAACTGTTAAAGTCCGTCAAGTCGTTCTTGTGTTTTAAGCGTAGTAATTAACATTACTTTATTTTATATAATGGAAATAATTCTTTATTTTGTATCCCCTTCTGAATACTTAAATTTATAAATAGCATTCTTGTCCGTTGTCGCTTTATACTATCGTAAAAGATTACACATCATATTAATTTTCAAAAAAAAAAATAAAATAAAAGAAAACACAAAATGTACATTTGAAAATAGTAAGTCAAAATAAAAAAATCATGCAATATAAAACATTACCATTGTACATTTTGAAAGTCAAAATGAAAATGTTCAAATTAAACATTTTTCCGCGATCTGTTTGGATTTTATCCTTTCCTACCAAGAGACAACTCCGAATTTTTCTGAATCGTTAAAATCAGATCGGCGGCTCTTGAGTAATAAGCGTAGTAACTAACACATCTGTCTTTTTAGATGTATAGAGAGATTAAGAAGTAGGCGTGGTCAGTTCCTCAGCCCGCAAATAAATACTTAGGATTGGAGGGAAAGTCAACAGTATCTCGTGTAATAATTTTTAAACCAAAAAATTAAAAATTAAACCAAAAAAAAAAAAAAAAAAAAAAAATACAAATTGTTGTGCCAAATTTTGAAGCTCTACGTCAAAGACATATAATGTAATAAGATGGGACATTACATTGTTTCTTTTCTTCAGGAGATGGCATTGGTAGTGGAAAAATATATTATGTCATAATTTAACAGAGCTGACATATTTTGTGGATAGTTGTTGATTGTTCTTGTACAAAGAAATGCTCTGCAATAGATTTTTGAGAGCATGTCTATCACCGCCACTTTTCGGCGATATCGGAATAACATATTTTTCAAAATTTCCAATGCATTTCTGTTATGTCGTCTGCCATCTATTATCTGATTTAAAAATTAAATGACCTTATGCATTTTGTCCAATCTTTATAGTTTTATGTTTTTGTCTACGTCGTGATTTTAACAGACAGACATACTGACCATTTGACCCTTTATGGGAATAGGCCATCCATCTCATATCTGACATAAGTCTGATATAATAGTACAGTACAGATATGTGATAGTCTTTTGTAAAATGCTGAAATATGCGTGAGGTATCATATACAGGAATCCGAAGAATTACACTTCATCTAACATTGATAGAAATATTGCTATGTGCAAAACTAAAAAAAAATCATAAAATTATTTCCAATTTTATGCGAAAAAATTATAACCAAAATGTTGATCTTATGTGGGGGAGGTACCACAAGGATTTGGCCGATAAATTCCATATTCACATCAGGCCAGAAGCTTCACACCAAATCTTGTGTTAGTAAAAAAAATATATATATATATATAAGAATCAAAAAGATGTAGATGGTTATTTCCCATTTTATGAGGTCCTCGAAGGAGTGGGCTGATTTATGGCAGGTTCATGCAAGATCTCTTGTTGGTTACAATATTGAGATGTACCAAATATGAGCACAATCGGATACATTTATGAACATTACATTTTATGAAACTTATAATTGTTCATCAAAATTTTAATCTTTGGTAGGTGAATTACCAAAGGGCGTATGTCGATATACACCACGTCTGATTTTGTATTAATAAAAATATTGGGATGTGTGAAGTCAATTGGACTCTTATTTCAAATTATATTAGAGTTCTTATTAAATCCAAATAGGCCAATATTGTCTATTTTTGCACAAGACCTAGCACTGGTAAAAATATTAGGAGTTGTAAAGTTTGAACATAATCGAATGATCTTTTCGCGTACTTAGATCTAAATTATTTTCTTTGAAAAACATTGACCTTTTGTGGGGGAGGTACGAGAAGGAGAGGACCGATGTGGCCCATCTCCAAACTCGATCTAAGTTTGACAATAATATTGGAATGGATTTGGTCTAAAGCGATTTAAAGCCAATGTCTGTTATTTCCATGAAGCACGTTTTTGGTCGTATACCTTCTGTAGTCATATGGCTGATGGTGTAAAAAATATGACACGTGTATATGCGTTTTGAAAGTTCACACAAAAAAGTAACCTATATAGTGGGGCCAAGTTCTCCCCTATTTCGTTATTGGCGAAAGGTGTCAAAAAATAAGAATTTTGCACCAAATTTTCACAATAATTTTCAGAATAAACCATATATATAAGTCCAATAGTTTGAATCAAAATTACCTTCAAAATATATGTACTAAAAGTGAAAATTATATCTTTGGTTTTTGTTTTACTTTTAATTTAACACGTATAAAAATCGAGTCAAAATCTCCCACTATACTTAATTTTTGGGGAAAGTGTTAAAGTACAAATAATTCGAAATCAAATTTTATTATGACAAAAAAGTATACTTAATATGTACCAAAAAAACAGTAAAAAAGATGTAAGTTTGGCCGGGCCGAACTTTGAATACCCTCCACCATATGGAACGAATTTGGCAATTTTCAAAAAAAAAAAAAAAAAAAAAAAATCCGTTAAAGATTCTGTTAAAACCTTAAAACTACCAAATGTAGCCGTCATATTAGGGTCTAAAAGATGACGTGGACCTGCATAGGAAACTTTTGTCATAAGTCATTGCAATATTCAAATACGAAACTTGAAATACGGTGAATAATGTTGCTAAAATCATCAAAATACCGAATATAGGGAGGTACCGTTATATCGGGGCTATGCGAAGACCTGGACCTGCATAGACAATTTTCTGTAATAGACTGTAGTACCCATTACGAATTCTATACGAAGTTAGAAACAATAAATTCACCTCAATTGTTTGTTAATGTCAGTAAAATCGTCAAAATATGGAATATCGGGGATACTATTATATGGGAGCTATTCCAAAATGTGGGCCTGCACAGACAATTTTCTTCCATAGGCTATAGTATTCATTACGAACTTCAAATACCGAATTCGAAACAATTCCGGTGAATAATGTCGCTAATATCATCAAAATAACGAATATCGGGAGGTACCGTTATATGGGGGCTATACGAAGACGTGGACCTGCGCGGACAATTTTTGTCTTAGGCTGGACTATCTATTACGAACTTCAAGTACCAAATTTGAAACGATTCCGCTGAATAATGTCGATTAAATCATCAAAATGCAGAATATCGAGAGGTACCGTTATATGGGGCTATACAAAGACGTGGACCTGCACAGATAATTTTCTGTCTTAGGCAGTAGTATCCATTTCGAACTTCAAATATCAAATTTAGGTAGGGAGGTAGTGTTATATGGGGGCTATACCAAACCGTGGACCTACATGACTCATTGTCAATACCAAAAGTCCTGCAGATATAATGTACATTTGATTAAAATGTTATCAACCTACTTCATTTCGTTGAGAAGCTAGAGTAATTTCCACGGACGGATAGACGGACGGACATCGCTAATTCGACATAGAATTTATATAATATATAAATTTTGTGGGGTCTAAAATGTATATTTCGAGATGTTTCAAACGTATTGATAAACTTAATATACCCTTCATACTATGGTGGAGGGAATAAAAATAGTATACCTTGTTTATTTCCTGAGTATTTAGCAATTTTCTTATAATTTCACTGCACAATAGCAAGTCTGAGTTGTGGAAAATTTTGAATCGACTCCATACTATTCGCTTACAGATCAAAACCCCACAGGAAGTCTTAATTCTTCGCAAATGTTGTTAAGGGCCTTATTAAGTTTCAACCATATAGAAAGGAACTCCATAGTTTGAGATATTTTTCTCAATATTTGGGATAGAATTTTGAAATTTAATAGAGATTTTTTAATTATATACAGAATAATTGAGACAAAAAAACGGGTCATATCGGACAACTTTTTGGAATGACAACATTTTGAAGTGAGGATAACTTGATTTCAAGCCGAAAAAATAGAAAAAAAAAAAAAACATTACAACATTACAATTTTTTTCGCAAAAACTTACTGTCTTTTTCTCATGCTACTTTATTAGTATTCCTTTTCTAGTAATCTTTAGTTCCTTGCCTGAATTTAATAAACACACCCTCACAGGTGTCAACATTTAAAATGCATCATTTTTAATTTACTTCACAAAAATGACCTCTTTAAATAATGAGAAAAAAAAAACACCAAACAGGCTTCCAATAATGATCAGAACAAATTTATTACCCTTGAACAAAATAGTAACCACCGACAATTAATTCAAGTGTCAACAAGTTGCAAGCCATCCACACAAGCTAGTAGCATGCTGGGAAATCGTTCCTCCACGAAAAAAAACAATAACCACAATGCACAATTTGTTGCAATAGGTGGTCGAAAAGAGACGGGGAGAGGAAGGGAGCGGAACAGTTCCCAGCGCAGTAAATAAATAAACACCAGAATGTAGTAGTAAAATTTATGGAGTACTTAACGAAAAAAGTAAAACAACTACAGCAACTGGGTACTTTATTTTTAAAACTAATTAACAGTTTTATTACAAATTGAATAATTTCTCAAAATTTACTGATGCTTTTAGTGCGGATAAGTAAAAAATATGTTTCTCGGGCGATGTAAGGTTATTTATTGTTCTGGGATATTGGTGGCAATAGCCAAGTTATGGTGTCTGAGCTCTTATTCGATCGGTGACAAGGTCCTTACGAATTTCTAAGTGAAATTGGATTGTTTTGGCGCGGTGCTTTTTTTATAGCTGGATGTTGGAAGATAAACTTATTCTATTAAATTTGTTGATGAAATGTTGTCAATGACTTTATTTGCTTAACCAAGATAAAACTTGTAGAGAAAAGTCAGAAGTTGGACGGAGCCTACGCCACAGTGCATATTTTGTAGATTTATGTAAAGTAGATCATATAATCTGTAAACCTTTCTTGAATGTGTATTAAAGCTTTTGAGCAGTTATAGTTTATATGGGAGGTATACCCAACTCCGAATCGATATCCAACAAAATTTGAAGGAGGCATTTGTTGAATGTGCAAAAAAAAACCATCCCATTTGGGAATCGTGAAATCGGATGAAGATATCTATTAACAACTTTATCCAAATCTAAACCGATCCCGATGAAGTTTGGCAGATTCCGAGGAATACCATCGACGTATAAATCGTCCACGCTGACCGATGAATACGGAATATTAGCACATCAAACTCTTCTGACCTAAACTATTTTATCGTCTCCAAAAATAAACTCGGTCACCACCATTTCAAAATTCTAAAACCCACGATGACTCAATGGCAAATTGAGTACTTTTTGAACAATAATAGCACTCATTACCAAATCCACCTCCTTCTCTCAAAAATGTGGACTCATATCAAATCTCCGTCTTCTCTCCAGACTAGACACCAACATTGATATCCATAGCAAATTTAAGGATTTCAGCCTTATTTCTTCACCAAATAGCAAATTTAGTAGCAACTACTTTTTTCAGGTACAGCAAAGAAGGCATTTTCAAAACCTCAGTTAGCAACAGCGACATCTATATAAAATTTAAGGGTTTTAGCTCTCTACTTTCCCCCGTTACCAAATTTAGCAACTTTTACTACAATTATAGCAGTCGTATTCAAAACTACCTTCAGATCTTAGCCACAGACACCAAAAGTGACATCTACATAAATTTCCAGGATTTCAGCTGTATACTGCTCCTTAAGTGCTAATTAATATCAAATTTCAGGATACCAGCGCTGTCCCTTGTACCAAGTATAGTACCATTTAGTACTTCTCGTACAAATATAGTATACATTTCCAGACCAACCTTGTTATCCCAAACTACCACCAGCAGGGACCCCAATGCAAAATTCCAAGTTAATCCGTCCACCCTTAACCAAACTGTACCAAATTAAGTGCCGTTTAGTACAATACGCAAACTTTTAGTACCTGATACAGAACACAGTTACCAACAGTACATATACCAGTTAAGACCTCAATTTAAAATTTTGCGATTCCAGCCCTGTCTCTTCTCCCATTACCAAATATGATACCGCTTTGTACTTTTCATGCAATTATAGAAGGTATTTCCAAAACAACCTCTTTATTCAAACTACCACCTAAAGGGACACTAATACAAAATTTTAAAATTCCAAGTTCACCCATTCCGTTCACATAATATCAAATCGTACCATTTTAGAAGTTTAGTTCCAATTTAGAACATTTTTAGACTCTCATTACAAATTTGTGCTCATTCTGTTTATCCAGTACAAAGTATGCAATCACTAGTACATTTTTTACGATTTTTGTATCAATTTCCAAACTCCCAGCCTTATCACAAGCGGGCCAATCTTGATGCGCATCAGGATTGGTCCTCGTTCAATATTTTAACACATTTTCACATTTTTCAAAATTGTAAAAGCCGTGATACCCATACCACGGATTGGACCTGTATCGAAAAATGTTTTTGGTTTGTCAAGGTTCAGCTCATTCATTTGGAAATTGTAGGAGAATCCTTGATATGCCAAAAATTAGTTTGTCACTTACATGGCAGGTATAGCAAATACTGGGGCTGTAGAGAACCATTATCAGTAGCAAAAGCTCTAACTACTTAGAAGCCAAAATACGAACGTCAAAATGACAAACGTTATATGCCATCAACTTTATATTGGAGGGTATAAAAATTAGATAGCTCATTCAAATATTTCATCATTGGACTGATAGGATCATTACCTCCTTTAAATTAAAATAGCATTAATGAAAAATATAATATTTCAATATTCCTTACGACGACATTATACTGAAATTAAACCATCATATTAAGAGAATAAAGATTTAGGATCTCACTTAGAACAGGAATTTGAATTTGCGAGGTCGAATGAGGGTTTTAGCCACATTTTCCACCAATTTGCCTAAAAATTGGTATTTGTTGTTCGTTAAGGCTTCTAGCACCAGTGGAAGAACATTTAATACATATAGATCCAAATTTTCGTATAGCCGGTAACGGTACCTCCGGATATTCGGTATTTTTATGGTTTTAGTCACATTATTCCATCAGTTTGTCTAAGAATTGGTATTTGTAATTCGTTATGGGTTCTTGCTCCGGTGGAGGAACATTGTATACATAGGTCCACATTTTCGTATATCCCGCGTATATCGGTATCTCCCGATATTCAGTATTTGTAGTTTGTAATGGGTTCTAACTCCGGTGGCAGAACATTGTCCATATTGGTCAACGGTTTCCATACAACGGTTCTGTATTTGATATATAGACCAATATTAGGTATTTTAATAATCCTAGTCACATTAACCTAGAAAATTATGTCAAATTTGGTATTAAGACTAGCAATAGATTACAATCTTTGCAGTATAAAATGGTCTAAAAAGGCTAACGTTTTGGTAAAACCCCCATGCAATAATAGGTATTAGAAATTCGGCCCGGCCGAACTAAAAGGCTTTTTATAGCCTCCACCATACTATGGAGGGTATATTAACTTTGTCATTCCGTTTGTAACTCCTCGAAATATTCATGTCAGGCCCAACAAAGTATATATATTCTTGATCAGCGTAAAATTCTAAGTCGATTTAGCCATGTCGGTCTGTCTGTCCGTCTGTCTGTCTGTCCGTTGTAATCACGCTAACTTTCAAACGAATTGAGATAGAAGGTTAAAATTTTGCACACGTTTTATTTTTCCAGTAGGCAGGTTAAGTTCGTAAATGGGCCATGTGGTCCACGTTTTCATATAGCCCCCATATAACGGTACCTCCGATATTCGGTATTTTGATGATTTTAGCGACATTATTCAACGGAATTGTTTCAAATTTGGTATTTGAGATTCGTAATGGATCCTACAGCCTATGACAGAAAATTGTCTGTGCAGGTTCACATCTTCGTATAACCCGCATATAACGGTACCTCCCACAATTCGGTATTTTGATGATATTAGCGACATTATTCACCGAAATTGTTTCAAATTTGGTATTTGAGATTCGTAATGGATCCTACAGCCTATGACAGAAAATTGTCTGTGCAGGTTCACATCTTCGTATAACCCGCATATAACGGTACCTCCCACAATTCGGTATTTTGATGATTTTAGCGCCATTATTCACCGGAATTGTTTCAAATTTCATATTTAGAGTTCGTAATGGGAACTACAGTCTGTGACAGAAAAATGTCACTGCAGATCCAGGTCTTCGTATAGGCCCCATATATCAGTACCTCCCTATGTTCGGTATTTTGACGAGTTTAGGTACAATACCCACCGAAATTGTTTGAGATATCGTATTTGACGTTAGTAATGGATGCTATAGCCTGTGACAGAAAATTGTCTATGTTGGTCCAGGTCTTCGCACAGGTCCGATATAATGGTACCTCCCTATATACGATATTTTGATGGTTTTAGCTACATTATTCACCGTTTATTTCAAGTTTCGAATTTGAATATGGTAATGGCTAATGGCAAACAATGCCTGTATAGATTTAACAAAATTTTTAAGGATTTTATTTTTTAAAATTTCCAAATTCGTTCCAAATGGTGGAGGGTATTCAAAGTTTGGCCCGGCCGAACTTACTGCTTTTTAACTTGTTACTTTATAAAAACCATATGTGTGCCATTTTCGCTTTTAATGTAATAATACACGCATCACGCCTTGATATTTGAAATGTGATAGTACTTTCAATATTTATTTCACCTTGAATACTCCCTTTCAACCAGTAGAATTAGGCCATAATTAGTACAAAACATGTTTTTATACAATTTAAATACATTCCTTTGAAAAGTAGTCCTGTGGTTGATATATACTAGACAAATGTCCCTCACCTTGAAATGTATGACTAAGAAACTAACGGAACAAACACCCAACTGACATCTTGGGTTATGTGAAAGGACGTACATATTTTTAGCAAAAGTAAACCCAAAGGCGTCCTTCTGTTTGGAACAGTTGATGACAACCGTTTTTCGTGTAGGATATTCACGAATATTCTGAAATGTGAATTTATTTCCAAGTTCTTGTTTTCTTTTTTACTGTATAAAAACATAATGTTAACAATGTATATTCACGCATTTACATTCTTACAATCATATATATGATAGCTAGAGTACAGTATTCGGTATTTTTATCATGACAGTGTTCATGTAATTCATGTATTTGAATAATTGGTCGTAAATGCAGTAAATGGTGTAACGACAAATAAAGAAATTAAAGCGATTTGATTATATGCGACGTTTGGTTTTTCAGAAACATGTAATTTGGAATCACGCTAGAGGTCCCAAATATGGTCCGATCATCAAAAAACTTTAACACAACAAAACTAAACACAGTCAAACAACATTGTTTTTTTTAAATTTTATTGAATGAGTGAAAAAATGTCGGAAATAGCATTAAATTTTAGATTAAGTTTCGATTTGTTTGAGTTGGTCACCATTGGCTCGAATTATGCCCTTCAAACGGCCAATGAAACCGTCACACGCTGCCCGAATATTGCTCTGGGGTATTTTGGACCATTCCCGGCGAAGCGCTTGCTTGAGGTGATCGACACTTTGATATTTTTAGTGCCAACCTTGCTTTTCAAAATACTCCAGACACAATAGTCCAACGGATTGGTGTTAGGAGATTTTGGGGGCCATTGTGCAGTGGAAATGAAGAAGGAACGTCAATTTGTAACCATTCTTGGTTGGCGAGTGCTAAGTTGGCGCGTGCTGAGTTCTGTTGGAAGGTTTGCGCACCCAAAGCTTTAATACACCCTTCAGAATATTTTCGAGATAATATTCGGCATTTATTCTGATGCCACGGTCGATTTATACGAGCGGAGAGCGACCACCGGCTGTTATGGCGGCCCACACCATCACCATGGCCGGCGCTTGAATTCTGGAGGCTAACCGTAGGTGCACATTTTTAGCTGACCTCTTTGGCATGTAAACACGATCATTTTCTTTGTTTACAAACTGCTGGACAACGACCCGCTTAATATTGTCCGATGACCGTCCAAATTAGTAGCCTTCTGCCCAACCCTAAGCTCTAAAGAATACGGTTCTATTCTGACCTTGACCCTACCTCCATTTTTATTTCGGTGAGTGTCGATTCGTAATTGCGACCTGTAGCGTGCTTACAATTAACATGGATAATCGGACGGACAGACATTCATAGCTAGAGATACGAAGATCCTTCCATTATGTCGGGGAACAATATTTTGAGTTGTTACATAGTTGTTGGTCCCCCACACATAGTGTTGTAGGGTATAAAAAACATTATTTTTTCAAGGAATTTTGTTATTTTTATACCCTCCACATTGGAAAGGAGGGTATATTAACTTTGTCATTCCGTTTGTAACATCCTTAAATATTCGTCGTTGAACCCAAGTATAAAATATATATATATTCATAATCAGCATAAAATTCAAAGTCGATTTAACGATGTCCGTCTGTCTGTTGAAATCACGATACAGCCCACATTATTTGACGTTTAGCAGAGCAATTTGTACGGTGTCTGGGATGGTTGGTATGGAAAATTAGATATATCGGTCCACGTTTTGGTACAGTCCCATACAACGGTACCCCCCAATATTCGGTATTTTTATTATTTTTGCCACATTTTTACACGGATTTTTTTGAAAATGGGCCCTAGTTCATGTGGCGAGACATTGTATGTATAGGTCGACTCTTTGGTATAGCCCCCATATAAAGGTACCACCCGATATTCAGTAATTTGATTATTTTTGCCACATTTTTTCACGGATTTGTCTAAAAATTGGTATTTGTTGGTCATAATGGGTTCAAGCTCCGGTGGCGAAACATTGCATGTATAGGTCCACGATTTGGTATGGTCCCATATAACAGTACCTCCAGATATTCGGCATTTTGATAGTTTTTGCAATAGTTGGTATTTGTGGGTCCTAATGGGTTCTATAGGTTCACGTTTTTTATATAGCCCCATATAGCAGTATTTCCCGATATTCGGTATTTTTACCATGAATATGTTTTTACCATGAATATGTCTAAAAATTTGTATTTGTGGGTCATAATGGGTTCTAATGTTTTCTTTACCCTTAGTTGGAGGGTATTAAAAGTTTGGCCCGGCCGAACTTAATGTTTTTTACTTGTTTATATTATTAAACTATTTATATAATAACCGGAAATGATGCACATTTATTTGGGTACATCTCGAAATTTCGAGCTGATGTCGGACAACTTAACAAAAATCTGAAAGAGGACAACAAGAAATTAGAATATCAAAATAACTAGCGTGTCTCAAGTAATAAACGCAAAAAAAAGTATTTCAAACACAAGTAAGCAAAGGCTATACTCGTGCGGGGCCGACCATGTGATACCCTACAACACTACAATATGTGAGAAGCCCCCTCATGTCCAAATCCATTTTGGAAGATTTCACTTTTGAAATTATGTCACGGAGCACTGCCCAGATATTACCTTTAGCATTTTGACCAGGGACATTTTCCCGATATTTATGCACTCCGTCGTACTGTTAGTTGTTGTGGTCCATTTTACTGCTAAATATAATCCAATGGTCATCCAAAATGCTAGAATTCTTCACTGTGCTTAAGTATCTTCTCAGGCGTGTCGATTGGCTTCTATTGTGTGATCAGGATTTTTTTCTGTTTTTGGTTCATTTGAACCCCTAATATTTGCGATCATCTGCAAAAGCAAGAAGCCCCTCTGTATCTCCAAATTTAGACTCATCTATATGATTTTCTAGTCTACGATATTTGGCTATATTCGTCAACGAAATCAGCATAAAAAAGCTAGAAGTTCGCCTATTTTGGATTTCGGATATCACATGTAAGTAATGTTGATATTTTTTCACACAAAAGTAGTGGTGCATTCTAAACGCTGTCTTGAATTCTAACTTCATGCAAGATTTCGTGTCCTTTGGTTTCTATTTGTGACCTTTATATCGGCTGCATTTTGAGTTGCTGGTCCATTTCAACCCCTAACTATATTGCGGACATCTTTGAAGCCATTCTGAGCCTAACCCTACCTTTGTCAAAAATTTCGTGAGGATCGAACGATAATTGAAATCTGTATATAAATAACAACCCCAACCTGTGTTGTAAAGTGCAAAAATATTACAAAATATACACTTCAATATTATAAGTCAAATTAAAAAAATTTCACAAAATACTACAAAATCTATATTAACATCATTATTGATATCTTTTAATGCGATTTTTTTAGATTTTATACTCGAATGCCAAAAGGGCATTCTAAATTGAAAAAATTTGTCAAAATCGCTCCAGCCATTCTAGAGATAAGCATTCTAGCTAACATCCCCTTCCTTTGTTTATATACATTGTATATATTTCGCTATATATATATCCGATATTTTTACTATCGGCATCTACGTAACGGTCAGAATTGACATGTTCGTCTATTTGTGGTTTCGCCGGCATTAAAAATATTCCAGGTTTAATGGAAAATTTTACTTTTATTTATCACAAATGCTATAGTCTATTTCAACCACTAAATGTTACCCGATGACCATCAAAATTGGAAGGCTTCTGCCCAGCCCAAAGCTCTAACTCCATACTAACTTTCGCTTCGATTGGTCTATAATTGTGACCTGTAGAGCAACTGCAAAATCAGGAAATTTTTCAGTTTTTGGTCCATTTCAACCCCTAGATATTATTCGATCATCTCCAAAAGAAATAGGGTTCTATTCTGACATTAACCCCACCTACATTTCAAATTTCGTGAAGATCAGGCAATAATTGCGACCTGTAGAGTGATTACAAATTAACATGGACAGACGGACAGACGGACATACATAGCTAGATCGACTCAGCTCGGCGAGATAGGAAGATCCATATATACTTTCCTATGTGGGAAATCAATATTTCGTGGTTTTACATAATTTTGGCCCAATTAAACTTATAATACCCCCAACATATAGTGTTGTGGGGTATAATTAATACTAAAATATTGTATCGAGTGTCACAAGTCAATGACTGAAGATCGTATATATGAATATAATTCCATAATTAAAGGCAACGTCGAGGGAGGAGGGCTAGTCGGCTGTTGCTCTGAGTCGACCAGCGGCAGAATTTTCTCAAGAGTATGCAAATATCCACTTTATTTTTTCTATGTTTCGTGTAATTTTCATTCGTCCTTTTGTGACAGTACAAAACAAACTCTTGACAAAGGCTGACAATGATGATTTCGGTTGATGTCCTTAGGCTGTGTTAATGTTTTACTCCCTCCGCTTCGCCATACCTCTGCTTGTCCTTTCCCTCGCTGCTCACTGAAATGACAAAAGTTGAGGTAAATAACGCCATGTTCACTAATTAAAGCAAACACCGGTGTTATTTACGAATTGTTCTACTCTTGTTTTTTGTGGCTCACTAACGTTGCCGTTGATGCGACCCGCTGTTGGCAAAGGTCACGCACACAGGCCTCATAAGCCATTTGTTTCTCTCGTTTTGTTTTGCTTCATTTTTTTTTGTTTGGCTCTTGTCATTGTTGTTGATGCATACCAATGGCATTGTCAACGTTACAACTGTCAGCATCATTATCATCATAACTAGGACCATCATCCATGGTCTTTTACAGTCCATGCGGCCTCAGAGTTCAAGCAAAAATCACCATCGTTGCTATTTACTTTGAGACAGTAGTTTTGTTTTGCCTCAATTGTTTGGTATAAAACTAGAGTCATGGCGTTTGCTTTTTTCCAAGCCCAGATTTTTAACTTTCATTGGGAATATTAAAAACGAACTGAGCTGAACCGAACCGTTTGCTTTGGGTACTGCTTTTATTTGATTTATCAAAGATTTATAAACAATATCAACATTGAGCAACATTGTCAGCACTTTTGGACCACCACCCCGAGCAGAATAACTGAAAAATTGTTGTTCATGGAAAGATATGAAGGCATGTCAAGGTTATCAATCCATCATCACTTTTTTTGTCATCAGCACTGTCATTAGTGAAAGGTTTTGTAGATTTGTTAAACTCACAGTTGTTAAGACTAGCTTAATAGTTTTTTTTTGTTATCAATGTATATGGTTGAGTAGCATGTGTTGTTTGTTGTGTTCGTAAATGGAGGAGGTCAGTTATTCCTATGATTCCTGTATTAGGACTTTGTAAACGTTAATTAAAGAATTGCTAAAGCATCCAATAGTTTTATATTTATTATTATATTGTATATAATCCCATAAGAACCAAACCTGATATTTTGAACTATCTTTTAAGTAGTCCAATTCAATCCAATTCAAATGGTTCTACAGAAACTTCACAGTAAATTATAGTGTTGTAGGGTATCCCATGAATTAGTTGTTCATTTTTATCGTTGAATAGCGACTCTTAGTAGTTCAGAATTTTCAAAGTTCTCTCATAACAGGTATCGTTATATTTGTACCAGAGAGTACACATCCTCCAAAATGTTTAAAGAGCGACTCCCTTTCAAATTTAAAATTGTCCTCAATTCTTCCATACTTCTCACTTCAATCATTTTCACCCATACTTGAAGTCTCTACCATAGACGGCCAAGTTTTCCACTGATTCCATATAGGTCTTAATATTTGTATAAATTGTATATCCGATTTAAGAAAATTTTCGTGCATCTTTGCTTGTTAAACGGTGTAAAGACTTCTATACCCTCCACCTTGGAGAGGAGGGTATATTGACTTTGTCATTCCGTTTGTAACATACCTAAATATTCGTCATAGACCCCATAAAGTATACATATTCGTAATCAACATCAAATTCTAAGTCGATTTAACGATGTCCGTCTTTTTTTTGAAATCACAATACAGCCCACATTATTTGACGTACAAAATTTAGCAAAGAATTTATATTGTGTCTAGGATGATTGGTATTGAAAATAAGATATAACGGTCCAAGGTTAGGTATAGTCCCCATATAACGGTATCTCCTGATATTCGGTTTTTTGATGATTATTTCCACATTTTTCCGCGGATTTGTCTAAAAATTGGTATTTGCTTGTCATAATAGTTTCTAGCACCGGTGGCGAAACATTCTATGTATAGGTCCACGTTTGGTATAGCCCCGTATAACGGCACCTCCCCGTATTCGGTATTTTGATGATTATTGCCACATTATTTCACGAATTTGTCTAAAAATTAGTCTTTGTAGGTCATAAGGGTCTAGCTCGTTTGACGATTTTGGTATAGCTCCCATATGACGGTACCTCCCGATATTCGGTATTTTGACGATTTTTGCCACATTTTTCCACGGATTTGTCTTAAAATTGGTATTTGTGGGTCATAATGGGGTCTAGCTTGTATGGCGAAACATTGTATGCATAGGTCCACGTTTTGGTATAGCCCCCATATAACGGGCAGAACATGGACTATTTAGTTCAACGATATTACATTTACCCACACAATTGTTTCAAATTTGGTATTTTAGAAGATTTGATAGATGACAATCCCTAAAGTATAACACCGTTTTGGTATGGGCCCATATAACGGCCTCATTCACTTAATGGTTTTTTGATAAGTTTAGCTACATTATCTTTACTGGTATATGAAGTTTAAAGTGAAACAAGCTTGAATTCAGATACTTTTATATAAAAATGTTTCCTTTACCCCAAGGTGGAGTTCGGCCCGGACGAACTTAGTGTTTTTTTATTACTTCTTGGCCATGAGTCCAATAAGAAATATTATTGGAAAACTTCATTAAATGCTGAAAAGAAAATCTAACATTTATTTTTAATTTCATGAGAATAATGGTTTAGCTACAACAAGTTTGATGAGATTTGTTAAGTATTGAACATTTGCTACATTTTGTGGGGAATGTACAGGGTTGTCCATATTCTACGGACCCATCTGGCAACGCCATAACTTTTGACAGATATGTCACATCGCTTAATAACATACCGCGTCAGAAGCGTCAGTCCAAGCAGATTTTTACCATGAACCAATGCACGCGCTCTGAAATAGTTGAAATTTACATTAAACAGAAGAAATCAATTGTGAAAACTCAACGTGCTTTTAAAACATTAAAAAATGTGAGAAGTGTGCCTTCTAAGAACACCATCAAGCGTTTATACGAAAAATTTTCGGCTGGTAAGGCTCTTTCTAATCCGAAGAGGCCATATAAAAGTCGACCAAGGCGATCGGCCGAGAATATCGCTGCCGTACGAGCCAGTGTTGAGAGGTCCCCAAGAACATCCCAAAAACGCCGTTCTCAGCAGTTGGGCATGGCTCGGTCCACTTTACAACGGATTATTCGCATTGATTTGCATTTGTTCCCGTACAAAATTCAATTGACGCAAAGAATGTTGCCTGCGGACAAGCCCCGTCGATTGGAATGGGCCCAAAAAAAACATGCGTCCGTCGAATATGGGCAACCCTGTACATCACACAGATTATGTTGGTAGAAATATTGGGATGAGTCGAGTTTGAAAGGAATCGGAAAAGGATCGGTATCGGAATAACGGTTTGAGACCATAGGTTTCTTTGAACGAAATCAGTTTCAGGACATTTGGGGTCCATCTAGCGATGCCCTTCCGTCCAACCGTCTGTCTGGCTGATGCGAACTAAACATTCGAAGGGATTATCGGATGTGGTCCCAAGTTGCCACATGCTAACATTATTATCGATCTTAGATCGAATTCGGCGATGGACAATATTAGTCCACTTCTTCTGGTACCTTCCACACAGAAGTTCCAAAGAAAATAATTTGCGCCATAAAGAGATACAGAACTATTGCTTTTTGTTCAAATTTTGCAAGTTGTAATATTGTTATCTATGCAAGGTATGGTGCTAGAATTGACATAATCGAACTGTTCTTTCTGGTATATCCCCTCAGGCGAAAATGGTTCCTATTCTTTTCACAAATTGCCAGGATTCTTTATTAAAAGTTTTTAATAAAAGTGGCGATGATTCTTATATGGCATATAAATTTGTATGAGTTTTTCCAAGAATTTTTCACAACATTTTCAGGGGCCTCCTCTTGCAAAAATCGTACGTATATTCGATAAAAAGGTTTTCAATAACTCTTTATAATGCATTTTTTCTAAAGTTTTTTTTTAAGAACTTGCCGACTTTATTAACAATTAATACAGATTGTGCGTATTTAATAAATTTTCAAGATCATCCCTATTGTATTCAAATCATGTATTTAAAAGAAATTCAAGACTTTCCTTTTATATGCAATCTTGATTTTTCTAAGAGGCTTAAGTCGTGGATCACTGTAAAATTTATAACTAATGGCCGAAAAGTAGCTTATTCGGAAGGAGAACGGGACTGATGATCCCACTCAGAGGATTTATCAGCCTTTGCGTAAGTACTTCACGATTACAAGAAAAATACTTTTTTAGACTTCCCTGTAAAATACTCGGAAAAATCATCAGATATTTATACCCTACGCCACACCGAGGTACATGTTATTATGCCTTTGTACATTTATTTACAACATGCAGAAGTAAATGAAATGGACACATAGTTCCTTTTGATGAACGCCCGAGTCGATTTATTAATGTCTGTCCTATCCTGTCTTTTTTACACCTCCACCATAGAATGGAGGGTATATTAAGTTTGTCATTCCGTTTGTAATTCCTCGAAATATACAATCTAGGCCCCGCAAAGTATATATATTCTTGATCAGCATAAAATTCTATGTCGATTTAGCAATGACCGTCCGTCTGTCCGTCTATGGGAATCATTCTAGCTTCCGAACGAAATGAAGTAGGTTCATAAAATTTTACTCAAATGTGTATTATGTCTACAGGACTTTTAGTATTGAAAATGGACCATACAGTCTTCGTATATATAGTTATTTTGATGACATTTTTTACCGGAATTGTTTGAAATTTGGTATTTGAAGTTCGTAATAGATGCTACAGCATACAACAGAAAATGGGATATGTAGGTCCACGTCTTCGTGTAACCCCCATATAACGGTACCACCCGATATTCGGTATTTTGATGATTTTAGTGACATTACTTACGGGAATTGTCTCAAATTTTGAATTTGAAGTTCGTAATGGATACTACATCCTAAGACAGAAAATTGTCTGTGCAGGTCCACGTTTTATAACAACCATTGCACCTCCCTATATTCGGTATTTTGATGATTTTAGCTACATTATAAACTGATTTTTTTAAGTTTCGCATTTGAATATTGTAATAGCTTGTGACAAAAATACGACTACATTCTGTATTTCTAAGATTTTAACAGAATTTTTAACGGATTTTATTTTTTAGAAAATTGCCAAATTTTTACCAAATGGTGGAGGGTATTCAAAGTTCGGCCCTGTCGAACTTACAGCTTTTTTAACTATGTACATGTCGCATTTATTGTCTGATTGCTATGAACTTTCCTCAAATATTTGTTTATGCAAGGACGAACCTTATTGAAATTGGTCACAATCCTACCGGATTTGGATTTAGATCCCATATATGTATTATATTTGGACGAGTTCAGTCCAGAGTTAGTCTGACAATATTAGCGAATATTTGTTCCGATTTCCAGCTTAGTTTATAGCACCCAGTCCGATTTCAATGTTATACATTTTTCTTGATTGTGTGCCATGTTTTAAAATTCGTCCAGACGGGATGGATTTCGGTAAATCCGATTCAGTCCAGAAGCAAGTACTTTAAATTTGGTGAAAATTGCACTCCATAACAATGGTATTTGGAACCAGATGTCCGATTCGCCCCAGAAATACCTCTGTCAAATTTCATCAAGAGCGGTTCAGATTTGAATATAGCAGCTCAAATGGAGTGAATTTTTGCACATATGACCGAATTCAGCCTCGAAGCAAAGAATTTTTTTTTATAATTTGTAATTTAACATAAACTCTTTACATTAAATGGGTGGTATATAAATGGCAATACAGGTTGAAATGGAAAAACTTCAACCAACTTCAGGCTGCTGTCATTTCTAAGCCACCTCGTCCGACAGATGTTAAAATTACTCCAGTGAAAGCTCATTATATTGTTTACAAGCGTACAAAAGCATTTTGGTGAGCATTATCCAGAAAAAAAGTGGTTCGTGATGGAATTCAAGCGTGATAGTGTGATTTCTGTATATTTGGCTGGAAAACCACAAGTAGCTATCTTTAGAGCACTCCAGCATTTAAATGTGAATAAATCTTTTATGTTTCGCACCATCGCTCTTTACCGTGATACTGGTAGCATAGCCCGACGTCAAGGAAGTGGACGGAAGAAAACACCAACATCAGCAGAAATGGTTCGAAAAGTAAAGAAGCGACTTGATCGAAACCCGCGTCGCAGCGGCCGAAAAATGGCTCGTCAGCTGAACATATCGCAATATTCCACTCGACAAAAATTGAAGAATGAGTTGCTTCGCTTGGCAGAGAGTGGTGAACTACCGAATTTGGTTTTCTTCGATGAGAAAACATTCGTTGTCCAACAGTTTGTAAACAAACAAAATGTTTACTTGCCACAGAGATCAGCTGAAAATGTGCACCTTCGGTTGGCCACCAAAACCCTAGCGTACGCCATGGTAATGGTGCGGGCCGCCATAACAGCCGATGGTCGTTCTCTGCTCGAATTAATCGACAGTGGCATCAGAATTAATGCTGAATATTATCGCAAAAATATTCTGGAGGGTGTATTAAAACTTTGGGCACGCAAACATTTTGGCCGCAGACCTTGGATATTCCAACAGGACTCAGCTCGCGCCAACCAAGAATGGTTACAAAATTAGGTTCCCCGCTTCATTTCCGGCGCACAATGACCACCATTTCATTTCCAGCGCAAAGTGTCGATAACCTCAAGCAAGCGCTTCGCCGGGAATGGGCCAAAATACCGCAGAGCAACATTCGGACAGCGTGTGACGGTTTCATCGGCCGTTTTAATGCCATATCTAAACTTATTCTAAAATTTGATGCTATATCCAATATTTTTAGCTTTCATCCAATAAAATTTTAATGTGTTTAATGCAACATACAACCGAATTCAGCCTAGAAGCAAATACTTTTTTATAATTTCTAATTTATAAAAAATGGGTGGTATATAAATGGCCATAGGCTGATTGTATATATCTATTGGCAAAATCTAACTTATACCTTGTTATTTATCATTTTAATTAGCCCTATATATTATCGATTTAAATGTTATATTATGCCCAACGGAAATCCTATCCTATTACAATCTATATATCTTGAAACAGTTCCTGCGCAACTGCAAAGATATTTTGCTTCTCTTCATATTAATCATTCAATCGGCTGCAATCTCTCAAATCAACCGTGTTATTTTAATTTTACTCAAAGAACTTTTTCACATCAACAAATAACATCCCAACATCATCAAATTAATATGTACAGACAATTTCCTAATTAAAATACCACAATATTTTCTTAACTTTGTTAGAATAAATGTAGTCCCACTTCAAAATACATAAACACACACACAAATACATATGCATTTAAGAAAATTTCAAGTATATTGCGATTCAATTTACATTTATTTTATACCACCATCACCACCCACAACTTTGATGAGGCCCCATCAGATGATGAAGATTTTGTTGTTAACGTTGCCTGAATCTCCCTATGCCACAGCCCACAATTTATTCCTGAATGCATTTCCATCATCTCTATGCAAATTGCAAACTAATGAAGTGAGATTGCGATTTTGTTAATTTTCTCAAGTATTGCTCGTCACTCGTACTTTTCATACAATTTACGGAAAATTTATCATTTCAAGGATATCTAACTGACAGAAGAGGAAAAACTTAGCTTTTTGTACTTTTCGTACGAAGAGGAAAATCACGACACACAGCCAAATAAAACTATAAAGCTGTCATAAGACTGACATTATAAACAAACTTCTTAAGTGAGTGAATCTGAAATGTTGTTTTTCTCGTTTTGCATAAGGTGTCAGAAACACTTTCATTTTGATCTCGAGCGTTATAGGTTTGGGATTGTGCAAAATATGTTTAGCACTTTGGCTTAACAAGAAAAAAAGTACGATAATGTTTAACACATATGCAATGCTCGAAGTTTAGATACCCTCGAACATTGCATATGACTGATTATACCCAGGACTTTGACACTGCCTTGGTACTAGTATGTGCAACTTTTTGCAATGCTGGTAATAACAACCACATGACCTCTACATGTCCAGTAAGCTAAGTAATCGGTAAGCTAAAAAAATAGTTATACCCAAGAATTTACAACGGCTGACCACAAAACCTAAAGATGTTGCATTAAATCTGCGAGCCTCAAACATTTATGACAATCAAAAGACCGCCAGTTCAACAAAAATTAAGTTAAAAAGTATCAATCGGTTTTATCGACATATGTATCTCCTCAGTCAATATCCGTGGAACGGACCCGCGTAACAATATTGTACATTTAGCATCTGACCCAAGTTTGATATAAATATTGTGATGTGCCAGGTGTGAATTTTATCGACCGCTTTCTTCACTTTATATGCAACTAGCTAAACCCGGTGCGCTTCGCTACTCCATTTTGATTTTATATGCATTCCAAATTTTATATACGAATATATGTTTGTTTAAAAAAATAAAACAAATTCAAAAATTTAAACCAAAAATATTTTAATACTTTAATGTGCAAAAAAAAAAAATAGATCGGTCTACCAACGCCTGAACATGTCAGCTGACCATGAGAAAAGCAGAATCATGCCATGCATACCCGAAGGATTTGTCCTTCGGTTTTACTAAAGTTGAATGGCATTTTTGTAGCAATTAGTCCATTCGAGGTAGAAACATATTTTCCCGTAATATTCGTATCCTCAATTAAATTGTTGTGTTGTTTTTTACTGTTAGCCTAATACCATTGCGAAGGCGTTGTGGGTCAATGCTTGTTAATAAAATCATATCCCAATCTGAACCGATTTCAATATAATTTGACAAAATTTACTTTTTTACTTTTACCCCAAATTCCGTCACACCTTCCACATTCATTGTAATTGGTGCGTCAAACATGTGAAATCGGTCGAGAATATATGTATGGGAGCTATATCCAAATCTTAACAGATTTCTAATTAATTGGTCAAATTTATTATTGTAACCAAATTTCGCCACATATACTGAATTTCATTGGAATCGGTTATATATATCGTGTTTAGTGCATAACATACATGAAATCCGCCGAAATATATACACACATTCTTAATTTCATTGAAATGTGGCTTACACAGCGTGTTTAATGCAGCAAATACATGAAATCGGTCGAAAATATTTATGGGAGCTATATCCAAATCTGAACCGATTTCAATATAATTTGGCAAATTCATTTATGTTTCAAATTCCGTTACAAAGTCTGAACAAAATCGGATAATATTTTCTGGTTTTTTGATGTAAACTATTTTCTGCGAAAATGTTGACATTTTGTGTTGGAGGTACTGGAAGGAGTGGGCCGATATTGCCATTCTCCAAACTCCATCTAAGATTGATGTAATATTAGGATGTACAAAGTTTGGACGTAATCGGTTACTCCCTTCGAGAGCTATCGTGCCCACCAGCCAGGCAGACAGAAAGACGGACACACCTGAATCGACTCCAAATGTCCTGAATCGGATTTGACCCAAAGAACCGTTCCAAAACCGTTATGTCGATAAGACACGTTTTGGTTGAAATGTGAAAAAATTTAAAACAAGTTCCACTTTTGGGTTCGTAACTAGTAACTTTCCTTTTATGATTTAGTTATCGGCTCTTGTTAGTAGTTTGGTATAATCAGGCATAAACGAACATAAAATTTAGAAAAATGAAATAATATAGATGACATATTTATTTGAGTATTTTATTTGATAGTACTGTCCATATACGGCACACTATTCGAAGCATATTTGATGAAGTACCGTCCAAAATTCCAACCACACCAACCTATGACATTTTCTGGACGAACTGATAGCTTTTGTAATGTTTCTCGATTATCTTCATTCCAAAATCGACAAATCTTCTAATTTATGTACCCCTTGAGCAAAAAATGAGTTTAGGCGCTGAGCACAATTCGCGCGCAATGAACTCCTTAATTGAGCACGCATTTTGACACTAAAATTATGCTGAAGATGTTTGGCGGTGAAACAAAATACGAAACGTGTTTGAGCAAAAAAAGCAAAAAATCTACCTTTACTTTCTGATCTCATTTTTTGGTACTGACATTTTTTGCCGGGTAACTACAGTTGGTTAAACGAGTTCAAATCATCAATGCTTGGATTTATCAGAACCTTCGAAATCTAAAAAAATACTATTTATGTTATAAATAACACATTGAACATGGCAATGTATCTTACTACCATAGTCAGCTGTAGCTCCTCCTATTTATTGCGAGGTTTTATTTGTGTAAAAACCAAAGAGTATTTCAATAAGGTAATGTAATTTTTAATTTATTTAAACTAAAATCAACCACAAAGATAAAATTTGTGGATTGATAAATGTTTGTGGTTTTTGGTGGAAATTATTCACTCAATACAAATGAACTTTACAATTTACAATTAAATGTGAAGTGATTGGAAATTCGAATTTTAAATTTCTTGCAGAGAAATGTTAACACATAGATTGGCTCCACACAAGGACAGGGACACAAGGATGAGGCAGAAGGGCCTATTTTTAAAGAAGCAATCGCAACTGAAGGTAATGCATTTTATTAATTAAAAAATTCATGTATATATTCAACATCATTCTTTTTGATTTCCTGAGACCTAAGTTAGCGTGTGTCTGAATTTCTACATCGACTTATCCACAAAATGTCAAAATAATAATTTCATTAAACTATTTCGCTTCCTCAGCTCGATTTATCGAACAGTAAATACACAATTTTTCAGAAAAATATTTATGTATGAAAATGGCAAAATTTCATCTGCCAGTCATTATTAAAAAAAAATCACCTAAAAAAAGTAATGTTGTGAAATTATTGCCGTTACACTAAATATAAAAATCATAATTTGTATGCACAAGAATGATTTACATACAGGGTGAGATGAAAAAACTGCAACTAATTTCAGACTGCTGTCACTTCCAAGCACTCGTTCGACAGCTATTAAAATTATTCCAGTGACTGCTCATTATATTGTTTACAAGCGTAAAAAGGCATTTTGGTGAGAATTTTCCACAAAAAAAAAAAAAATATTCGTTATGGAATTCAGGAGTGATAGTGTGATTTCTTCAAGGAAGTGGACGGAAGAAAACAGCAACATCAGCAGAAATGGTTTCAAAAGTAAAGAAGCAACTTGATCGAAACCCGAGTTAATTCTTGTAGTAATCCGAGTATTAAAAAAAACACAAGTTTATTCGTTGGTTGCTCAAAAATTACTCCTCTTTATTGAAAACAATAATTAAAATGAAAGTTACGATTATAAACTTATTTAAAGTGAAAATTGCAATAACTGCATTTTGACAATTTATAAAATTATTAGTAATTCTATAGCTGGTGGCCTGTTTACAATTCTTTGAAATTTAAATATATGCTTATTTAACAATTCTTTTATTGAACAATTCTTTATTTTACAGTTCTTTTTCGGTCTGTTGAACTATTTAAAATTCTTACTAATTTTATATGTAGCAATTCATACGGTTATTGACTTATTAGCAATTCTTAATAATTTTTATTATTTATTTGCTTGATTTAACCTTGGTGGCTTTGTAGGTGCTTGTGTTAATGTTGTTGTTGTTGATGTTGTTTCTGTAACTCCTCCCCCCTTAGTATGGAGCGATGGCCAAAAGAATTGATGGTCAGAAGCGACAACAGTATTGGCGGGAAGTTCATTTACCACTAATTTTGTCTTCTGTTTCATTATATAGGTGAAAATTACAATTCCAATTATTAACATTAAAGTTCCATAATTTATGTGTCTGTGAAGTTCTGTATTGTTTGATAACTCTTCGATGGCTAACTTATTTTCTAGATGGTACTCTTTGAGTTTAGGTATATTTAAAGTTTCTATTGTAGACAAAGGTTTTATGTTTATTTCTGTGGGTAGTTTTACAATAAAATCGTCCCAATATATGTTTGGGTTATCTTCGTAGATAATTCCGTTAATAATAACATTACAGTTTTTAAAATTTATTAATAAGTTGCCTTCAATATTATGTTTTTCGGAGTTACATGATGTTTTCATTTCTGTGGGCGGTAAATTTTTTATTAACACAAGTCCTTGTTCAGGTTGTGATATTTCTGTAATTTGGCCTATATCATTGAGATTACAATTAGCTTCTAAATTACTTATGATTTTTCCAAAGCATGAAGAATTTTCCATAGTTTCTTGTAGTGAACTTTCTTTACAATAATATATGTTTTCGATTTTCTTACATAAATTTTCGAAATATTGAATTTTATTATTATTATAAATTGTGTAAGGTTTTATAACTATTTCTTTTGTTTTATTAATTGGTATAGGAATTGTATGGGAAATTGTGTAATTGGTTAATGGGATGTGGGGAATTTGAATGTTAAAAACGATATTGGTATCATTGTAAAATGCCTGTAATTGTAAGAGTTCATATAAATGTTCTGTTGTATCAATTTTAATTGACTGATTCTCTAAATTGTTCCCTATTTCTTCTAACTCTTGCGTATTTAATATCATCTTGGGTATAATTCCGAGGCTAGACAATGTCATCGCTTCAGAAACATCTTTAATATGATTTGTCAGTAAATCAATGTGGAAATTAATCTGATTTAAATACTGCATATCATTTATAAGTCTTGAGTTGGAGTTTATGCTATTTTGAGAATTCTTTATTGACTCTACTATTATATCTTGTTCTTTATTTATGTGGTCTGTGATATTTTCTATTCTTTCAATGATTCTAGTACTAAGTATATTCTGTTTACTAGTTTCAGTTTGTAATTTATTTGTTAGATTAAATATAGCCTGGTTAATACGGAGAGCATCATTATCGTCCATATTACCTGTGATAAATTTAACTGCTGAACCTATACCATTAAATAATCCTCTTTTCCTGCGGTATTTAGGAGTTATTGAATTCAATTTATCCTTAAGGTCTTTAAGTTTAAATTTTGTTACCTTTAAGGAATCTCTGTTGTAATATGTGGGAGTAAATTGTTTGACAGATTCCTCAATTTTCATGACATTATCACTATATGAATCTAATTTTATTATATGTATAAGGTTGATATAGTCAATTATTGTTTTAGCAGTTCCCAGTTTTATTTGTAATAATCCCTGGGTGTCTTTTAAATTGTGTATCTCCAGTGTTTGTGTGTGTATCATGGGTATTAATCTGAAATAAAAGATTATGAAAATTGTTTTTTTCTTATTTTTGATTTGTGAAGTTTCGTGTTTTTTGTAGTAAGTAATGTTGCTTTGTTGTTTTGTTTCACTTTGTGCCTAGAAAATCTCGGTGTTAGTTTGTTTCTCCTACATTCCTTCCTGTATATATAGTTATCTACATCATAATCTAGTGGATCTTGTCTGTCTGCATTAAGTTTTTCTATGCGTTTGTCCGTGTCGGTTTCCAATTTTTCCTTAATAGATTCGTAGAGTTGTGTTCGAAATTGATTAATTTTAGAAAGATATTCGTGTTCATTGTTAAATGTAATTTGACGGTTAATTTTATAGGTTCTTCCATAGAAAAGTTCGAAAGGTGTAATTTTAGTAGAAGAATGTATTGCGTTATTATAGGTTATAAGAACTTCTGTTAGGATGTCGTCATGATCCATTTCTAACTTTTTTTCTTTAATTTTCTCGGCTATTAATCTGTAATTTTCAGTTAATGTTGAATGGAGTCTTTCTACGGGGGAATTGCTAGAAGATTGTTGAAAAGATGTAAAGTGTAGGTCAATTTGGTATTGCTGACAAAAGTCTTTAAATATGTTTGATGTGAATTCGGTTCCTTGGTCACAAACTATTTTGTTAGGTATGCCATGCAGGCTAAGAAAATGTTTTAAAGATTTAATAACGCAAAGGCTGTTTCTCGCTGTTAGAGTATATGCTGCGGCGAATTTGGAAAATTTGTCTATAATGGTTAAAATATTTTTGCTGTTAATCGTGTAAATGTCTATATGTATTATATCTAATGGTTTTACAGGTGTGGGAGGTTTTTCAAACTTATTCTTCGGAGGATGTCTATCATATTTTAGTCTTTGGCATGAAGTACAATTATTTATTGTTTGAGCTATCTTTGATTTCATGTATGGAAAGTAATATTCGCGTTTTAGGTGGTCATAGGTTTCTTGTATGCCTCTGTGATTATTGTTTTCGTGATAGTCTTGAATGATTTTATCCTGATTATCGTTTTCTTTTATGTCCTTTACTATTTCAGTACACCTAACTAAACGAAAAATTTTGCTTTGTGCAAAATGTTTGGAATATACATTTTGAATAATGCGAAAAGTTTCATTATCTGTAAAAATTGCCGTGGTTTTATTGGGCGCTAGATGATTTTTAAAAATTTGTGTTATAATTTCCTCTGTATAATTGGGGTATGTAAATGTTTTTCTATATTTGTTTTTAAAAACTACTTCTTGTTTCATGTGAGAATTAGAGTTTCCTGTCTTAAATAATGTTTGTAAATTAAAATCATTTATTGGTTTTTCCGAAATCGGAATACCATCATCGCAGTTTTCCTCTGCAGAGTGAATAGTACTACCAGAAGTGGCTTGATTTGACGTTGTATCAAATGCATTTATGTTTAGATTGACTGATGTGTCAGTCTTTATGCGACTAAGGGCATCGGCGTTTGTGTTTAGTTTGCCTTTTTTGTATATAATTTCATAATCGAATTCTTCCAATTTCAATCGCCATCTTATTAATTTAGAGTTTGGCTCTTTCAGGCTCATAATCCATGTGAGTGGTTTATGATCTGTTATGATTCTGAACTGGTGACCAAATAGGTATGGTCGAAAATATTTTGTAGCCCAAACTATGGCTAAGAGCTCTTTTTCTATTGTTGAGTAATTGATTTCCGATGTCGTGAGTGTGCGACTTGCGTAACAAATCGGTTTGTCGTTCCCTATAGGTCCTTGCGAAAGAATGGCTCCTAGCGCAAAATTACTTGCGTCTGTCGTAAGATTGAAAGGCTTAGAAAAATCTGGATATTGTAAGATAGGGTCATTTACCAAGAGTTGTTTACAAATTTCAAACGTTTTTTTATAGTTATCGTCGACTATAACAGTTTTATTTTTCTTCAGACAAGCTGTAAATGGCTTTGTTATTTTGGCAAAGTCTTTAATAAATTTACGGTAATAACCTAGTAGACCTAAAAACGATTTTATTTCTTTTTGATTTGTGGGTATAGGAAAGTTTTGGATCGCCTTTATTTTGTCAGGATTTGGTTTTACTCCTTCTGTGGTCACTAAATGGCCCAAAAATGCGCATTCCTTATGTAAGAATTCAGACTTATCTAATTGAATCTTAAGATTAGCTTCTCTAAGGGCTTCAAAAACTTTTCTTAAATTTTCCGAATGTTCTTGGAGTGAGGTTGAATAGACAATGATGTCGTCTAAATAGACAAGACACACTGTTCCTATCAAATCTTTAAGAACGCAATCCATCACCCGTTGAAATGTTGATGGTGCATTTTTTAAGCCGAAGGGCATTCTCACAAATTCGTAGTGCCCATTTTCTACTGTAAATGCTGTCTTGGGAATATCTTTTGGATTCATTTCTATTTGATGGAATCCGCTAGCCAAGTCCAATGTGGTAAAATACATGCACTTGCCAAGTTTGTCCAGTATTTCATTTATGTTTGGTATTGGGTATCTATCTGATATTGTTTTATCGTTTAGTTTCCTGTAATCAATAACTAAACGCCACTTTTTTTTCCCACTAGCATCTGCTTTTTTTGGGACTATCCAAACAGGTGCACTCCATGGTGAGTAGCTTTCCCGTATGATACCCTGATTTAACATGTCTGAAATTTGTTTTTTTTACTTCTTCTTTGTGGATATGGGGGTATCTATATGATTTTGTGTAAATAGGAATGTCGTCTCTTGTGACAATGTTGTGTTTGATTTTATTGGTGAAAGTAAGGGACTGATTATCTTGAAGAAAAATATCTTCAAATTCTTTACATAGTTTTGTGATAACCTTTTGTTCTTCCATATTCAAATGATCAATTCTAAGATTGTCCAGTAACTGAGGGCTTTGAAATTCAGGAATATGTTCGAAGCTTATATTATTAATTTCCCTATAATATGAATTTTTTATTGGATCTACTTTAATTGGGTTTTCGATTAAAATTATTTTGTCCGAGTTTGACTTATTATTTATTTCAACGAAGCTGTACCAGTTTTCAGCCTTGTACATACCAGGTGAAATGGTTACTTCTGGGTTAATTGATATTGCGGGGATTAGGAAATCGCCACTTTCTAAATCTACAGGAATTTTCATAATTGCTTTAGTTTTTGGTGATATAAGAAATTTACCGGAAGTTAAGTTTGGTTTAAAAGACAAAGGGATGCAGCAATTGTTTGTAATTAATTGCTTTTTCTCGAGGTCTATTTTTGCACCTAAATTAGTAAGTATATCGAGTCCAATGAGACCATCGAAATAGTTATGAAATTTAAAGACAAAGAATTCCAGGATTCCACATTCTCGGAATTCTATGAACATAGGGATGTTAACTTTTGTATTCAATTGGTGTTTGTTTAACACAGTGGTTATGATTATTGGTGCACAGTTTTCTATGTTTAATTTCCCTGTATATTCTGGGTTTATAAAGGATGCTGATGCGCCTGTGTCTATAAGAAAACGGAGTGGACGCCCAAATGGAGATGAAATGTTTATGTAAGGCAGGTTAGTGCCATGTTTGTTTATGTCTAGGTATCCTGTTGGGTTTTGGAGGCATCTAATTGAAAATTTTGTACATCCTCTATCTCGTTGTAATTGTCCAACTCAGGTAAATAATTAGGAATGTTATAGTTTACAGGATCTGAATAGGTATTAAAGTTCCTATAGTTATGGTCAATATGATGTACTTCTCTTGGAAATCTACGTGTTTGTCCACTATTATTCCTTAGATGAGTATAGCCTGAACTAGTGTCCATGGGTTCTGGTGGTGGAAAATTTGTGTTACTGTCTAAGCGTTGTTGTCTAAAATTGCTAAATTGGTTTTGATTGTTTGTGGCTGTAGGGTATTGTGTTTGCATAGGTGTTGGTAAAAAATTCTGTGCTAACTGAGGTCTATTAATTGGTGTTGGTAAATTTAATTGGGGTCTATTAAATGGTTGATTCATTGGTAATTGTGGTCTATTGAAATGCATAGGTGGACTATAAATCGCGTTTTGTTGTCTATAATGATTTGGAGTGAATGGTTTTTTAATGTTAGGGTAAGAATGTTGTGAATTGTACTGTCTATGAGTTTCTTGCCTTTTCAAAATGTTCCTGTTTTCTTGTCTTATATAAAACATGTTTTGTTCGGTAATACAGTATGAAAAAGCTATCGGTAAAGTATCTGGCTTCATAGCCCTAATGGAAGAGCCTAATGGTTCTCTAAGTCCAGATAAAAATGTGTTAAGGCACATTTTATCAAATAAATCTCGTTTAGCTTTTATTATGTTGGCATCTACCTCGTGTATCATCAGATTATTGTTAATTGAAGCTTGGATCTCTACAACTGAACTATAAAACTCCTCAAGTGTCTTATTATTTTGTTTTAGTAGGTGTAAGTCTCGAATCAATGAAGTTTCATTTCGTTTATCAGAGTAATGTAATATGAGATTATTTTTAATGCTCTGCCAGCTCAAGTCTGTGCTATACATATTCAAAATCTCATTTGCTTCTCCTTCAATTTTGTTACGTATAGACCTTAAAATCATCTTGCCAAGAGGGGTGCCATCAATGGGTGTTAATACTGTAAGTATTTCCTCCACATTGCTTATGAAATCGTATAGCAATCTCGGATTTCCATCAAATTTTGGAAGATCCTTGACAGCATCTGGGATTCTTAAGGAATCCAGTATATTTCTTTCTGTCGAGGGTGAACTGTTCGTAGAATTCATTACACCACTTTGATTATTTTGACTGATACTCATATCGGTTTCAGATTCTGGGATAGGAATAAGGGTTCTTGGGATAGTATAAGGACGAAATTTACGCATATGCTTATTTTTTCTCTTTAATTCAATCAATTATTTTCTTTAGAAAGCAAAATTATTTTATAATATCGAAATATATATGTTTATATTTAAATATATTCACTTAAATAATATTTAATAGGTAAATTATTTAAAATATTATCTATTTTTTCTTTTCTTTGAAAAACACGGTTAAATTGTTTTATATTTGTTCACAATATAAGTTTTCACTTTTACTTTTATTAGTCTTTAAACTGAATCTTGAATCTTTAAAATATGTTTCTATTTTATCTTTTAGTAAAATATTTAATAGTATTGCTTGTTTCTAGCACTTTTCCACAATAAATTTGGTAATAATAGAAATTTTCACTTACAATATTAAAATTATAGTTCTTATTGACATTATTGTTGGTAACGTTGACTGGAATCGGTTGTCCTTAAAGTAGTTTTCCTTGGCAGATGTCCGTACAGATGTCCTCTCTTGTTGGTTCTGCTTTTCCTCGTGATGATCCGTCACGGATGCTGGTTCTGTTCTGTTCTTTTCAGACGATTATCCTTCGTCTTCTATGTAATTCCGTGCGCTTTTTTTTTTTTCGTTTGCGATAAACCGTCACAACACTTATTTAAATTTTTTTTTGTAGCGCAGGAACCAGAACTACCCGACTGCGCCAGTTAATTCTTGTAGTAATCCGAGTATTAAAAAAAACACAAGTTTATTCGTTGGTTGCTCAAAAATTACTCCTCTTTATTGAAAACAATAATTAAAATGAAAGTTACGATTATAAACTTATTTAAAGTGAAAATTGCAATAACTGCATTTTGACAATTTATAAAATTATTAGTAATTCTATAGCTGGTGGCCTGTTTACAATTCTTTGAAATTTAAATATATGCTTATTTAACAATTCTTTTATTGAACAATTCTTTATTTTACAGTTCTTTTTCGGTCTGTTGAACTATTTAAAATTCTTACTAATTTTATATGTAGCAATTCATACGGTTATTGACTTATTAGCAATTCTTAATAATTTTTATTATTTATTTGCTTGATTTAACCTTGGTGGCTTTGTAGGTGCTTGTGTTAATGTTGTTGTTGTTGATGTTGTTTCTGTAACTCCCGCGTCGCAGTGGCCGAAAAATGGCTTGTGAGCTGAACATATCGCAATATTCCATTCGGCATTGAAAAATGAGACCGGGGTAAAGCCATTGAAATTCCAAAAAGTGCAAGAACTTAAACCTCAAAAAAGAAAATAGACTCAAAAGAGTTAAAGAGTTGCTTCGCTTGGCCGAAAGTGGTGAACCGCCATGAGAAAACATTTGTTGTCCAGCAACAAACGAAATGATCGTGTTTACTTGCCAAAGAGATCAGCTGAGCTGAAAATGTGCACCTTCGGTTGGCCACCAGAACCCAAGCGCCGGCCATGGTGACTTTGTGGGCCTCCATAACAGCCGATGGGCACTCTCAGCTCGTATTAATCGATCGTGGCATCAGAATAAATGCCGATTATTATCCCGAAAATATTCTAGAGGGTGCATAAAGGCGTATTTTGGAAAGCAAGGTTGGCACTAAAGTGTCGATCACTTCAAGCAAGCGCTTCGCCGGGAATGAGCCAAAATACCGCAGAGCAACATTGGGGCAGCGTGTGACGGTTTCATTGGCCGTTTGAAGGCCATAATTCGTGGCAAAGGTGATCAATTCGAACAAATGGAACACTGGTTTCTGGAAGTAAATTTTTGATATAAATGGGAAAGGAAATTTTATTGAAAACAAAAATAAAATATAAATCTTGGGACGAAATGGGTTGATGTATTTTTTCATGTTAAAACTGACTATGACTGTCAAAAGATTTCTAATAAGGCAAGTTTGTCTGGAATTTTAGGTTCGCTCGCAGATTTAGAAAGTCAGGAACACATGTTCTCTTTTCATACCCTACACAATACTGTGGTCAGGGTATTATGTCTTTGTGCATTTGTTTATAACATAGAGAAGAATGCGAATTAGACCCATAGTTCCTTTTGATGATTTGTATAGAATCACATTCTGAGTCGATTTATGCATGTCCGTCCGTCTGTATTTATTACCCCATCAAGATGAAAGTTTACACAAAACATTTGTTCTGTCCTAGGAAAGTGAAGATAATCGCCCGATCAGCTCTTGGTCCCATAAATATGTTTTATCCGATTTTGTGTTTTACTCCTTCACATGCGTAAAATACTCCACAACAACGATATTTGTTGCCAACTATAAGATACAGCAAAGGAATACCTCTGCAAAATTTTTTAAAGATTGGTTCAGATTTGGATATATAGCTTTTATATATAAGTCTTCATCCGATTTCACGTTTATTGTGCATAAACAGTGTAGTATCAGTTCAAAAAATATGGATTTTGATGAATATCGGTTCAGTCCGTCAAATTTAGCAGAAATCGATTAGGAGGGGCAAAACTTCACACATCATACTAAATTTTTAGACTTTGATGGTTTTATATATAACTCAAGTTTTTCCTTTTTCCGAAGCATTTCCTTTTGTGAAGCAATTGCACAATGAACCCACGTCCAATTTTTCTTTCCGAAACTAGTTAAAAAATATGAAAACCCTAAAAAGCAAGAGTGATTTCAATATCCTTCACCACATGTGCACTCCAGCAGTCACTTCAATTCCAAATTTCAGAATGTTACCTCATTCCGTTTTTCTAATATGAATTATTTATTTTTGGTACATTTTAGTACTTTTCGTACATTTTTGGAATGAATTTCAAAAAAAAGAGATTCTCAAGCAAAATCTCCTAAAAATATCTAAAAATACAATATTTCTCTGGGGGGCCTGCCCACTGGGATTTTTGGAGTGTACGAGAAGGTAAGACGAATGCTGTAGTTTTTATACCGGGAGTGTCCAGTGTCATTTTCAAAACTAGTTTATGATAAAGCCAATCCCTGTTTGAATTCTTGAGCTGCATTCACCCAAAATTCATATATTAAAGACGTCAGTTTTAAAGAGTCTCCCTGGGATTTTTGGTAAGACGAATGCTATAGTTTTTATACCGGGAGTGTCCAGTGTCATTTTCAAAACTAGTTTATAATAAAGCCAATCCCCGTTCGAACTCTTGAGTTACATTCACCCAAAAATTAATATAATAAAAAGTTTTCAATAAAACATACTTCAAGTTGTTATCTTAAGTAGCCCAAACCTCCTTAAATTCAAAATAACTTCCTGCTGTTCAAATTTCCAACTTATGTTTAAAACATCATATTTTGTTTTGATTTGAGAATTCGATTTGGTCATAGAAACAAAGGGTATCATTAGTTTGTTACCCAAGGATCTCTATGAAATTTTCTCTTTCCGGTTATCCTATTTGCTATTGAACAATGCTATTTCCGTTTATTAGCCATCCATCTCTTGCTGGTCAGTAATGCTACCTACAAGCAAACACATTCACTCATACTAAAATAGATTGTCGACATATTTGAGAGTAGCAATAACGATAAAGATGTATAAATGCCTTTCAGTTTTACTTCTTTACTTAAAATTAAATTTATGGTCCGAATCATAACTTCATTTATTTAACCTTCTCTCGATTTACGAGCATCTCAATTAAATTTCGTATCAACAAAATTCCTAATCCTGTTGTTTCCATTTGTTTTGCTGCTTGGGTTCCCCCATAGCTCAGTCTTACCTCCCATTAGTTCCTGCAACGCACCCAACCACCCTGGTCTAACTAGTCGGTTTTTTCCACAGGAATTCGATGATGTTGTTGTGAATGGCTATGTTCGAGTGGTGTAACATTGTTAGAGCTGTTTCCTGTGTTCGCAACAAATCATGTTCTGTTGAACCGAAACCAAATGCTGTGCCTCTCAATATTTCCTGTCAGTACTGCCTTTCCTACAGCAGCCACCGCCAGTACGATTCACATTTGTGAATCCCAAATCGGATTGACATTCATTGGAATTGTATTTGCTTGGTTTGCATCAGCCGCTGGCCTTTCTGTGGGTGGGGATGTTGGTGTGTGGGTAGCGGGTGTGCGGGTGTTGGTGTGGCTGCGTCAGTGACAAAGTGTGTGAGTGAATGGATGTCGAGGATGAGAATGAAGGCTGTTTGGTTGTGAGAAGATTCATTGGTTCGTTTAACAGACTGTTTGATGTATTGCTGTTCATGCTTTTAATGTCATTTGTTGTTAGTGGCCTTGTTTTATTTATTTGTTTTCAAAAACATAATCAGATTTTATGTTTTGTGTGTTTGTTGTTATTTCTGATGTCCCTGTTATGGTTTTATTAGGTACAAATGTTATATTTTACGTACTTTTCTATTAATCAGATATTTAATAAGCATTGGTAACTTTGAACAAGCACTTTAATCAATCTAAGGGTATTTATCGGTAAAGCCTCACAAATTTGATAAATGAGGGCGAGATAAAAAAAAACAAGTAAAGAAAGTCTTAAAGTCGGGCGGGGCCGACTTTATAATACCCTACACCACTTTGCTAATTTAGTAGAGCTCCGCATAACAATTAAAAGTTTTAATGGGAGAATTCAATCATACACGCTATGATTATAATTATAATTTAAAGTTCAAAGGACTAAATATGCCGAAGCATTTATATCTTTTAAATTCGGATTGTATTGCCCATTTGGTGCACATTAATTTGAAATCGGATAAAAATATATATGGGAGCTATATCCAAATCTGAACCGATCTCGACCAAATTTAGCAAATTTATTTTTGAGCTGTATTTGATATATTTCCCCAAATATTGTTGTTATTATATTATATTACAAATATTGCTATATTACGGCTGTGGAGGACAAAAATAACCAATCGGATGAACAATAAATATGGGAGCTATAGCTATATCTTAACCGATTTCGATTAAATTTGGCATACTTATTTTCAGGTCCAATCTGATCGTACGTGCAAAATTCCATACTATTCGGACTGATATTACTCGTTTGGTGCACAATAAAAGGCAAATCGGACGAAGATATATATGGAAGCTATATCTAAATTTTTACCGATTATCTCCAATTTCAATAGGGTTCGTCCTTGGACCAAACAAATGATTTGAACGAACGTACGGACGGACGGACAAGCATAAATCGACTCAGAAAGTGATTCTATGCAGATCATCAAAAGGAACTATGGGTCTATCTTGTTTCCTTTTGCCTGTTACAAACAAATGCACAAAGACATAATACCCTGACCACCTTGTGGTGTAGGGTATAAAAAACAGGAAAATAATAAGCAGAAAGGATTTAAGCCGGGACAAACTTTTTACATAATCCACAATTAGGAAAACTTAAGTAATATTTAAATCGGTTAGTAAGCGTGTTTCATGCGTTAGAAATGTCAGAATATGTAGGTATATGTAGAATATTATTGAAGAATTTGACTCTTCCTATTACAGGAAATACACAAACTTTATTTTACTTTATGTCAAAATAAAGCCAATTCGTTTGAATAAAGATTTTCGAAAATCAGACTGAAAATAAACTCAAGCAATTTCAGCTTTCCAAACCTTAAGAGGTATTGATGTTTGGGCAAATACTGATCCGATATAAACATTGTTCGTAATGTTCATTCCAACCTCTAAGAGCCCATTAATCTATATATATAAAAGAAAGTTGAGTTATTTACTACGCTTATAACACTAAAACCGCTGGTCCGATTTTAACGAATCAGACTTTTGAAATGTACAATCGTAATGTTTTATATTGCATGATTTTGACTTACTATTTTCGAATGTACATTTGTTGTGTTTTTTTTTTTTTTTTTTTTTTGAAATCTATATGATTTGAAGTCTTTTTAGGGTAGTATAAACCGATAACGGACAAAACTGTTATTTAATGATTTTAGATATTCATCCCGTAAGTGGAACTAGACGAAAAATAGAATTTAAGGAGAGAATACACAAAGAATTATTTTCACCATATAAAAGAAAGTTATGATAGTTACTACGATTATAACTCAAGAACTGCTTGGCGGATTTTGACAACTCATACAATTTTGGAATGGCAAAAAAAAAAAACGCGTGAAAATATGCCAATAAAAAGGTTAATGGCGATCTTTTAAGTCTAAAATTGGCATCTAGCTTTTAATTCCAGGATCTACATCGTGCTTCAGCTGGAAGATGCGAACACATTTTAACAGACAAAAATGATCGACAAGGCGTTATGGGGCTCATTTCAAGACGTGGGCCTATTTCTTTCACATGACAATAAAAATAAATAAAATTAATAAAATAAATTCATTAGGACTGCAATCAGTGAAATGCCGAATATAAAGGGCCCAAAATAGTAAAGAGAATTTCTAACCTTCCAGAAATTCTTCCTAAATTTTCAAGGTACTAAATTTTCATTGTACACTAAAATTTATTTGGTTGTTGATTAGAGGGTCCTTGCGTAATTTATGTTGAGAAACAGGTAAAAGAAATAATTTCATACTTTCACAATTTATGATGTGAAGTTACATTAAATCTTTTTTAAAAAATACGCCATTTTTGTTTAGGTAAAACCTTTATAAAAATTCGAAATACTTTTCTCTTGGACAAAAGGTCCTTGAAACTTTTCTTAAATTCTAATTTCAGTTTGAAGTCTTCTAAAAAATTATTCATAGATTTGAATTTTAATTTAAAATTAAAAAAAAAAAATAAAACATATAAAAAATTTAGATTTTTGGTCAGAAGCTGTTTAAAAAATTGCTTAATAAATCCACGATTTTGTTTAGGAAATATGAATTGTTTGAATTCTTAACTCGTTCTGTTAAGAAAAACTTAAAAAAATTTAATAAATTCACATTTTTCGGTAACAAGATATCTTCATATTTTTGTTCAAGAAAATCTTGAAAAAAGTTCATTCAATTTATAAATTTTAGCCGAAAAAAAAACTCTTACTAATTTGTAATTAAAAAATTGTTGACCAGAAGCTACTTGTGAAATAAGTCCACAATATTCCAGGATAAAATATCGACTATTTTTAGAGCGGGGAAGTGTACACAAAATGATTGAAAAATCCACTATTTATATAAGTCCTTGAAAATATTTAATAGTCCTAAAAACATATTTTAAATATCAACTGTTTTAAGTCTATGAAATATATTTAAGATATCTAAATTTTACAAAGCTAGAGCCGACTTAAAAATGTCAACAAATTCACAATTTATGCAGCCGGAAACATTTTGAACAAGTAAGCAAAGGCTACAGTCGAGCAGGGCCGACCGTTGAATATCATACAACACTATAATAAACGATACAGTTTATATAGGCGAGATACTAGAAAGAATTCCACAAGACATTGTGACAAATAATAAAAGAAAACCATCAGGTTTCGTTCTCTAATTTTCGAATAATAGCAACTTAAACTAATTTGCTCATTTCCAATTTATTGGTAGATGTTACACGTTAATGGTCTTCCTAGATCTGGAACCAATATTTCCCAAAGACCTATAATCTCTCAGAAGTGGCAAAAGATTAACATTTATTATTGGTTTTTGACTTAAACGCATCTATATGAGATACAGACATTTGACTATATTCTTCAACGAAATCAGCGTTAACGAAATAGTCAGAAGTGCGTCTTTCCTGTATTTGTGAATTCTCCAAAAAGTCACTGGAATGGACATTTTCGTATTTTGTCTACAAAAGTCGGCAAACTCCTTTACACATTGAATATTTTTGGATGGCTATCCAAAACTGCTTGGCTTTTGCAATGTCCGGTAACCCCCATTCAAATGTGCGTGAGGGTCGGGCGATAATTACGACCTGCTGACAATTTTGCAGTTTTTTGGTCCATTTCAACCCCTAAATATATGGCGATCATCTCCAAAAAGAGTAGGCTTCTATTCTGACCCTCATCTTATCCAGATGCAAAATTTCGTAAAAATTGGGCCATGAATGCGATCTGTAAATGATATCCTGATATCCTAACTACTTAGTTTTGTTAGCTATAGAAATATTACCAAATGTTTCATTCAAAATGAAAATATGCCAAAAATATGACAAAATTGAAAAAATATGAGAAAATCTTATAAAATCAATATTTTCATCTTTAGAGAGATATTTTTATGCGATTTTTTAGACGTTTTTTCTTTCCTGCCAGGAAGCCATTCTGAATTAATGAGAACTTTCGAAATCAGTTCAGCCGTTCTCGACATATATGAGATCTTTCAAGCATATTTTCTTTGATAGACATATATATCGCACATATTTTGCTATATATCCGATTTGTTGTATGTTAACATCAATGTAAAGATCAGAAGTAACCTTGTCATGGCTTTATGATTTCGCCGGGATTTAAAATATTCGCGATTTAATGAAAAATTTTGAATTTTTTCAACAAAAAAGATATGGTATATTTTACCCGCTAAATATTATCCGATGACCATCAAAATTGGTAGGCTTCTTCCCCGCCCTAAACTCTAGCTACATGCGAAATTCTATAATTGCGACCTGTATAGCTACTGCAAAATCTGACATTTTTTCAGTATTTGGTCCATTTCAACCCCTAAATGTTAATCTTCAAAAGAAATAGGGTTCTATTGTGACCTTAACCCCACCTCCATTCTAAATTTCGTGAAGATCGGGCCATAATTGCGACCTGTAGAGTGATTACAAATTAACATGGACAGACGGACGGACGGACATACATAGCTAGATCGACTCAGCTCGGCGAGGTAGGAAGATCCATATATACTTTCCTATATGGGAAACCAATATTTCGAGGTGTTACATAAATTCTGGCCCAATCAAACTTATAATACCCCCAACACATAGTGTTGTAGGGTATAAACACCATTCATGGAGCCGGCAAATGTTTGTAAAAATCCACGATATTTAAAGCAGAGTGGCCCCTTGAAAATATATTTTAAAAATCATAAGGCCTAAAACCATTTTTTTCTTTTAAAAAAAAAATTGTTATTTTTGATACCAGCAAATACTTAAAAATATACGATATTCTAATATATCCAAGATTTTCTGTCAGGAGTATATATATTTTTGATCAGCGTAATATTCTAAGACGATTTAGTCATGTCCGTCTGTCTGTCTATTGTAATCACGCTATCTTTCGATCGAATTGAGATAGAAGGCTAAAATTTTGCACACATGTTTATTTTGCCATCAGGCAGGATAAGTTCGTAAATGGGCTATGTAGGTCCACGTTTTCATATACCCCCCATATAACGGTACCTCCCGATATTCGGTATTTAGATGATTTTAGCGACATTTTTCACCGGAATCGTTTCAAATTTGGCATTCGAAGTTCGAAATGGATACTACAGCCTGAGACATAAAATAAAAATCCACGTCTTCGTATAGCCCCCATATAACGGTATCACCCTATATTCGGTATTTTTATGGTTAGATCTTTAATGATTTTAGCGTCATTATTCATCGGAATTGTTTCAAATTTGGTGTTTGAAGTTCGTGATGAATACTACAGCCTAAGGCAGAATATTGTTTCGAATTTGAATATGGCTTGTGACAAACAATGCCTATGTAGGTGCACGTCGTTCAGGCCCTAATATAACGGCTATATACGGTATTTTTAAGATGTTAGCAGAATTTTTGCCGAATGTCTTTTTCGAAAATTTCTAAATTCGTTCTAAATGGTGGAGGGTATTCAAAAATCGAATGAACAAATGGGTTTCTGGATCAGAAAGTTCCTAAAACTATTATTTTTGAAAATATATTCTTAAAAAAATCTTTGAACGTAGTGAACATTTGGCCAACATTTGTAGATGGGAAAAAGATTGAAAGGCATTAGATATCTCGCCACATAATACGAGATAGTTGATTTTTTCAAAATGCGTTCGTTTGTAGAGTAAACATATATTTATATAAAATGGACATTTTGGTTTAAAAACGAACTCAAAGAATGTGTGATTTTTTGCTAACTCTTAAAGTAACTAACTCAGATATAGAACAATAAAATTCCTATATTACGTTCTACACCAAAATTTTACTTTCCTACATCTTCATATCTGCCTGCCTTCCTTTATGGGAAATTCTGAAATTTTCCTTTTACTTGTCATTTTTGTTTCGTTGACTCGTATTTATTGTTTTGCTGAGTTTTCATCCCGATGGTTGACTTCAATCCTTTTTTATTATGTTTCGTCTTTATTCGCATTGTTTCTCTTAGAATTGGAAACTTGTTATTGTTGTTTCTTTCCTTGAAATGGATGGAAATTTTCTTTTTTGATTGCCCGATTTTTTCTGATTGACATTTTAAAAAAGTTGTTTTATTGGTAGTATTAAATGTAATCGCGTTGAAATTAAATAATTTTCCGATATCATGACGACAAGTAAACAAAAAATCTGGGACAGACAGAAATGGTTCAATATACTTTATTTTATTTTATTTTTTTCTCTTAAATGATTTCGTGCTGTGATGACTGAACGAATGTCTGCGATAATAATGTAAAAACGTGTAATTTCAATTTACCAAATTATTGAACAGCAAGCACAGCTTGGTAAAATCCGAATAAAGAGATTTTTTTGAATTCAATGGAATTAAGTACAGAAACGGATAAAGCTTTAAATAAACTAACCAGGGCAATGACAGTACAAGTGGTGTTACTTAGGTACAAGGAGTATGGAACAATGAAGGCGTAGGGGAAACCACAAAAATCCTATGAGGCGACCCCAATGAGATAAAGAATCTTTTTTATTACTAGGTAAAAAAGAGATTTGTGGTGTAACAGGTATTCTTACGGGACATCTCTGCCTACAAGCTCATCTGTATAAGATAAGGTGTGCAAAAGAGCATATGCAGAGCATGCGGAAAAGATGGCGAATTATTGGAGCATTTTCTCTGCCAACGCTCAGCATTTGCACACATATATCAGATCCCAATTTTTATGAAACGACTCCTTTAGATCATGGTAAATGAAATAAAACAGTTAAGGAATTTTGTTAAGGCAACTGTATTTCAATATAAAAGACTGTAAACTGCCGGTCTTCTTTCAACAACCTTCTTTTCTAAAGCTTACAACAGGCCTATACTGGCTGAAGTGTTACATGTGTCGTTTACTTTGCCCCTCTTTCCAACCTAACCTAAACATATATAAGTTGCACAAGTGGAAATGAAAATAATATAAATGCAGAAGAAATCGAAGATTGTGGCTTATAATAATATACAAGGTGAGATGAAAAAAATGCAGACTGCTGTCATTTCTAAGCCACTCGTCCGACAGCTGTTAAACTTATTCCACTGGCAGCTCATTATACTGTTTACAAGCGTACAAAAGCATTTTGGTGAGAATTTTCCAAAAAAAAAAGTTATTCGTGATGAAATTCAAGCGTGATTTCTTTATATTTGGCTGGGAAACCACAAGTGGATATCGTTAGAGCACTCCAACATTTAAAGGTGAATAAATATTTTGTGTCTCGTACCATCGCTCATTACCGGGATACTGATAGCGTAGCCCGACGTCAAGGAAGTGGACGGAAGAAAACAGCAACATCAGCAGAAATGGTTCGAAAAGTAAAGAAGCGACTTGATCGAAGCCCGCGAAAAGTGGCTTGTGAGCTGAACATATCGCAATATTCCATTCGACAAATATTGCAAAATGAGCTCGGGTCAAGCCATTTGAAATTCCAAAAAGGGCAAGAACTTACACCTCAACTGAAAGAAATATAGACTTAGACTTTGTTTTCTCCAGTTAGAAAACATTCGTTGTCCAGCAGTTTGTAAACAAACAAAATGATCGCGTTAACTTGCCAAAGAGGTCAGCTGAAAATGTGCACCTTTGGTTGGCCACCAGAATTCAAGCGCCGGCCATGGTGATGGTGTGGGCCGCCATAACAGCCGATGGTCGCTCTCCGCTCGTATTAATCGACGGTGGCATCAGAATAAATGCCGAATATTATTGCGAAAATATTCTGGAGGGTGTATTAAAGCCTTGGGCACGCTAACATTTTGGCCGAAGACCTTGGACATTCCAACAGGACTCAGCACCATCGCACTCAGCACGCGCCACCCTACAATGGCTACAAAATGGGGTTCCTCATTTCATTTTCAGCGCACAGTGGCCACCAAAAATCTCCGGATACCAATCCGTTGGACTATTTTTTCTGGAGTAAGCCCCTTGAGGGACTTAGATACAATAATGATATTTGGTTCCAGATTACAGAGACATAAATACCTCTGCAAAATTTGTAGAAATCGGTTCTGATTTGGATATATTTCCAATATAAATACTAATCCGATTTTACGTTTCTGTAGGTGTAATATCAACTCAAATAGGGTAGATGTTAAGGAAAGCAGTTCCGATATATACGTTTCAATTTAAGAGTACTCAAAGTCGAAAGACACATATGTCCCCATCAAATTTAAGATAAATTTATTCAGAGTGGAATGGGAAACCTTATTTGCTACCGAATATGAATAGTGGTGTAGGGTATCATAAAGTCGGCCCTTCCGACTTTTGGCCTTTCTTTACTGGTTTTTGGTAGATTCAGTGCTGTTGTGCAGACCTTACAATGGTGTCGAAGATTTATCCCGCCTTTTGACACTGCGTGTTGTGAAAAAAACGGTCGCAGCCGACATGTTTTACTTTTATCTGATGATATTTTGTCAATTTAAGTATACCATCAATTGTTTGGTGGGCTTTCTCTTCCTCAGCTGAGGTTAAAATTCATCCACGGTGGGAATAGTCTGGCTGCAACCGAAGTTCTGTATTTGTATATCCTTTTGATTACTTCTATTACTCCAATTTATTACACCCTACAACACTATGTGTTGGGGGTATTATAAGTTTGATTGGGCCAAAAATTATGTAACACCTCGAAATATTGGTTTCCCACATAGGAAAGTATATATAGATCTTCCTAGCTCGCCGAGCTGAGTCGATCTAGCTATGTATGTCCGTCCGTCCGTCTGTCCGTCTGTCCATGTTAATTTGTAATCACTCTACAGGTCGCAATTATGGCCCGATCTTCACGAAATTTAGAATGTAGGTGGGGTTGAGGTCAGAATAGAACCCTATTTCTTTTGGAGATGATCGCCAAATGTTTAGGGGTTGAAATGAACCAAATACTGAAAAAATGTCGGATTTTGCAGTAGCTGTACAGGTCGCAATTATAGACCAATCGACGCAGAATTTCGCATGTAGCTAGAGTTTAGGGCTGGCAAGAAGCCTACCCATTTGGGTGGTCATCGGATAATATTTAGCGGGGAAAATAGACCATATCTTTTTTGTTGAAAAAATTCAAAATTTTTCATTAAACCGCGAATATTTTAAATCCCAGCGAAATCACAAAGCCATGACAAGGTTACTTCTGATCTTACATTGATGTTAACATCCAACAAAACGGATATATAGCAAAATATGTGCGATATATATGTTTATCAAAGAAGATATGCTTGAAAAATCTCTTATATGTCGAGAACGGCTGAACTGATTTCGACAGTTCTCATTAATTCAGAATGGCCTCTTGGCAGGAAACAAAAAACGTCTAAAAAAATCGCATAAAAATATCTCTCTAAAGATGATAATATTGATTTTGTAACATTTTCTCATATTTTTTGATATTTTTGGCATATTTTCATTTTGAATTAAACATTTGGTAATATTTCTAAAGCTAACAAAACTAAGTAGTTAGGATATCAGGATATCATATACAGATCGCATTTATGGCCCGATCCTTACGAAATTTTGCATGGGGTAAGATGAGGGTCAGAATAGAAGCCTACTCTTTTTGGAGATGATCTCCATATATTTAGGGGTTGAAATGGACCAAAAACTGCAAAATTTGTCAACAGGTCGTAATTATTGCCCGATTCTCACGCACATTTGGATGGGGGTTAGCGGACATTGCAAAAGCCAAGCAGTTTTGGATGGCCATCCCAAAAATATTCAATGTGTGAAATAGTTTGCCAACTTTTGTAGACAAAATACGAAAATGTCCATTCCGTGACTTTTTGAAGAATTCACAAATACAGGAAAGACGCAATTCTGACTATTTCGTTAACGCTGATTTCGTTGCGTTTCAGCCAAAAACCAATAATAAATGTTAATCTTTTGCCACGTGTGAGGGATTATAGGTCTTTGGGAAATATTGGTATCAGATCTAGGAAGACCATTTACGTGCAACATCTACCAATAAATTGGAAACGAGCAAATTAGTTTAAGTTGCTATTATTCGAAAATTAGAGAATGAAACCTGATGGTTTTCTTTTATTATTTGTCACAATATCTTGTGGAATTCTTTCGAGTTTCTCGCCTATATAAACTGTATCGTTTATTATAGTGTTGTAGGGTATTCAACGGTCGGCCCCGCTCGACTGTAGCCTTTGCTTACTTGTAATTATCTTACTTAATGAAAGGTTTTATTTGTTTTTCGTTTTATTTATTTATTTAGTTTTTTTTTTTTTCAATATAAAACCAAGTTTAATGTTTTCTTGTTCTCCTCTAACACGCAAGGTTATATACACATATACAAGCAAGAACGTAGTCAGGATTAATTTGGAAACTTGTTGACACACTAAATGCCCAAATGCAAATAAGTTTTCGTCATCAGTGTCACAAAAATGCAAGAAAACACAATATTGTCTACATATGTATGACCAAAACATCTGAATCATCTTCGGCTTTGTCATGCTTTCCATTTGCTTTGATCTGATTTCAGGAAAGATTGTTTTTTTTTTTTTTTTTTTGCTGTCTTCGCTTCCTTTAGTATTTGTCAAGTGGATATTATTTTTCTTGTTACGGTTCTTGTTCTGGTGCATGTTGTTATGCAAACAAGAATTATGACAGTTATAATGGAAACGTTGAACTGGCAAATTCAAAAGAATTATGAATGACAACAGCCAATTAGTTAAAAAAATAAGGTGATACATGATTTGGTTTCTAGCAAAGTTATAAATTTCATGGTAATATTTTTAAGTGCTACGTCGCATGGCGTTGCATCGTTAGGAGTGTGGAGAAAAGCTTTTTGAATTTATTTTCTTGTTCCTTATGTTTAATAATTTATTTCTTTTGATTTTAAACAAATAAAAAGTTGTGATATTTATAAGGGGTGCATTTATTAAGATCTTCCTACCTCGCCGAGTTGAGTCGATCTAGCTTTGTGTGCGTCTGTCCATATTTACTTCAAAAAACTCAAAAGCAAATACGGCAATTATGTCTCGTCTCCCCACGAAATTTATGATTGAATTAGGGTAAGAATAGTAGCCAATTGTTTTGGGGGATGAAGTTGACGCGTAATTTTGCATGGTCTTTGAAATTAGTACAAGACATAATTCTACCATTATTCTATCATTATCGAATAATATTTAGAGCGTGAAATTACCCATAACTTTTGTTTGAAAAATACCAATATTTTTAGTCAACCACGAATATTTCTAATGCTGGAAGTCACTTCAAGGTCACAACACAAATAAGATCACATATGACCTTTACATTAATGCTGTTATTTTATACCCTCCACAATACATAGTATGGGGGTATATCAAGTTCGTCATTCCGTTTGTAACTGATCGAAATTATAATTTTAGGCCAAACAAAGTATATATATTTTGATCAGCATAAGATTCTATGTCGATTTAGTGATGTCCGTCCGTCTGTCTGTTGCAATCACGCTACCGTCAAAACAAATTAAGATAGAAAGCTAAAATTTTGCACACTTTTTTTCTGCAGGCAAGCTAAGTTCGAAGATGGGCTATATCGGGCTACGATATCATATAGCCCCCATATAACAGTACCCCCGATATTCGGTATTTTGATGATTTTAGCCACATTTTTGAACGGAATTAAAAAATTTTGAATTGAATTGTTTCAAGTCTTCCAGGTACAGTATAGAGTTTTTTTTATTAAAGTTTTCTGAGCCTCGAACTCACAACCTTCAGGTTTTTAGTCCGACGCGTCCAATTCATGCAGACGTTGGTCATTAATTGATAATCTATATACATGAAAGAGTAGCGAAATCGCCAACTGACTGATCTAAAATCAAAGCCCGGACGGAACAGCAGAGACTAGAATCTTGAAATTTTGAACGAGGGACAGACTTGGTGCGTAATATGGCTGGGTTTTTGCAAATACCTACTAAAAGGGTACGAAGAGTACTAAAGTGTTCTAAAAATGTAATACTTAGTATTGGAAATTTGGAATGAGAATCAATAATGGAGGATGTTTTTTTTTTTTTTTTGGTAATACGAACTTTAATGTTACCAAAAGTACTAAAATGGTACTACTTGGTATCATGTGAATGGACATCGTTCGTTACCGTGAAACTGGTAGCGTAGCCCGACGTCAAGGAAGTGGACGGAAGAAAACAGCAACATCAGCAGAAATGGTTCGAAAAGTAAAGAAAGGACTTGATCGCACTGGCCGAAAAATGGCTCGTAAGCTGAACATATCGCAATATTCCGTTCGGCAAATATTGAAAAATGAGCTCGGGGTAAAGCCTTCCAAAAAGTGCAAGAACTTACATCCCAACAGAAAGAAAATACATTCAAATGAGCTGAAGAGTTGCTTCGCTTGGCCGAAAGAGGTGAACTGACGAATTTGGCTTTCTCCCATGAGGAACAATTCGTTGTCCAGCACTCTGTAAACAAACAAATTGATCATGTTTTCTTGCCAAAGAGGTCAGCTGAAAATGTGCACCTTCGGTTGGCCACCAGAACTCAAGCGCCGGTCATGGAGATGGTGTGGGCCGCCATAACAGCCGATGGTCGCTTGTATCAATCGACTGTGGCATCAGAATAAACGCCGAATATTATCGCGAAAATATACTGGAGGGTGTATTAAAGGCTTGGGCACGCAAACATTTTGGCCGCAGACCTTGGACATTCCAACAGGACTCAGCACCATCGCACTCAGCACGCACCACCCAACAATGGTTACAAATTCAGGTTCCTCGCTTCATTTCCAGCGCACAATGGCCACCAAAATCTCCTGATACCAATCCGTTGGACTATTGTGTTTGAAGTATTTTGGTAAGGAAGGTTGTTACTAAAAAATACCAAAGTGCTTCGCCGGGAATGGGCCAAAATACCGCAGAGCAGCATTCGGGCAGCGTACAAATCGAAACTTATTCTAAAATTTCATGCTATTTTCGACATTTTTTGCTTTCATCCAATAAAATGTTAAAAAAAAATTTAAAAGTTATGGCGTTTGACTTTGTTGCAGTTTTTTGTCTCACCCTGTGAAGTTGGTGTGAGAATTGTACTAAATGTGAGAATAGTGCTAAATGGTACTACATTTTGAACAGTTTGGTTTAGGTAATTCGGAAATTGTGTATTGGGTTCCTCTTGGCGGTTGGTTTCTGATAAGAAGGTGGTTTTGGAAAGTTGTACTCCAAGTGCACGAAAAGTACTAAATAGTACCATATTTGAAAGAATTTGGTATTGGCTAAACTTTTGGTATTGCGTGAAGGAGTAGAGTTGAAATCCAGAAATTTGATATAGATTTCACTGTTGTGGAGCACTAAATAGTACTAGTTTTTAATTTGGGGGAAAATTTCGGGTCTCGATTTGTAGGTGGATTTGCGATCTGGTGGTTTTGGAGATTTTTAATATAATTGTTCGAAAAGTACTAAATGGTACTAACTTTAAATCACTGTTGCTGTCTAGGATGGAGAGATGTAGATTGTTTTAGATATGCGTACTAAATGTTAATAAACTTAGTATTGGGTGAAGCGATTTAGCTGAAATCCTGCAATTTGATATTGAAGTCACAGCGCAATGGTTTTACTAACATGTTTCTCGGTTCATTTCAAAATGAAATTTTTTTGTGTAAAAGGTAAACGTTTTCCTACTAACCTTTCCGAAAAAAGAAAAACTTTAATAAAAAACTTGAATGTCTGAAAATTTAGAAATTTTTATTAAACAATTTTTTTTCGAAGTGCACAAATTGTACATTTTGAGTATTAAGAAGGCCTAACACGAACGATATAATGTTTGGTTTGCTTTAATTTGCTGGTGTGAAAAAACAGGTTCTTTTGCTTGTAATTTATTTGCAACCTTTTATTGAGTTTTTCGGCTCAAAGACTTTGCTGTGGCTATGGTCTAATAATATTTAATCTGTTACAAGAAGCCAACCACCAACTCATAACGGTGTATAGTTTTTTTTGGCAATCTATCAATTGCGACAAAGAATTTATACAATGCTACGGGGTTGGGTGCAAATAATGGTTGTGAGCCTTGAACACTACCGGTATTTGCTACGATGTTCCTGCGAGCATTCGTGTATCCTCTTTAAAATACATTTAATTAATAAATAATTGTTATTAATCATAACCTAAAGTTCACAATCTTGTGATAACGATTTTTAATTACCAATGACTCAAATAACACCTCTCCTTTTCTGTCATATCTTGGTAAAACAAAATATTAAACAATAAGAACGCAGCACTGACTTTATTTTAACATTTCAAGCTAAAATCCATATTTTGTTTATTTAAATTACCCTGTCGTTTGTATGAATAAATAAAATTAATATTATCCACTAATTGCAAAGGAATTTCTGTGAAATACTTTCTGCGGATGCCAATGACAAAGCTGTTGGGATTTTTGCCGGAATTTTCAACATTTTCTTCAACAATGCCGTTGACTTATGTTGGCAAAAATACACACAGATTCCACTCAAATTAATCAACACTTAAAAATGCAGTTCTCTGCTAAAATTTTTACAAGAGTTCGCGTTGTTCTTCTTCCATGCGCTTGTTACTTTCCATGCATACCTTGAACTGGGGAAAAAGAGATTTAATAGAGTTATGAACTAATGTGGCAACTTACACAGAATAACTAATTGCTTCAATTGTTGGCTGCACAGCACGATGCAATGTCAGTAGTTTTTTTTTTTAATTTTATCTTTCTTCACATCCGCTGAAAGACAGAGTTGGAAACTTTGATTTGTAGAAGTGATTGAAAAATATTTAAGGTAAAGCGGCCATAATTGATGTGTCTTTGCCTCAAAACATTGGTTTTTACTCTTTTTTTTGGGAAATAAGGACATTAAAACTCGCGTGTACAGTGATGGAAGCACCTAGAGAACTATTGATATAAAATCACAATTTTAATACCCCCAAACATCCCTCATTTGACACAGTCAAATGTGTTCCATCGAAATAATAGATAGGTTTATTTGCAAGAAATCTATTTATGGATATTTGGAGTTGATCCGTTTGTCTGTCCACTGGCTGTTGGTACGATATACTAAAAGGGAATAACCGATTTCGTCGAAACTTGTTTCACAATTATATTATTATAAAACTTAGATCGATTTCGCAGATGGCCAATACTTCTTCTTGTACATCCCCACAAAAGGTTACCGTTCTGTGAGAAAACAATTTTCCCAATAAAATAAAAAAGAATCAACTTATGTTTTGTTTATATTTTGCAAATCCAATAGACAATATCTAATATCCACTAACTCTACTTAACATTTCTAATTAAGATTTTGAATAATCATAACTCTTAGCAAACGTGAAATAAAAGTCCGATTGAAATTTCGCATATCACAACATTTGGTACAAATGATCTGGTCTAGATCTGGTACGGAGATAGAATAAAACAAACTGCTCCTTTTTGCGCCTCCCCCTCAAGGGGTCAAAATGTTGAATAACTTAAACTCTCATAAAATTAACAACAAATTACCAATAATTATTTACGGCTAGATAAAAAACTGTAACAAAGTCAAACGCCATAATTTTTATTTACTTATTTTTTAAATTTTATTGAATGAAAGCAAAAAATGTCGGAAATAGTATCAAATTTTGGAATAAGTTTAGATTTGTTTGAATTGGTTATCTTTGGCACGAATTATGGTCTAAAAATGGCCTAGAAACCGTCACACGCTGCTCGGATATTGCTCTGCGGTATTTTGGCCCATTCCCGGCGAAGCGCTTGCTTGATGTGATCGACACTTTGTAACGACAGGATTTCTCCCCTTGGGCTGGAATAGCTCGTCGGGGTCCAGGGTTTCGTACAGATATTTTATTTATTGAGACAGAAAGAGAAAGACAGTTTACGTTTTGATATTATGTTCTGTTTAAAAAGGAATTTGAATTATATATAAACTCTATATATTCTAACTAGCCTAATCGTCTTCGGTCCGGGTTTGGTGGTTCTTCCACTCGAGACCTGGATAAGTACTCGAGAACGGGACAAGGATACAGGATCAGGGTGTTCAGGATTCGGGATGGATTCCGTGCGAGAGACCTGGATAAGTACTCAAGCAGGCTACTGGATATTCAAGGATACGCTATTGGGATCTAGACTAAGGTTGCCAGAGACCTTAAGAAGTACTCAGGCACTACAAGGATCTAGGATACGTTTGCAAGAGACCTTAATAGGTACTCAAGCACTACAGGATGTTCAAGGATACGGTTGCGAGAGACCTCAATAAGTACTCAGGCACTACAAGGATCTAGGATACGTTTGCAAGAGACCTTAATAAGTACTCCGAAGCACTACAGCACTACAGGATGTTCAAGGATACGTTTGCGAGAGACCTTAATAAGTACTCAGGCACTACAAGGATCTAGGATATCTTTAAGGATACCACTGGGATTCAAGGATAAATTTCTATATAGGCACTTACCGGTTTGGTGTTGTCTCGTTCACTGTCTTGCACTCACTCCCCGATTCTCCCATTGTCCGCCCTTTTATACCCGGCTCCACCACGTGTTCGCAGTGGAGTAACGGGAGCTTGTTTACGAAAAATTTGGTTATCACAACAACATCACATGTGCTCATCACCGCCAATGGTAGTGATGAGTGATGCTGTGTGTTGTTGCCATAACGGTTTACCTCTCTTTAGTGTGGTTGCTCGTAAGAATTTTGCTAGGCAATTGGAATTTAAGATAGCGTTTTGTGTGGGCAAAAATGACGAAGGATTTTCGCCGTCACAACTTTTGTGTTTTTCAGTGCCAACTGCTCCACGTGCTCCAACGGATTGGTATCCGTAGATTTTGGTGGTGCGCTGGAAATAAAGCGAGGATCCTCATTTTGTAACCATTCTTGGGTGACGCGTGCTGAGTGTGATGGTGCTGAATCCTGTTGGAATGTCCAAGGTCTGCGGCCAAAATGTTTGCGAGCCCAAGGCTTTAATACACCCTCCACAATATTTTCGCAATAATATTCGGCATTTATTCTGATGCTAATACGAGAGGAGAGCAACCATTGGCTGTTATGGCGATTCACACCATCACCGAACCGAAGGTGTACATTTTCAGCTGACTTCGTTGGCAAGTAAACACGATCATAATGTTTTCTCAATAATGTGTTCTCATTGGAGAAAACCAAATTCGGCAGTTCACCACTTTCGGATAAGCGAAGCAACTCTTTAGCTGGCGTTGTAAGTCTTTGCACTGGCTTTACCCCGAGCACATTTTTCAATATTTGACGAATGGAATATTGCGATGTGGTCAGTTAACGAGACATTTTTCGGCGACTGCGACGCGTGTTTCAATCAAGCCGCTTCTTTACTTTTCGAACCATTTCTGCTGATGTTGCTGTTTTCTTCCGTCCACTTCCTTGACGTCGGGCTACGCTACCAGTATCACGTTAACTAGCGATGGTACGAGACACAAAAGATTTTCTAACGATAGCTACTTGTGGTTTTCCAGCCAAATATAAAGAAATCACACTATCACGCTTGAGTTGCATCACGAATAACTTTTTTTTTGGAAAATTGCTTTTGTACGCTTGAAAACAATATAATGAGCTGTCACTGGAATAATTTTAAAAGCTGTCGGACGAGTGCCATCGAAATGACCAGTATCACGTTAACTAGCGATGGTACGAGACACAAAAGATTTTCTAACGATAGCTACTTGTGGTTTTCCAGCCAAATATAAAGAAATCACACTATCACGCTTGAGTTGCATCACGAATAACTTTTTTTTTTTGGAAAATTGCTTTTGTACGCTTGAAAACAATATAATGAGCTGTCACTGGAATAATTTTAAAAGCTGTCGGACGAGTGCCATCGAAATGACAGCAGTCTGAAGTTGTTTGCAGTTTTGTGTCTCATCCTGTACTTTTACCTACATAAGGTATATAAGGAATATGAGACAATCGACACACTTCTTCTGATTCTCATCAATCTCATATTTCCATTTACCTCTTGTAAAAAATTTAACATATTAGAGGAGTCATTTCCCATCTGGTACCTCACCCCCCCCCCCCCCCCCCCATTCCTTCTGTTGGTGCAATCTTCCCGGTACTTCTTTCCCCATAAAATGCAAGGTTATTTTCCAGTTTTTATCGAAGTTTGCATACTGAAATATTTTAGAAGAACTTGAAAACTTCAAATTTCAACTTCAACACACACACATACAAAATGTATATATATAATTTCAAAACATACATAAGGCTACCAAAAGAAAAAATTGTTTTAAGGTGATTGCTATGCCATATCTCGAATATTATTCTACGAGGTGTATAACCATCCCTATTGATAAGTCCACGCTTTAATCCTGAATATTGAATTTCCATCTCTGCTGAAAAAATGAAATGAATCCTCTAACTCTGTTGCTTGCTCATTTACGGTATTTGTTGTAATGTTCGCAAGTTTTTGTTGTTATTACTGCTGTCGTCGGCAACAGTATCGGCTGCATACAAAATGTATTTGATGCTGGTTTGTTAATAATCACAACAGCATTGGGGCGTTCTCGTCGTTGATATGGCTGGGGGTATAGCTCGGTTGTGTTATGGGCCAATATGCAATGGCAACCAGGAAAGAGAACTAATGTCTCGTCGACATTTTCATCATCAAATACGCCATGTAATGCAGTACAGCGTTGAGCCAAACAAGAAATCTCTCGTAGTTGTGATATTTTTCGTAATCAGCTGTTGGTGTGAGTGTGTGCGAGTGTATTTGTGATAGAGAGTGCGTGCGTGTGATTAGTTGTATACTTTTCCTGCTACTTTGTTGCCGGCTAACAGTTAATCAACTCCTACAACGCGCACCGTACCTTTGTAGCAGCAACTTGCATAGTTCGATTGCAGCAGTTTTAGAGATGGCTAACGTGCCTCAATGTAATTGAGTCTTTTACATATTTTGCTCGTTAAAATAGAGCTGGTTTAAAATGAATGGTGGTATGGAAATTTCATGTGAAGCTTTCATTGGTGTTGGCATTGACCTGATGGAATTGTTTAAGTAGTTTAATCCCATTTTTGTTCTTATTAAAAAACATGTAAGCAAAGGGGCTGACCATGTGATACCCTACAACACTGCAATGTGTTCGAAATCCCGTTATGTCCAAATCTATTTTGGATGATTTCGTTTTTGAAATAATATTAAAAATAACGCCCCTGTACCTAACTCTCTGCTGATGCGAAATTCCGGGACGATTAATTTTCAATTGTTGGCTACTGAGAGACTACAAAATTAGAAAAATTTAAAATTATTAGTCCATTTGAACCCCTAAATGTAAATCCTAAGAACAATAGGCTTTAATTCTGACCCTAAACTCAGACCGATTCGAGAGGATAGAATTCAAAATTGTAAGTTAAATTGAAAAAATCGCATGCGATAAAAAATATGACAAAAATTGAAAATAAAAAAGGAACAAAAGATATTCACATATTTATTGGTCCAGCGGTTCTTGACTTATAAGCAGAATAAATAAGATCTATTATTTTACATATATATTGTACCTATTTTGCTATATATCCGATTTCTTGACTATCAGCATCACTTTAATGGTCAGAAGTGAAGTTTCAATGTACTTGTGATTTGGCTGGGATTAAAAATATTCGCTGTTTAGTGGAAATTTTCTTATTTCCTTACATAAAAGTTAGGGTCAATTTTACCCGCTAAATATTGTTCGATGGCCGGCTTCTGCCCAGTTCTACGCTCTAGCCCCATGCTAAATTCCGCTTCGATTGGTCTATAATTGCGTTCTGTAGAGCAACTGCAAAATCAGGAAATTTTTCAGTTTTTGGTCCATTTCTACCCCTAAATATTATGCGATCATCTCCAAAAGCAATAGGGTTCTATTCTGGGCCCAACCTTACCTCAAATTCTAAATTTCGTGGAGATCGGGCCATAATTGCCAACTCGGCGAGATAGGAAGATCCATATATACTTTCCTATGTGGGAAACAAATATTTCGAGGTGCTACATAATTTTTGGCCCAATCAAACTTATAATACCCTAACACATAGTGTTGTAGGGTATAAAAATAAATAAAAACTATATTTAATGGCAACGTTTGCCAAGGGGTAACACAGGTCCGTATTTCGAAAAAGCAACAAATCATTATCAGTTCCTTTGGTTTTGCCTCGGAATATTCTCCTCAGCAATAACTCATGTCGCAAACATTTCCTTATATCCAAGCGAGGTGTGCAAACTTATTAAAGCAACTGAAATTTGTCTCCATTAAAAATATAGGTTTTTAATTTAATTAAATTAAATTAATAATGATTTTTATTCGATCTTCAAGTTTTATGAGTTTGATATAGCACCCATATACAGTTTAAGGTTTTCAAGTGGATTAATTTTAATTTGGTATTGAGATAACCTAATTGTTGTACAGGCTCGATAAATAGTTATATTTTAGATATTCTGAGATTTATCTGTGTTGAGGGTTAGAATTTTTTGTTTCTATTTACAAAATGAAAAGTGAGTTATCAACATTATTCTAAGGCAATTTTGTTTACAAGTAAAGTATAGATATGGAAATTTAGTTGTAATATCAACGAGTTAAGGGAATACAAAGACGGGCCGACTACCATTCATATTTATTAAATCTATCTGTAGATTTAAATCGATTTCGATGGAACAATCGGAAGTAGCATATATTGATATATTGCAGATACAATTCGCAAATTTAAAATGTATAACGGAATTTGGCACATAAATAAATTGTAAATTATAATGAAATCGGTTCAGATGTGGATATAGCTCCCATATATATTTTCGGCCGATTTCATGTATTTGATGCACCAAACACGCTATGTATCTATAATTTCAATGAAATTTGAAATGTGTAACGGAATTTGAAACAAACATAAATTTGCCAAATTACACGATTTGAAATATCTCTCATACATATTTTCGGCCGATTTCATGTATTTAACACGCTATATATACACAATTTCAATGAAATTTAGGATGTGTGATGGAATTTCGTCTTAAAATTTATTTGCCATATTATATTCAAATCGGTTCAGATTTAGACAAAGCTCCCATTCAAATTTTCGGCCGATTTCAGGTATTTGATGCACCAACCACGCTATGTGTGTCTGATTTTAATGAAATTTGGAACGTTCAACGGAATTTGGAAAAAAATAAATTTGACAAATTAAATTGAAATCGGTTTAGATTTGGATATAGCTGGAATATACATCTTCACCCGATTCCATTCATATATATTTTCGGTCGATGTATATAAAAGCAAAATATTACGATACCTCCCTGTATTCGGTATTTTGATGATTTTAGCGACATAATTCATTTGTATTGTTTCAAGTTTCGTATTTGAATATCGTAATGGCCTATGACAAAATATGATTTGTAATAGTTCCTTCCAAATTATGCAAAGTATTCAAAAATCGAGAGACGACTGAACATGACTAAATCAACTCGAAATGTCCTGGAACGAATTTCGTCTAATGAAACCTAAGATCATAATCCGTTATTTTTATGAGACACATTTTGTCGTATCAAATGTCAAATATCTTAAAGTCCCCATAACAAAGACCTAAAATGGTAAAGACTAGACAAAATTCATTCTGATTAAATGGTTTGTGTCTATACTATCCAGACAACACTTCATGACAGGACCATGTTAATATAAACCAGTAAAGAAAGTCTTAAAGTCGGTCGGGGCCGACTTTATGATACCCTACACCACTTAGCTATAATTTGTGAGCTGCGCATAACATAACGGTGTGATTATAATTATAATTTAAAGTTCAAAGGGCTAAATATGCCAAGCATTTGTATCTTTTAAATTCGGACTTGTATTACCCATTTGGTGCACAATTAATTTGAAATCGGATAAAGATATATATGGGAGCTATATCCAAATCGGAACCCATCTCGATAAAATTTAGCAAATGTATTTCTGAGATGTACTTGATATATTTCCCCAAATATTGTTGTTACAGAGTGCATATTACGGCTGCGGAGGACAAAAATAACAAATCGGATGAACAATATATATAGGAGCTATAGCTATATCTGAACCGATTTCGATCAAATTTGGCATACTTATTTTCAGGTCCAATCTGATCGTACGTGCAAAATTCCATACTATTCGGACTGATATTACACGTTAAGTGCACAATAAAAGGCAAATCGGACGAAGATATATATTGGAGCTATATCTAAATTTTGACCGATTATCTCCAATTTCAATAGGGTTCGTCCTTGGGTCAAACAAAAGATCTTTGCAAAATTTCATCTGGATCGGGCAATAAATGCGACCTGTACTTTGTTTACAAAAATACATGGACAGACGGACAGACGGACGGACGGAGATGCATAAATCGACTTTTGAAGTTCGTAATGGATACTACATCCTAAGACAGAAACTGATCCATGTAGGTCTACATCTTCGTATAGGCCCCATGTAACGGTACCCCCCGATATTCGGTATTTTTATCATTTTAGCGACATTATTTACCAGAATTTTTTTCAAATTTCGCATTTGAAGTTCGTGAAAATCGATATTACAGCCTATGACAGAAAATTGTGTGTGCAGATCCACGTTTTATAACCACCGAGGTTCCTCCCTATATTCGGTATTTTGATGATTCTAGCTACATTATAAACAGATTTTTTTCAAGTTTCACATTTGAATATTGTAATAGCTTGTGACAAAAGTTGCCTATGCAGATCCACGTCGTGGTATAGACTGTACATTAGGTATTTTCAAGATTTTAAGAGAATTTTTAATTGATTTTATTTTTTTGAAAATTGTTAAATTTGTACCAAATGGTGGAGGGTATTCAAAGTTCGGCCCGGGCGAACTTACAGCTTTTTTACTTGTTATTATTGGTTTCTGGATGCAAGGGCAATGTTAATGTAAATTGGAATGTGATAAAAATTAAATAAAGTTTCACCTTCATATCATAATTTTTGTAACCTTACCTCATTACATGTACCTCGCAACATTAAACACATGCAATTGCAAACATATTTTTTCCCCTACAATATTGCTTTGTATGCAGGAAATGTTTTACTGCAATTGAATGTTGTACGAATGTTTGTCATGCTTCTGTCCTACGTTTGCAGTGTTGTTGCCACATTTAAATAATGCTCTACAACATGTCACCAATTTATATTGCGAATGCAATTCAATGCATGACCAAATAGTTAACAGCAACGTTGGGTTACAATACCTGTCATAGCCTTACAAGGACCAGATGAAATATGAAAAGAGCTTTAAATCGAGTAAAAGATTTGAAATTTCATTAATGGAAATGTTCTCCACGTTAAATGACATTTAAGACTAATCTTCCCTGAGAAGGATAACATTTTGCAAAAGTGAAGTATGTCGAGGAATGAGATTTTTAATGTTATAAAGTCGATGTTCTGATTTGGTATGTAATATTCTTTATAGAAATATTTATATTAATCTATGTATAAGACTTATCCCTATAATATCTATAACAGGTCTTTATTTCATAAAATACTTTAAAAAAGGTTTATATACCTTGTGCGTACCTATCTATCCTATTTAAACTTGATTTTCTAATTGATTAAACACTCGATGGGTATTGATACAGGTAGTGGTTGTGATTTGTAATGACTGTTGATGACAATTGAAACTTTATTTTTTCTACGAGTATTAAAAAAAAAAAAACAAAAAAAAACAGTAAAAAAAGTCTTGAAGTCGGGCGGGGCAGTCTTTATGATTCCCTACACCACTTTGCTAATTTAGTAGAAATCCGCATAACAATTAAAAGTTTTTATGGGAGAATTCAATCATACACGCTATGATTATAATTATAATTTAAAGTTCAAAGGACTAAAAATGCCGAAGCATTTGTATCTTTTAAATTCGGACTTGTATTGCAAATTTGGTGCACAATTAATTTGAAATCGGATAAAAATATATATGGGAGCTATATCCAAATCTGAACCGATCTCGATAAAATCTAGCAAATGTATTTCTGAGGTGTATTTGATATATTTCCCCAAATATTGTGGTTATAGGGTGCATATTACGGCTGCGGAGGTCAAAAATAACAAATCGGATGAACAATATATCCCCCACAAAAGGTTAACAAATGTTCGATATTATTTAAATTTTACACATCCCAATATTTGTATCAATATTAGATAAGGTGGAACACCTCTGTTCGCTGTATATTATTGGTCCACTTTTTTGTGTGGCAGGCATAACGGGTCAACAATTTAAATAAATATAGCGCAAGTCAAAATATATTAAAATAATATAATATAATATTTTTTTTATAATAAATTTTTTAAGACTTTAAAAAAAAAAGAACTGACTGGGGCCGGTGGTGGCATACAGCAGTACTGTATACTGGACTCGAACTAATTTTCCCCTGCAAAGTAATTTTTGTAATTGAACAGATAACACCTCAAGATTTTCTTCAATTTGATATTTCTTAAATTTTCAAGAAAAATTTGAAATACGTACCGATTCAGAACTTCAAATGCGATATAACAATTCCAATTAATTTTTCCGCTAATATCATTAGAATAATATCGAAAATCGGGACTACCATTATATAGGGGATATACGAAGACGGTAGCCTGCATAAGTATTATTGGTCATAAAAAATACGAAATTTGAAATAATTCCGGTGAAAATGTCGCTAAAATCATAAAAATATCAAATATGGTGAGGTACCGTTGCAAGGGTGCTATATACAATACTCATGGGTGCAAAACTTAAGCCTTTTATCTAAATCGACTTAGAAATTTACGCTGATCATGTCGCTTAAATCATCAAAATAACAAATATTGGGATGAAACGTTATGTAGGTGCCATACGAAAACGTGGACCGCCATAGTCCATTTACGTACTTAACCTGCCTGAAGGCTTCTATCTAAATTCGTTCGAAAGATAAAGTGATTACAACAGACAAAATCAACATAAAATTTTGCGCTGATCATATATGTTGGGTTTGACTAGAGTATGAGTTACAAACGGAATGACAATGTTAATATACCATGTGGTGGAGGGTAGAAAAATAGAAAAATGTCTGCTACCAAAAACTTTTAGAATTGATAAACACCTTCATAAATTCTACTATATATTCAAAAAGGTAACCTTTGTTGGAGCCAGTTATTATGTTATGGATTCCAAAACCGCCCCCCCCCCCTCTCCCTCTCTCTTCCACTCCACATTTTCCAACGTGATGTTAGTGAACTCAATTTCAAATATTAGGTTAAATTATAATTTACTAAATTGAAAAGTACGATCCGCTGAACATTAATGATGCCTCTTATATTTATATTGTATCGATAATTATCTGCAAAAGCCAAAAAGCCAATTACTTTTGAATAATTTCAGTAAACTTATTATTCTGAATTTTTGTATTTAATTAACTCACATTTCGAATAAATGAATTACAATGTTCCACGCATTGAATGTAATTACGGGAATACCTGAATAAATGCTTGTATGTGTAAGTGTGTGTGTGTGCGTGTATCCTATTAAAATTGGTGAAAATCCAATTAATTTTCACCAAACAAAATTGAACACCCACACATACAAATTGCGAATATAATCGTATCCGTTTGCCATAAACCGCATTATGAATGTTTATATTTTATATAAATTTCTCTAAATGAATCTAAATAATAAAAAAAAAAACTATTATTGGTGGGGGTTGTGTTTTGCTAATTAAATGACAAAAATGCGAGGATTTGAAAAACAAATATGTTAACAAGCGACACTGTTTGTGCAGTTTTTATAGTAGTCTAGTATTTTTTGTTTTGTATTTTATTATCAAAAATTCTATCTAAACTTTCGATTTCACTAGTTATCCGCATAAAAAATCTATCTTGCATGTTTACCATGATATAATATGACTGGTAGGTAGTTAATATATTGTCCGCATTCATTATTTTAGTGAAAACAAACCTTGATCCATTGCATATCTGCAATATATAAAAACCAGTAAAGAAAGCCTTAAAGTCGGACGGGCCCTATACCCTACGCCTCTTTGCTAATTTAGTAGAGCTCCGCATAATAATTAAAAGTTTTTATGGGAGAATTCAATCATAATTATAATTTAAAGTTCAAAGGACTAAATATGCCGAAGCATTTGTATCTTTTAAATTAGGACTTGTATTGCCCATTTGGTGCAAAATTAATTTAAAATCAGATAGAAATATATATGGGAGCTATATCCAAATCGGAACTATATCTGAATCGACCTTCACCAAATTTGACGTACTAGCTTCTAGACTCAAATCGGTCGTAAGTGCCAAATTTTATCCCATTTGGGTAAATATTAGACGTTTGGTGCACAATCAAAAGTAAATCGGATGAAGTTATATATGGGAGCTATATCCAAATCTGAACCGATCTCGATAAAATTAACAAATGTATTTCTGAGCTGTATTTGATATATTTCCCCAAATATTGTTGTTACAGAGTGCATATTACGTCTGCGAAGGACAGAAATAAGAAATCGGATGAACAATATATATGGGAGCTATAGCTATATCTGAACCGATTTCGATCAAATTTGGCATACTTATTTTCAGGTCCAATCTGATTGTACGTGCAAAACTCCATACTATGCGGATTGATATTACACGTTTGGTGCACAAAAAAGCAAATCGGACGAAGATATATATGGGAGCTATATCTAAATTTTAACCGATTATCTCCAATTTCAATAGGGTTCGTCCTTGGGCCAAACAAATGATTTGTGCAAAATTTCATCTGGATAGGGTAATAAATGCGAACTGCACTTTGTTTGCAAAAATGCATGGACAGACGGACGGACGGACATGCATAAATCGACTCAGAATGTTATTCTATGCAGATCATCAAAAGGAACTATGTGTCTATCTCGTTTCCTTTTGCCTGTTACAAACAAATGCACAAAGACATAATATCCTGACCACCTTGTGGTGTAGGGTATAATTAACAGATTTCATTATTTTCTTCTCGCTTTCCCTTTCCAAAAATTTCCAATCCGTTCGTTGCTTGAAATTTAATAACAATAATTGATCAATAACATTTTATATTTTCCACAGTTTTTGTTCAAAATAAGAAGGTTATGTATTTTTTGTGAAACCATAAAAACACTATTATATACTATATACTATTCAGTTTAATATTTTCTCATATCTGAATGAATGAATGCAATTAAATAAATAAATGTCTGGCAAACAGATTCTCAGTTTGTTTTTTCTCACACACACTGATAACCAAATTTAATATTGAAAGTTCATGTAAAAATCTGCCACAAATTATGGCACGCATATGTGGTTAATTCTATTAGGATTAATTTATTGCATTTTGATTGGCATGTTTTTCTTCGATGGAAATCAAATTTTTATTTGGTTAAACCGGTGGTGGCGGTGGTGCTATGCTCAACAAACAAATAGACATTAATTTTATTCCATAAAATTTCACTTTCTACTACATGAGCTGAAATCTAAATGTAATATATTTTTATGGGGCCATAAGTGTTGTTGTTGTGTGTGTGTGCAATATTTAACAAAACGAATTCGTGATCCAATGAAAGCGACGACGACTGGGATGAGTTGTTTTTCATAATTCGGAAATATTGTTTACTATTTCCAGCTAACGAAGCTTTATTGTGTTCTGTAGAACACATAACAACAATAGCTCACTTTGAAATTAGTGTATCTCTCAAATTAAGCTTTATTCAAATTTTGTGCAATAGAAAACTGGGGAGAAAAATATTGGGAGTGGTTACAACTGTAAGAAAAGCAAATGGAAAAAATTTAAAAAAAATGTTCTCAGTTTTTCTTAGGATAGAACAGTGTTGGCATCTTTGTTCAGGGTACCGTAGTATTTTGTTGTTGCAAAGTAGTTAGGCTTTATCCCATTATTGTTGTTTTTATAAAAACAACGATTATTTGTTAGTGGAGAACAATGATTTTGTCTACTAGGGGGTAAGGGAGGGAATACCTAGTGTACAAAATACTTTGTACATACTTTTGAGTGCGGTTGAGGCGCTGAGAAAATCTAGCAATAAACAATAAATATTCTAAAATTAAATATTTCCCAGCCGCCATAAAATATCACATGTGAAGTATTCAGTGATCTTGTGCGCTGACGCATACGATAATGTGTGAGATAATAAAGGTTATGACCCACACGCACAGATATCGATGCGCTCAGTAGATGCACAAGACCACTTGAATGAGATGCCAAGCAGCCCTGCAATGTTCTCCATTCAGTATTAGAATAGATAAAAACAATTGTGTGGCTGCGACTAGGTTAAGTTAGATTAGTTTCAGTAGTACGTAAGGAAAATATTTTTGAAATAAAACTAGAATTGAATCAACAGCCAAACCGTTCGGTTGGTTTTCTCTTCTCATTCATTGGTCAATCGAGCCTTCACTTTTGTCAAAGTGAAACGAATTAGCGACCACAAAAAGAAAATAGTAGGAGTTTTCCCCCACCAGTGGTAAGAGACTCACTACAAGCAGAAGTAGCTGTTCTTCAAAAAAGAGGAGAATAGCTACCAATAAAAATCCGTTGAGGGATAAAATTATAAAGAGCCATAAAGGCAAAATTTAAAAATATAAAAAGGACCCACGGGGCAAACTAAAAAAAAAAAACATAACAAAAAGAGGACAACAACAGTCCCACATAAAAATATACAATTTTAGAAAAGAGGACATCAAAGTCCCAACTGAAAAAATCAAAAAATCGAAAAAAGCCAAGAAGGCAATATAAAAAAGTTTTGAAAAGAGGACAAATAGTCCCATCTAAAACATTAAAATTAAAAAATGAATAAAAAAATGGAAGAAAATATCACCACTTTGGCAGACTATTTCCAGCTATTAACGTCGACGTCAGCCTTTGAAAAGGTGAAACACGTCGCGGCATGGAAGGTACTGGTAGAAAACACATATTACCAGTTACGACGGTACTTGAGGGTACACCAAAAATATCTTCCAACCCTTATGAAGACATTGTCCTGTGATGTGGATATGTGTATGTTATCAGCAATGAAGCTTTTAGCAACCCGGAGTCGCAATTACACAGGCTTGGACATCGATGAAAAAATCGAAGATTCGATGAAACCTCCATCACGATGGATACTCTCGCTGAAATATGACCATTTAACTTGGGAAGAGCAAGTGGAAGAAAACAGACAACTCAACTATGTCGAAACAAAGGAAGATTACGACAGAGAATTAGAAGATGGTTTGCACGAACAAATGCAAGCCTATGAAAACAATTTTCAATCTCTGCAGGGACAAGCAATCGAATTGCGTTCTCAACTAACAACCGAAGTGGAAAAAAGTGAAATGATATTGAGAAATGCGAAGGCCCACGAAAAATATCTGCTCGCCAAATCTGAAGAATACCTGCGGGACAAAGATGAACAATTCGAAGAAAAACATCGTGTTCAGAAAGATCAAGTGCGACATCTGAAAATGAAGTTAGAGAAAGTCAATGAAAAATTGGCTAGCTCGGAAAGAGCGCGACAAGTCTTGGAAGCTGAGAGAGATGACATGTCTAAACAAGTGGAAAATTTAAGAATAAAACATGATGCTGCTCAACTAAAGCAGATTCCTTGCTTAGAAGTAAATATTGTGAAATTGTTCCCGCCGGCAAGTCCTCATTTTGAGGAACGGAAAGAAGAAGAAGAATCCGCCCTGAGCAATGAAACACTCGGTGAAGAACGAATGGATTCACGTGCAGAAGGCCCCAACATGTTCGGCGGATACGGGGATGTTGATTACGACAACGATTCTAGAGGAAAAGAAAACATAGCAGATGAGGAAAAAGAAGGAAAGCCTCTACGTACAGAAGGTCCCTTCATTTCCAACGAATATGAAAAAGAATACAACGAAGAAATGGGTAAAGCCGAACAAAGTTCTCTGGTTCCGGTTCTTGAACGGTATTGCCTTAGAGAAACCAATAGCAAATCATCGATGGTCGTAAAAGTAGAACACGACAAAGCAGAGCGTACCATGGAGCCAATGGTAATCCTTTCCGACGTAAATGATGGCGGTCTGCATCGATGGACTATGAATGCGGTATGGAGAATGAAGCCGGCAGATAAAGGTGGTGGAAATTGCAAGAAGGACTGGACAAAGAAATGGAGTCGTTTCCTGGAAGCAGTTACTTAATAGAATATTTAGATTGTTTGAGCATATATAGTTAGTTTCCTTTTCATATTTTTATATTTAAATATTTTATAGTTCCACAGTCCACTATTAACATACAGATTTAAGCCGCCCGGGAGAATGTACAAAATACTTTGTACATACTTTTGAGTGCGGTTGAGGCGCTGAGAAAATCTAGCAATAAACAATAAATATTCTAAAATTAAATATTTCCCAGCCGCCATAAAATATCACATGTGAAGTATTCAGTGATCTTGTGCGCTGACGCATACGATAATGTGTGAGATAATAAAGGTTATGACCCACACGCACAGATATCGATGCGCTCAGTAGATGCACAAGACCACTTGAATGAGATGCCAAGCAGCCCTGCAATGTTCTCCATTCAGTATTAGAATAGATAAGAACAATTGTGTGGCTGCGACTAGGTTAAGTTAGATTAGTTTCAGTAGTACGTAAGGAAAATATTTTTGAAATAAAACTAGAATTAAATCAACAGCCAAACCGTTCGGTTGGTTTTCTCTTCTCATTCACCTAGGTTTCGGAAAGAGCCACCAATCCTCATCAGTTCCCTTGTTTTTTGTCTGGAATGTTCTCCCCAGAAGTTATTTTAAAAAATAAATCCTATGACAAAAAACTTTTTTACCGAAGTGACGAGATCGTAAGCTCAATAGAGGAGGAACCAAACAATTAAATTTAACTAAAATTCTAAATTCTAAATCTTCTAAATCTTACAACCGCACTTATAAACATTTTCATCTTTCTCCACATGTTATGCTTTCTTTTTACATGAACGAAGTAACATAACCATGTAAGTTGGTTTTGTCTGTTACAACAAAAACTCCTTCGTTGACCGTGCCTTGCCTATTAATAGAAAAGTGTTGGCATGCTTGTTCCGGATCCGATCCGTTCCTTGTGTAAAAAATTTTTATACCCTACACCACAAGGTGGTCAGGGTATGTCTTTGTGCATTTGTTTGAAACAGGCAAAAGGAAACGAGATAGACCCATAGTTCCTTTTGAATATCTGCATAGAATCAAATTCTGAGTCGATTTATGCATGTCAGTCTGTCCACGCATTTTTGTAAACAAAGTACAGTTCGCATTTATTGCCCTATCCAGATGAAATTTCGCACAAATCATTTGTTTGGCCCAAGGACGAACCCTATTGAAATTGGAGATAATCGGTCAAAATTTAGATATAGCTCCCATATATATCTTCGTCCGATTTGCTTTTTATTGTGCACCAAACGTGTAATATCAGCCCGAATAGTATGAAATTTTGCACATATAACCAAAGTAGGCCTAAAAATAAGTAAACCAATTTTTTTCGAGATCGGTTCAGATTTGGATATAGCTCCCATATAAAACTTCGACCGATTTACGTTTTATTGTGCACCAAACGTTCCGATTTGGATATAGCTTCAATATACATCTTTATCCGATTTCAAATTAATTGTGCATCAAAGGGGCAATGCAAGTCCGAATTTAAAAGATACAAATGCTGCGGCATATATAGTCCTTTGAACTTTAAATTATAATTATAAATAATTATATACAATTATAATTATAGCGTGTATGTTGAATTCTCCCATTAAAATGTTTAATTGTTATGTGGAGCTCTACTAAATTAGCAAAGTGGTGTAGAGTATCATAAAGTCGGCCCCGCCCGAATTTAAGACTTTCTTTACTGTTTTTTTTTTTTTTTTTTTTTTGTCATAGGAGTTATTTTTTAAAATAACTTCTGGGGAGAAAATCCCAGACAAAAAGCAAAGGAGCTGATTGGTGGCTTTTTTCGTGACCGTTTGTCATAATAAACATTGCGATCGTTCTCCACTTATAAACAAACGTTGTTTGTTTGTTTTTGCAAAAACAAAATTTTCTTAAGATATTGAAAATGAACGTTCTAATTAGTTCAAAATAAAAAGATTATGCAAGGGTTATCGCTTTGCGGACTCTAAATGCTAATTTAAACAATTCCAGGCAATGATGATGCTAGTTGGTACGGAGTTCAAAGTTTTCAAGATATTTTTATGCCCTACAACATTACGTCGAGGGGTATTATAAGTTTGATCCGACCACAAACTATGTAATATCTTGAAATATGCAAACAAGTAAAAAGTTAAAAAGCGGTAAGTTCGGCCGGGCCGAACTTTGAATACCCTCCACTATTTGTAACGAATTTGGAAATAAAATCCTTAAAAAAATCTGTTAAAATTTTAAAAGTACCATATTGGTGTCTATACGACGTGGACCTACATAGGCATTGTTTGTCATAAGTCATTACCATATTCAAAATTGGAAACTTGAAATAAACGGTAAATAATGTAGTTAAAATCACCAAAATATGGTATATGGGGAGGTACCGTTATATCGGAGCTGTGCGAAGACCTGGACCAGCATATACAATTTTCTATCATAGGCTGTAGCATCCATTACGAACTTCAAATACGACAACTCAAACTATTTCGGTGGGTATTGTACCTAAACTCGTCAAAATACTGAATATAGGGAGGTACTGATACTTGTGGTTATATGTGAAATGTATATTTTTGGAAAATATCGGTTCCGGATATATGATGATTATTCGAAAAAGAGAGAAATTAGGTTCTATATTTGCTTTCATTATCTAGTACATATGGGGATGTTTCAGGGCTTCAGATCTGCAGAACTTTACCACAAATTATGGTGTTGTAGTGGTGTTTTTGTTATGTATGTGTGTTTTCTTAACCACAGTTGCAAACAAAACAGAGCCAAACCAAATAATTTTTCCAAATCGATTTTACTTTTAAAGCAAATGTTTTCTCTATTTCGGGACTCTATAAAACTCACACACCTCGAACATTCCTGCTCTCAAGTACCTTTCACTTCAGAATGAAAACGAGCAAATATGGGCTCTAATTTAATTTGAAGGAAACCCTGAAAAGAAAAATTAATGTTAATTTTTTAAATAAATCTGAACAAAATATCAAGTTTATTGCTGAAGATTACGTAATATATGACAAAAAAATGCATTTTAGCACATACAACCAAATATGTATAGCCTAGAAGAAAGTGTATTGAATTTGTTTAAAATTCTTATTTTGAAACAAACGATCGAATATAGTCTTAAATCTAATCTGCCGAATTTCACGAATATCAGTTTAAATATAGGCTACGCTCCCATATGCGTTTCATTTGATTTGATCTTTTATTCCGCAAAGATCGTAAGATTCGCTCCATATGTCAAATACAGTCTAGAAATTCCTTTGTTTAAATTTGTCTAGATCGTCTCAGATTTGGATATAGCGCCCACATATATTTCAGTCCAATTTGAATTTAATTGTACACCAACTTATTACAAGTGTCCAATTATTTTCCAATAAAGTCTAAAGTTGATATGACTAACTTCACATAAACTTTTATAATGAAAACTTTTATTTGTTATGGGTCACATAAAGTTAGTCCTGCCCGACCTTCCTTCATAGTTTTTTTTTTTTTTTCAAATGCTTACATTTCATTTCTTTAAATTGTTAAGCTAATTTATGCAATAATTGACATTTAATTGCTTAGTTTGTGTCATCGATATTAAATATATATTCAATTAAACTGCTTCTTTTTTTGTCTGAAGATACTTTCTTAGTATCAAAAAGTATAATAAAAATATAAAATTAACTCCCCGGGGAACAAAATAATTTACATGTGTAAATAAATTAAACACTCAAACTCTTTAATAGACACCCCATCACAGATCACAGTAGGAGTACGTGATAAAAACAATTGAAGCTGATTCTTAATTTAAAATGTTAAGGTTGCATAGATAATTAACATAATGACACTTGATAGCTAATTCACAAGAAATTGAAATTCCTTTGAATTCCTATGGAATCAGTGAAAGTGAATTAAATTTTATTTGATAGATTCATAGCATGCAGTTGTAAGATTCATAACATTGAGTTTCAAGAATTTTATAACATAAATATAACGCGAGGAGCAAATGTATGAATCGGTTTTTTCAATTTTTTACCAGATCGGTACTCAATTATTAGTACTTAAACGATTTTCCATTTCAGATCATATTAAAAATAATTTTGCATTTGGCCTAGGTTCTAATCTCAGACGGTTTCAAACTGAAATGTTCTTATTTGAAATTTTGCTTATTAAGGCGAAGGCCATTTGTTGAGCTTTTAAAATTGGAATCTTGTGAAGTCCCACACATTAACCGGTATGAGACGCGTTTCGCCGTTGGTTAAGACTCTAAGATATAAATGTTCAGCCACTTTGGTTCGAGATACAGAAAATCGGATGCTGTTGAAATACCTACTAGAAACTTCACAGTAACTATCATTGACCTTTATGAAAAACATGAACATTTTTAGGATATAAAACACCATCCAAGAATGGTTACAAAATGAAGTTCCTCGCTTTATTTCCAGCGCACAATGGCCACCAAAACCTCTAGATACCAATCCGTTGGACTATTGTGTCTGGAGTATTTTAAAGAAAGCAAGAATGGCACTAAAAACGGGAATGGGCCAAATACAGCAGGGCAACATTCGGGCAGGTTTCTTTGGTCGTTTGAAAGTCATAATTCGTGCCAATGGTGACCAATTCGAACAAATCTAAACTTATTCTATTTTTTTTTGCTATTTCCGACATTTTTGCTTTCATTCAATAAAATTAAAAAAATGTGAAAATAATGGCGCCTGACTTTGTTGCATTTTTTTTTTTAATCTCATCCTGTATATGGTCGTAAGCATTCTTAAAGAACCTCAAATAATTTGCTCTTTACATCCCAAAAATTACCATAGAATTTTAAATTATATACATTGTTATGGGTTACATGTAGAATCATTGTACAAAATGTGGGTCATGTCAGTCTACGTTGTGGTGTAGCCCCCATATGAGGTTATATCCCAATTGTAAGTATTTTTTATATTTTGGACACATGTTTTAAACTATTTTCTGCAAATTATGGTAATTTGAAGTCTTAGAAAGAAGAAAACATGTTTTCAAAAAATGATATGTATAGGTCCACATTTTGGTATTATCCTCAATCCTGATTTCAGCTATATCCGGAATCATGACCACATGTTTCAATTGATTTGGCCCTTATTTGTATCTTAGCTTCTAAGGGGCTAGAATCAGTCAATGTTTCGGACTAGCACCCATATAAAGGAACCTCCTGATTTAACATATTTCGCGGGTCTTGATCACATTTTCCAATTAATTTGATGAACAAGTATAAAACATTAAGTTCGGCCGGGTCGAACTTTTAATACCCTCCACCACCAGGAAACATTTTTATATAAAAGTATCTGAATTCAAGCGTGTTTCACTTTAAACTTCATATACCAGTAAGACCGTTTGTACAATGCAGTAAAACTTATAAAAAAAAATATAAGGGAATGAGGTCGTTATATGGGGCCATACAAAAACGGGAACCTCTATGGACAATTTTATACTTCAAGGATTTTCATCTATCAAATCATCTAAAATACCAAATTTGAAACAATTATGTGAGTAAATGTACTAGGAATATCAAAATACCGAATATGAGGACATACCGTTATATGGGGGCTTTACCAAAACGTGGACCTATACATACAATTTTTCACCACCGCAGCTAGAACCCATTATGACCCACAAGTAATCATTTTTACACAAATTCTTGAAAAAAATTGGCTAAAATCATGAAAATACCGAATATCGGGAGGTACCGTTATATGGGGGCTATATCAAAACGTGGACCTCTGCATACAATGTTTCGCAATACGAGTTAAGACTCATTATGACACACAAATACCATTTTTTAGACAAATCCGCGAAAAAATGTGGCAAAAATCGTCAAAATACCAAATACCGGAAGGTACCGTTAGATTTGGGGCTATACCAAAACGTGGACCTACACATACAATTTTTCGCCACCGGAGCTAGAACCCATTATGACCTACAAATACCAATTTTTAAAAAAAATCCTTAAAAAGTGTGGCAAATATCATCAAATTACCGAATATCGACGCTCTACGACAAAAAATTTGGTCTTTATCGTGATTTCAAGAGAGAGACAGACAGCAGACAGACGGACATCGTTAAATCGACTTAGAATTTTATGTTGATTATGAATATAGAACAGTGTTGGCTTGTCTGTTCGGGATACCATAGTATTTTGTTGTTGCAAAATGGTTAGGCTTAATCCCTTTATTTTTGTTTTTATAAAAACAACGTTTGTTTATTAGTGGAGAACGATGGTAATGTTTACCAGGGGGTAAGGCAGGGAATACCTAGGTTTCCTTTATTGGGTCTATGATGAATATTCAGGGATGTTAAAACGAAATGACAAAGTTAATATACCCTCCTTTCCTAGGTGGAGGATATAAAAATGTGTATTTAGGCTACTTTGAGGGTAGAGTACCATCTTAGAGAAAAAATTCAACATAGATACATATTTTGAGATAGCCCCACAGAACAGTACATCCCACGTCCACCGATCTAAAGTGATTTTAACCGATTGACGGACAAACAGAGGGACATTGTTTAATCGTCATTTAAAAATTCCAAATTACAGCTAATTTGATAGAAAAATGTTGCTAAGCTCTTTACACTACTAGATTAAAAATAATTAATTGAGCTAAGCTCTTACATAGAGCTATTGTAAAGAGTTGACATACATACATATTTTTTTTAATAATAACTCGGAAAATCAACCTATGACTGAAAAATAGGATCACTTTAAATCGACCAGTACGTAGACATTTTTATCATGGGTATTTGTGCCACTTATATGATCCAGATCTTTAAATTATTATGACAAAAAAAAAAAACAAGTAAAAAAGCAGCTAAGTTCGGCCGGGCCGAACTTTTAATGCCCTTCACCATTTGGTACAAATTTGGCAATTTTCAAAAAATAAAATCCGTTAAAAATTCTGTTAAAATCTTAAAAAATACGAATGCCTATACAACGACGTGGACCTGCATAGGCAACTTTTGTCATAAGTTATTACAATGTTTAAATGCGAAACTTGAAGAAAAATCTGTTTATAATGTAGCTAAAATCACCAAAATACCGAATATAGGGAGTACCGTTATATGGGGGCTATACGAAGACGTGGACCTGCACAGACAATTTTCTGGCATGGGCTGAAGTATCCATTTCGAACTTCAAATGCGAAATTTGAAACAATCCCGGTAAATAATGTCGCTAAAATCATCAAAATATCGAATATCGGGGGGTACCGTTATATGGGGGCTATATAAAGACGTTGACCCACATGGCTCATTTTTTGACTTAAGATGTAGTATCCATTACGAACTTCAAATACCAAATTTGAAACGATTTCGGTCAATAATGTCGCTAAAAGCATCAAAATACCGAATATCGGGGGGTACCGTTATATGGGGGCTATACGAAGACGTTGACCTGCACAGATAATTTTCTGTCTTAGGTTGTAGTATCCATTAAGAACTTCAAATGCCAAATTTGAAAAAATTCCGGTGAATAATGTCGCTAAAATCATCAAAATATCGAATATCGGGAGGTACCGTTATATGGGGGCTATATGATAACTTAGGTCCATTTACGAACTTAACCTGCCTACTGGCAAAATATACATGAGTGCATTTATTTTAGCCTTCTATCTCAATTTGTTCGAAAGATAGCGTGATTACAACAGACACACAGACAGACAGACGGACATGACTAAATCGTCCTAGAATTTAACGCTGATCAAGAATATATATACATTGTTGGGTCTGACATGACTATTTCGAGGAGTTACAAACGGAATGACAAAATTAATATACCCCCATAGTATGGTGGAGGGTATAAATATAAATAAATAAAACTACGGGGCTGCAACGCAGACCGTGCCAGCTAGATAAAAATATTATTTTTAACTAGCATCGCGGACAATGCGAGCTATTTAAAAATGTAATTTTTAAGCGATACACTTTAATCTTTGTTACAAAATCAACTATTTCAAGGTATGTTGAAATGATAATTTATCCGATTTGTGTATGTGCTTCTGCAATTACATTTCTAAGTTGTTATTGTTGCAATTTATTTCGATTCATACTGTGTGCTATCATTCTCATGAATAGTTATTATTGCTATTTGCAAGCATAGAATCTGTTTAATGTGTGGTCTCGGTTTATTTGTTCGATTGATTGCAAACGTCTGGAAATGATGACGACCAACACAGGATACAAAGAATATCCTGTAATGCATGATTTTGTTTATTGGTTTGTGGGAAATTTTATTGGTTCGATTTAAAGAATATGAGACGTAGTACATCAGGATATTTCAATGGTTGATTATGGATTTTGTTGGAAAATGTAGCAATTTTAATTTTGGAAAATAATGTTTTAATTTTTGTTCGAAAATTAAGATGTATACACAATTATATTTGTATTTTAATTTGATTTAACATAAGTATGTATATTATGAGACGATTCAAATAGTTATACCCTACAACACTATGTGTTGGGGGTATTATAAGTTTGATTGGGCCAGAATTTATGTTACACCTCGAAATATTGGTTTCCCATATAGGAAAGTATATATGGATCTTCCTAGCTCGCCGAGCTGAGTCGATCTAGCTATGTATGTCCGTCCGTCCGTCTGTCCGTCTGTCCATCTTAATTTATAATCACGCTACAGGTCGCAATTATGGCCCGATACTTACGAAATTTTGAACGAAGGTGGGGTTAGGGTCGGAATAGAAGCCTATTTCTTTTGGAGATGATCGCCAAATGTTTAGGGGTTGAAATGGACCAAATACTGAAAAAATGTCGGATTTTGCAGTAGCTATACAGGTCGCAATTATAGACCAATCGACGGAATTTCGCATGTAGCTAGAGTTTAGGGCGGGGAAGAAGCCTACCAATTTGGGTGGTCATCGGATAATATTTAGAGGGTAAAATAGACCACATCTTTTGTGTTGAAAAAATTCAATATTTTTCATTAAACCGTGAATATTTTAAATCCCGGCGAAATCACAAAGCCATGACAAAGTTACTTCTGACCTTTACATTGATGTTAATATCCAACAAATCGAATATATAGCAATATGTACGATATATATGTATATCAAAGAAGATATGCTTGAAAGATATCTTATATGTCGAGAACGGCTGAACTGATTTCGACAGTTCTCATTAATTCAGAATGGTCTCTTGACATCTCTAAAGATGAAAATATTGATTTTGTAAAATTTTCTCATATTTTTTCAATTTTGTCATATTTTTGGCATATTTTCATTTTGAATTAAACATTTGGTAATATTTCTACAGCTAACAAAACTAAGTAGTTGGGATATCACGATATCATATACAGATCGCATTTATGGCCCGATCCTTACGAAATTTGGCATGGGGATAAGATGAGGGTCAGAATAGATGCCTACTCATTTTGGAGATGATCGCTATATATTTAGGGGTTGAAATGGACCAAAAAACTGCAAAATTGTCATTAGGTCGTAATTATCGCCCGATCCTCTCGCACATTCGAATGGGGGTTACCGGACATTGCAAAAGCCAAGCAGTTTTGGACGGCCATCCAAAAATATTCAATGTGTGAAATAGTTTGCCAACTTTTGTAGACAAAATACGATAATGTCCATTCCAGTGACTCTTTGTAGAATTCGCAAATACAGGAAAGATGCACTTCTGACTATTTCGTTAACGCAGATTTCGTTGAAGAATATAGTCAAATGTCGGTATCTCATATAGATGCGTTTCAGTCAAAAACCAATAATGAACGTTAATCTCCTGCCACTTTTGAGAGATTATAGGTCTTTGGGAAATATTGGTTCCAGATCTAGGAAGACCATTTAAGTGCAACATCTACCAATAAATTGGAAATGAACAAATTAGTTTAAGTTGCTATTATTCGAAAATTAGAGAACGAAACCTGACGAAACCTGGTTTTCTTTTATTATTTGTCACAATATCTTGTGGAATTCTTTCGAGTATCTCGCGTATATAAACTCTATCGTTTATTATAGTGTTGTAGGGTATTCAACGGTCGGCCCCGCTCGACTGTAGCCTTTGCTTACTTGTTTTTAATGTAAAATAGTAAATATTAATTAAGAGTTTCCAGAAAAAACTGTGAATGGTAAATTATGGCGTGTCGAAAGAATTTTTTTAAATCTTTGTTAGATATGAATGGTTTTTTACTTGCATTCCTAAAACCTCGAAATAATTATTTGATGAGTATAAACTATAAACTTACTAAACGATTTCAAGATAATTACACTATCAAAAAAAAATTAAATTGAATTCTGCCCATATTTCCTGTCATTCCCGCCAATTTCTCATTTACAAAAACATACACACGCATTTAAAACATTTATATCTGGATATAAAAATTTCATTTTTCAACAATTTTGGAATTTAGTACAAGAACAAGAAAAAAAACATAAATTTTCATTCCACATTTGTCATCATTAAAAAACTTTTGCATAATCTCCACCCGTATTTCAAAACCACCACTTACCATGTACGACAACCACAACTGCTTACCCAAAATCCAATGGTACAACCACATACATACATATGAATAATTTTCAAACGGCAATAATCTCATAAATATATTCTTTCTGTCGGCCAGCATACAGCCTAGCCGAGGGTAATGTATGTTCATTGAATTTTTCTATTATTTCCGGTTTATTTTTCAAATTATTGCTTATCAGGCGTCCGAAGTTGCAACACAATAATCGTGAAGACCACTATATCCCATCTCTTGAACAGAATTCGAAATTTCCCCTTACAAAAAAAGGAAGGCACCAGCAATACTTGTGCCACACTCCTAGCTTCTGAAATAGAAATGGTCCAACATTAATGTATCAACATAAATCATTTTCATACATTACATTTTGTAGCACCAAGAAAAACAACAGCATCAACTTATTCAATTGCCATGCTGGCAACTCGGATATGTGGTGGTAGAAGAGCCATTGCCACTGATCCTTCTTTTTCGGGAAGTTTTATCCAAAAAACCAGCAATTGGCGTCACCTAAAATTGCATGCTCCATAGAATAGAGAAGTGTTGTAGTTAGTGTTTAGTAGTATCAAGTCAAATTTAGTTTGAATGTATTTGGGTCCATATTTGTCCCGGCCATTTGGATGCAGGAAAAAAACACAAAAAACAATTGGCTTGGGGCCAGCCAAAACACTATTGGTTAAAAAAAATTAGCTGCAAAGAGGATTACTGTAAATAGAATAGAAAACATAAACATTCAACATTTAATGTAACCCATCAACAAATTTGGGGAAATATTAATATTTTAGGCAAATAAATTAATATGGAAGCATAAGGGCAGGGTCGACCATGGAACAACATTATAATTTACTGAAATTTTGTTGTAGATCTAAAACCCTTTGGACTGGAATGAAAGGATCCCCTAAAGCATAGGGATACATAATTTAGCTGCTTAAAATGTCATTTTAAATATCAGGTAGATTCTTAAGGGTTTGTAATGATTATGAGTCTATGAAATCAGCATCAATCAAATCAGATTTCGTCGAAAAGTAACTTTCAGTATTAATAAAATATTCAGTCAGTATAATATATTATCCGATGTTGACGTATTTTCGAAATGTTTGCCTTATTAAGGCAAAGGTATATTTTCAGGATAGGTTTTGTTGAATATTCCAAAATCCACCCAGTTCGGGCTTATATTACACATTTGGTGCACAATGAACTTGAAATCTGACATATTGTACCGGATATGTACATTATTGTGTAGTTCATATTGCGACAGGGGACTTAAATATTAAATCGGATGAAACATATATAGAAGCTAAAAATATGAGAGCTATCTCTAAATCTGAGCCGACCTCGACAATATATGAAATTGCATGAAACATATATATGGGGGACTTAAATTTCAAATCGCATGAAGCATACATACATATGGGTGCTGTCCAAACTGATGTTCACCAATAAAATTCACAATAAAATTGAAAGTGGACGAAAATATTTCTAAATAGCCACAAATTTCAATTGGTTCGTCCTTAGTCCAAATAAATTAAATGTGCAAAATTTAGTTTCAATTGGAAAATAAATGTGAAATGTACTGTGCCTACAAAAATAGATGGACGGACAGGGGAACGGAAACATGCATAAAACGACCCAGAATGTGATAAAGGGTGTTATAAGAAAAACAAGTAAAAAAACTGTATGTTCGGCCGGGCCGAACTTTGAATACCCTCCACCATTTGGAACGAATTTGGCAATTCTCAAAAACAATAAAATCCGTTAAAATCTTATAAATATCGAATGTAGCCGTTATATTAGGGCCAATACGACGACATGGCCCTGCATAGGTAATTTTTTTTCATAAGCCATCAAAATACCGAATATAGGAAGGTACCGTTATAAGGGGGCTATACGAAGACGTGGACCTGCACAGACAATTTTCTGTCTTAGACTGTAGTAGCCATTTCGAACTTCAAATGCCAAATTTGAAACCATTCCGGTGCATAATGTCGCTAAAATCATCGAAATACCGAATATCGGGGGGTACCGTTATATGGGGCTATATGAAGACGTGGACCTACATGACTCATTTTTTCACTTAGGATGTAGTATCCATTACGAACTTCAAATACCAAATTTGAAACGATTCCGGTAAATAATGTCGCTAAAATCATCAAAATACCGAATATCGGGGGGTACCGTTATATGGGGGTTATACGAAGACGTGGACCTGCAAAGACAATTTTCTGCCTTTCGCTGTAGTATTCATTACGAACTTTAAACACCAAATTTAAAACAATTCTGATGAATAATGTCGCTAAAATCATCAAAATACCGAATATAGGGAGGTACCGTTATAAGGGGGCTATACGAAGACGTGGACCTGCACATACAGTTTTCTGTCTTAGGCTGTAGTATCCATTACGAACTTCAAATAGCAAATTCAAAACAATTCTGGTAAATAATGTCGCTAAAATCATCAAAAAACCGAATATCGGGAGGTACCGTTACATGGGGGCTATATGATAACGTGGACCTACATGGCCCATTTACGAACTTAACCTGACTACTGGCAAAATATACATGTGTGCAAAATTTTATCTTTTATCTCAATTTGAAAGATAGCGTGATTACAACAGACAGACATACAGACAAACACACAGACAGACGGACATGGCTAAATCGTCGTAGAATTTTATGCTGATCATGACATGAGTATTTCGAGGAGTTACAAACGGAATGACAAAATGAATATACCCTCCATAGTATGGTGGTGGATATAACAAGTAGAAATATACACAAGTGAACGAATACCCTCCACTATTTGGAAAAAATCTACAAATTTTCAAAAAAAGAAAAATCCGTTGAAAAATAAGTTTAAAATGATAAAAATGCCGAAAGTAGGGAGTTATTTTGGAGTCTATACCAACCAAATGCGAAACTTGAAACGATTCCGGTGGATAAGGTCACTAAAATCAACAAAAACCCGAATACGAATACGAAGACCAAATTTGAAGATTTTTCGGTCAAAAGTGTGACACATATCAGCAAAATATGCAAAATTCCGAATCGATTGGTTTATAATTTGATTTGATTTCAATACGGCTCTAATTCCACGCATTCGTTCAGTCTGATATATAGCAAATGAAATCTAAAATGTAAAAAAAAAATAAAATATGGCACCATAAGTTCAGGGTACGACATCGCACAGTCAAGTGATAAAATAGTTTAAATCCAATATTTAAAAATTTTTTCCTCAACCAAACATAATTTCACCTCACGTTAAACATGACCATTGTTTTCTATGAAAAAATGGTTTGCTATACAATCAAAGAAGCAAGCACTTACAATATTTTGAAACAACAAAACAACCAATAATCTTTACGGTCTTACACCACTTGTATTGCGTTATATCCATATGAGTGGTTATGCCCCATGGTTATTTCAGAATTAACCTAAATCAAATGAAACGAATCAAACTAATAAACCTGTTCCATTAAGTTATATCTTGCAAATATTGAAAAACAGATCAATATGAAATTCATCGAATATTTGTATCAAAAGCCCCAACTAATGAAAGTTAAATGAACCATCATTTTTGTTCTCTTCCTAGCTGCATTGCAGATGATAGAAGACACTTTTTGATTTAAGTCACTTTGTAAATATCTGACATGCACATGGAGTCATGGTTACAAGAAGTTAAATCACATACAAAACGGAAGAAAGGAAACAAATAAAACGGATATAGGAACAGATTTGCTTCATTTGTCGTCTGTGCAGAAAAGAAGAAAAGGATAGTTATATCCATCCAGTTTTTAGTTTGTCCGTTTGTTCGTTAAGTTTTCTTTGGAATACTCTTTCATTTAATTTATTGCAATTTTTGTCCTTATTGAATAGTCCCATATTGATTTTTCATCTAACATACTTATGATCCGATAGAGTGGTGGATATTGCTGTTAGATGGATGGACGAAAGAGTTTTGCTTAAAGTTCTATGACACAATGTTAGTTAATGTACAATGTCTTTAAGATAATCATTTTTAAGATGTACCACATTTGTTTAAGTAGAAATATTGTAAGTGAATTGAAGAATATCACAATGGAAATTTTGTCTACATTACAGATGATTTTGTTGGAAATCGGGACTAAAATAACGAAAATCATGAGGTATGGTATGGAGCTATACCTAAATGTGGACTGATAAGGGTAAGTTTCATGCTACGGTCAAATAAAAATTTGGCCAAAACTTTGTTCTCCTACTTCATTTCTTTCGGAAGCTAGAGTGATTATACCCTACACCTCGAAAAATTGGTCCTGTATAAAGGAATGTATAGCATTTTCAGATTAAATGAAACCTTTTGCAATTCAAATGAAACTTTTTGCAGCGGAAATGAAACCTTTTGCTGTGGAAATGAAACCTTTTGCAGCGGAAATGAAACCTTTTGCAACCGAAATGAAACTTTTTGCAAATCAAATGAAACTTTTAGATTTTTAGAAGGAAAAATAACAAAACATTTTTATTTTTAGTAAATTTAAAATTAAATCAACTAATTATAACTAATATATAGTTGAAGAGGTATTTTTATTGATTATTAATATCTATGTTTTTATAAAATTATTTCTTAAAGCTTTCATAAAACGCAATGTAGATGCAGAAAGATTGAAAAAGTTTTTTTTTTCGAATTGGGTACCTTTTTTGTTCGGTTTGTAACACCTCTAAATATTCGTCGTAGACCCCATAAAGTATATACAATCATGATCAAAGTTGATTTAATGATTTCCACTTATCTGTCTATTAAAATCACGACTGCTCTACCTCCATGATCAATGAAACTGCGAAGCGGGAATCCTTTATTAGGTAAGATTAATAGTATACTATAACTATAAAAATTGTGGTAAAGCTTAATTTCACATTTCCATCCTGGGCATACCTATAAAGGCCAAAATTTGTTTAAATTTCTCTTTTTAGCTTTAAGCATTTGGAATTTAATTATAAGGAAGCATTTTATATCAAATCAATAAAGAAAAATTTGTTTTTGCAATAATTGAAAATTTAAGAAATAATATAAAAATGTTGATATTTATAATCAATAAAAATTCCTCTTTATCAATATATTAGTTATAATTAATTGATTTAATTTTAAAACTACTAAAAACAAAATTTGTTTTGTTATTTTTCTTTCTATAAATTTAAAAGTTTAATTTGATTTGCAAAAAGTTAGTAAAAAAAAGTAATCACCCTACCTGTCGCAAATATGACCTGATACTCACGAAATCAAGGATGGAGGTGGTGTTAGGGACAGAATGGAAGCCTATTGGAGATGATGGAAAATATGTATAGGTTGAAATGGACCAAAAACAGAAATACAATTGAGGGCTTGGTATAATACTACCACTCAGATGGCCGAGATCGTAAGCTCTATAGAATGACCAGATCGTAAGCTCAATAGAACAGGAACCAAAGAATTAAATATAACTAAAACTCTTTTTGGAAAATCTTCTAAATCTTACAACCGCACTTATAAACATTTACATCTTTCTCCACTTGTTTTGCTTTCGTTTTACCTGAAAGAAATAGCATAACCATGTAAGTTGGTTTTGTCTGTTACAATAAAACCAAGCCAACACTGATCTAAGAAAATCGCGTAAAAATATCACAATAAAAAAGTGAATATTTTTTGTTACATTATTTTTTCAATTTTTGTTATATTTTTATCGTATGCGATTTTTTCAATTTAACTCACAATTTTGAATTATATATTTTCTAAAAATTTTCTACACCCGGCACTCTATGAGTTGAGGGTATTATAAACAAGTCGTAATTATCGTGCCATGCTCACAAAATTTTGCATGGGGGTTAGAAATAAAGCCTATTGTTTTTGAAGATGTACATTTAGGCGTTAAAATAGAAAATTTTCCTGATTTTGCAGTCGCTCTACAGGCCACAATTAAAAACCAATCGACACAGAGTTTCGCATGAGAAGAGAGTTAAGCACAGCGAAGAAGTCTAGCATTTTGGTCGACCGTTGGATTATATTTAACTTTAAAATGGACGACAACTTTCGTGTACAATTGTTTAGAATAACTAACAACCCGACGGAGTGCGTAAATATTTTAGAAATGCCCCTTGTTAAAAAAAAGCTAATGGAAGGGGTCTAAGACATCATATCAAAAACGAAGGGTAGGGCTCTATGACATCATATCAAAAACGAAATCTTCTAAAATGGATTTGATCATTAGGGGCCTTTCAACATATTGTAGTGTTGTAGGGTATCACATGATCGGCCCCGCACGACCATAGCCTTTGATTACTTGTTTTTTTTTTTGTCATATTTTTTATCGCATGTGAATTTTTCAATTTGACTTAAAATATTAAATTACAATTTTTGCAATATTTTTTCATCTTACAAAAAAACAAGTAAGCAAAAGCTATAGTCGTGCGGGGCCGACTATGTGATACCCTACAACACTACAATATGTTAAAAGCCCCCTTATGTTCAAATCCATTTTGAAAGATCCTTTGAAATTATGTCACATTTCACTGCCCAGATATCCTTAGCAATTCGACCAGGGACATTTGCCCAATATTTACGCACTTCGTCGTGCTGGTAGTTCTTGTGGTCCATTTTACAGCTAAATTTGTGATCAGGAATTTTTTTCCGTTTTTGGTTCATTTGAACCCCTAACTATTTTGCGATCATCGCCAAAAGCAAAAGGACCCTCTGTATCTCTAAATTTAGACTCATCTATATGATTTGCTTGTTTACGATATTTGTATGGTATTTTTTCACACAAAAGTAGTGGTCCATTCTACCCGCTCTCGCTTTAAAACGGCTACAAAATCAGGAACATTTTCAGTTGTTTGTCCATTTTAACACCTAAATATATTGCGGACATCTTTGAAAACAATAGGCCTAACATTTCTGAGCCTAATTTACCCTTTTTCGTGAGGATAATTGCAATTTGTATATAATAACCCAACTTGTGTTGTAAAATGAAAAAATATTACAAAATGTATTCTTCAATATTATAAGTCAAACTGAAAAAATTGCATGCGATAAACAAGTAATCAAAAGCTATAGTCGTGCGGGGCCGACTATGTGATACCCTACAACACTACAATATGTTAAAAGCCCCCTTATGTTCAAATCCATTTTGAAAAATCCTTTGAAATTATGTCACATTTTACTGCCCAGTTATTATCCTTAGCAATTCGACCAGGGACATTTGCTCAATATTTACGCACTCCGTCGTGCTGGTAGTTCTTGTGGTCCATTTTACAGCTAATTTTAATCCAACGGTCAACCAAAATGCTAGACTTCTTAGATGTCCTTAACTCTCTTCTCAGGCGTGTCGATTGACTTCAATTGTGTGATTTCGCCGAGACTAAAAATATTCGCGGTTTAATGAAAAATTTGACTTTTATTTATCACAAATGTTATGGTCTATTTTATCCACTAAATATTACCCGATAACCATCAAAATTGGTAGACTTCTACCCAGCCCTAAGCTCTAGCTCCATGCTAACTTCCGCGTTGATTGGTCTATAACTGCGACCTGTAGAGCAACTGCAATATCAGGATTTTTTTTAGTTTTTGGTCCATTACAACCACTAAATATTATGCGATCATCATCAAAAGCAATAGGGTTCTATTCTGGCTATAGTCCCACCTCCATTCTAAATTTCATGAAGATTGGGCCATAATTGCGACCTGTGGAGTGATTACAAATTAACATGGACAGACGGACGGACGGACATACATAGCTAGATCGACTCAGCTCGACGAGATAGGAAGATCCATATATACTTTCCTATATGGGAAATCAATATTTCGTGGTGTTACATAATTTTTGGCCCAATCAAACTTATAATACCTCCAACACATAGTGTTGTAGGGTATAAAAATCTTGGGGGTATTACATGCATGTCACAATTAGGGTTAGAATAAACGCATAATGTCTTTTGGAAGATGTTCACATAATTTTTAGGGTATAAAACGGACCAAAACCTAAATATTGTATAAATTTTGCAGTCGCCCTACAGCTCTCCGCAAAGGACCAAAAGGCATGGAATTTTTATGAGGTTAGAGTTTGGGATTGAGCTGAAGCCTAGCATTTTGGATGGTCATCGGCTAATAATTAGCTGGTGAAATGGATCACAATTTTGTGTGAAAGAATACAAACATTAACGAAATCACTAATGCATGAAAGGCCTTTACTTGATGCTGATTTCGTTGACAAATATAGCCAAATACCGGATATACAAGAACTTATGTAGAGGGATCGAAATGTTCAAATATTGTTTTGAATACCCATTAAAACGACATAAAACGTAAATATGGGGCAAATGATATGAAGATTTGCATGACTTCGTGGTTCCGACCAAAAAACAAAGTAAAACTTTTACACGACAATGTGACATTATTTGAAGAATGAAGTCAACATAAGATGTTCAATATGCATGGAAAACATATTTGAATGTGAAATTTCTATTCTTTCCGAGCGAGCGAAAGATTAGGCATTTGAATTTTATCGTACGTTTTTGAAAAATATATTTGTTTTAGATTTATGATAATTACTCAAAAAGTGGAGCAATCAGATTCAACATTTGTTTTTATTATCTAGTCTAGGTCCGTTACGATAAATTCCGAATTTAACTAGAGCCACGAATTTAACAGAGCTACATATGTTAACTTAACAGAGCTACATAAAAATTGTTTTTCCTTAATATTTTTGGTTTTTAATTACTTATCGTATAAAAAGGCTAACAAAATGCATTATATAATCATAATTAAATTATATTCCAAAGATTGTAAGGCAACATACACCCATTAACTCGTAGCACAATACTATGTGCCAGGACAAGTTTACACCAAACTGTGCCTTCCAGGACAATTCTGCCGGTACAATATGGGTATCTACGGAAAGCTTATGAAGTCTACTATCCATTGGCATTAACAAAATTATAGGAAGGTCCGGCCAGTTCCGAGGTATATGGTCATTTCTGGAGGTATCCACTCGTAGCACAATACTATGTGCCAGGACAAGTTTACACCAAACTGTGCCTTCCAGGACAATTCTGCCGGTACAATATGGGTATCTACGGAAAGCTTATGAAGTCTACTATCCATTGGCATTAACAAAATTATAGGAAGGTCCGGCCAGTTCCGAGGTATATGGTCATTTCTGGAGGTATCCTTGGAACAGGATAACTCCATTGGCCAATATGCCTTCCAGGACAATTCTGCCGCCATAATATGGGTACCAACAGAAAGCTTATGAAGTCTACTATCCATTGGCATTAACAAAATTATAGGAAGGTCAATTTTTATGTAGCTCTGTTAAGTTAACATAGCGATGTTATTTTCTCTGTTAAATTCGTGGCTCTATTTAAATTCGGAATTTATCGTAACGGACCTATCTAGTCTAGGGAAACCGACAAAAAAGGTTTCAGATCTGCAGAAACTTTACCGCGAATTGTAGTGTTGTAGGGTATCAAATTGTCAGATTCTCCAGTTGGTATAACCACTCCTAACAAGAAATCACATACAAGCAATAAATACATTTGCCAACTTTTTATACCCTCCACCATACTATGGAGGGTAGCGTAAAATTCTAAGACGATTTAGCCATGTCCGTCTGTCTGTCTGTCTGTTGTAATCACGCTATCTTTCGAAAAAATTAAGATAGAAGGCTAAAATTTTGCACACATGTATATTTTGCCAGCAGGCAGGTTAAGTTCGTAAATGGGCCATGTAGGTCCAAGTTATCATATAGCCCCCATATAACGGTACCTCCCGATATTCGGTATTTTGATGATTTTAGCGATATTATTCACCGGAATGGTTTCGAATTTGGCATTTCAAGGTCGCAATGGATACTATAGCCTAAGACAGAAAATTATCTGTGCAGGTTCACGACTTCGTATAGCCCCCATATAACGGTACCCCCCGATATTCGGTATTTTGATGATTTTAGCCACATTATTTACCGGAATCGTTTGAAATTTGGTATTTGAAGTTCGTAATGGATACTACATCCTAAGTCAAAAAATGAGCCATGTAGGTCCACGCCTTTATATAGTCCCCACATAACGGTACCACCCGATATTCGTTATTTTGATGATTCTAGCTACATAATTTTACGGAGTTGTTTTAAATCTAGTATTTGAAGTTCGTAATAGATACTGCAGCACAAAACAGAAAATGGGCCATGTAGGTCCACGTCTTCGTATAGCCCCCATATGCCGTACCTCCCGATATTCGATATTTTGATGATTTTAGCGACATTATAAACAGATTTTTCTTCAAGTTTCGCATTTAAATATTGTAATAAATTATGACAAAAGTTGCCTATGTAGGTCCACGTCGTCGTATAGGCATTCGGTATTTTTAAGATTTTAACAGAATTTTTAACGGATTTTATTTTTGGAAATTGCCAAATTTGTCCCAAATGGTGGAGGGTATTAAAAGTTCGGCCCAGCCGAACTTACAGCTTTTTTACTTGTTTCGAAATAAATTCATATTAATATATAGGTCCCATATATTCGTTCCATCGGATTTCAAAGTTCCACCGCTATAAAACCATAATACGAATTCAATTCAAGAGCAATCATCGCTTGAATGATTTACTTTACGCAGAATCCCCATGTAACGGGTATTTGTTACAAGTTGCACTACTAAATACCTGTTCTGGTGTAGGAAATCACATAATCAGCCATGCCCAAATTTGTCGTTTTCTTACTCGTCACGTGTGCAGCACGAAATATTTGTCATGAACTGTACATTCATATTCGGTATACATTGACTTGAAACTATAAATATATTTTAATGGATGAAAGGAAAACATTATTTTATTATATTATGTTTAAATGTTATTATTTTACTTCCGTTTCTACTTTATTTCTGTATCTGTGAAAAATTTTCATAGCATTGGAAATTTTATTAGAAACTTGTAGTAATTCCTAAACTATGACCAAAGTAACTTTTTTAAAATATATATGTCTTTGTTTAAAATGCCCTTAGATTAGATAGAATGTTGACAACGAGCATTACAGTTTCTAATTTATTCAAGATTTTTGAACAAACCCCAAAAACGATTATATCTCTTTTCATTTCAAATTAAAAACACTTTTAATTGTTTCCTTTTCACAGATGCACACCCACAGATTTAAAAACTATTCAATGTTGACAAATCGAATTGAAGATATTCTTACCAACACATTTATTGAAATAAAAAACGACCAGAAATATAAAAATAAATGTGATTCGTTACAGATTAAAACATAGAAGAAATATGAAAGAACGTGTAAATATTAATAAATCATCAAATCTTTATCTAAGTAAATCCATATAGAAAATTTTACTATAGGCTTAATAATAATAATACATTTTAATATTCCTTATTATATACAAAGTTCAATTTTGTTTTTAATTTACTTTGCTATTTTATAAGGAAAAGAAGGACCCAAAAGAAATTAGCCATTATATCCTATATTTTATTTTCATAGAAATACTACAATGTGGATTTAATTATTTAATGTATATTTTTAAATTTACAGTCTGGCTCATATAAGTGAAACTTTTTTATAAATAAAGGCTCGACTAAATAAAAAAAGCCCATATCCCAAATTTCTATACATGTCCACCAACCTGTAGGCTTTAATTTGAGAGTTAGAAATCTAATTGATATAGCTCATCTTTTTAAAATTATATAACAACTGACTATAATAATGGCCCCATGTAAGAGTTCAGCATAGTTCTTAGCATTGTATAGAGCTTAGTATTCAATTGAGCTGCAATTTGGATTTTGCAATGTTTAGAAAATCATGCATGACATTTAGTTGCGTTCACTCCATAATTGAGGGCAGAATGATTTCAAAATAACTAATTTTAAATTATCTTTTACACCCCTTACCATAGCGTTTGAGCGTAGTCTATGTTTTTATACCCTACACCATACTGTGGTCAGGGTATTATGTATTTGTTCTTTTTTGTAATACAGAGAAGGAAGTAAGATAGACCCGTAAGTCATTTTGATTATCTGCATAGAATCACATTTTGAGTCGATTTATGCATGTCCATGTTTAGCCCAAAGATGAACCCTATTGAAATTGGAGATAATCGGATAAATCTCCCATATATATCTTTTTCCGATTAGCTTTTTATTGTGCACCAAATGTGTAATATTAGTCAAAATAAGATGAAACTTGGCACAAACGAACACATTGAGCCTAGAATCATGTGGTGGAAATCGCTTCTGATATAGCTACAGCCCCATATATATTGTTCATACGATTTGTTATTATTGTTCTTCACAGACGTAATATGCACTCCGTTACAACGATATTCGGGGAATATATCAAATACAGCTCAGAAATACCTTTGCCAAATTTTATCGAGCTCCTTTCATATTTGGATATAACTCACACACATTTTTGTGCACCAAATGGTTAATATAAGCCCGAATTAAATGGATTATAGCACCTAAAACAATATAATCAGCTGTCACTGGAATAATTTTAACAGACAGGTGGCTTAGAAATGAAAGTCTGAAGTTTTTCATCTCACATTGTAAATATCTTCATTGAAGGTCGGTACTAAAAAATACAAAAGTGTCGATCACCTCAAGCAAGCGCTTCGCCGGAAAAGGACCAAAATACCGCAGAGCAACATTCGGGCAACGTGTGAAGGTTTCATAGGCCGTTTGAAGGCCATAATATAAGTGACCATTTCGAACAAATCTAAACTTATTCTTAAATTGTATGCTATTTCCGACTTTTTTTAGCTTTCATTCAATAAAATTAAAAAAAAAAAATGTAAAAAACTATGGCGTTAGACTTTGTTGCAGTTTTTTTTATCTCACCCTGTATATATCACAAAAATATTTTTGATATACCACTTTTTTTTCATTTTCATATAGCAAGTTATCTTCTAGGGAAATCGGCGACTATTACAAACTCTAAATACCACGTTTGAGATAATTCTGTTGTATAACACGTCCGAGTAAAATTTTTATCAATCTACTTTATTTCGTTCGGAAGCTAGAGAGATTTCCACAGACGGGCATAGCTAAATCGACTTAGAATTGTATGCTGATCAAGAATATATAATTTGTGGGGTCTGAAAAGATAAACTTAACAAACCCTCCATACTATGGTGGAGGGTGGTGGTAAAATGGGCCTGACGTCGTAAATGGGGCCATATTGGAGAGAACAATAATTTTGGGGCTTGACTCAAAAATTGGCTTATATATTCTATGTATAAACTTGGGCTACCTGTTAAAATAACTATCTTAATTCGTTAGGAAGATGATGTGGTTACTATAAACTGCCGATTAAAATAGTTTTTTTTTGTAATTTTCAAAAAAAAAATCTGATTAGATCCCGACCAATTTTATGAAAAATAATTCAACACGACAACACTGTATTTGTCCATAAATTTACTATGTAAACTCTTGCGTTTCTGAACTTGCATTTTTTTACTTTTTTTTGTTTTCAAATGCATTTGAATTTTATTGAAAGCACAAAGAGGCAGAACCCAAAAATGTTCTGATTACAATGTCGTCTGTCGATTGCAATAAACTTAACATTTTGCAGCCATTACAAAGAAATGTTTTTTAATATAACATTGTAAAAATATTTTATGACCTTTGTTGAACATATTACAACAAAATTGTTTTAATATTAATGTCATTGGCAGGCAGGCAGGCTGGCAAGCAAGCAACAATATAACACACAAAAGGTCATTCAAGAGAAAACTCAGGGGAGTGTTTAAAATTTGTTGCCATGGCCATTATTATTATGTGTACATATTTATTTATATATTTGTATTGGAGTTGTTACAATTGTTGCTGGAACACATTTCTATATTGTCTATTTGAAAATGCAAGTTAAAATGTTTAATTGATAGTTGTTTTTGTTTTGCATAATTGGTCAATGTAGATTTATGTTGGACTTTAATTGAAAGTCCTTAAAATTTATTATGTTTTAACATTGTATGGAACAAAAGAACTTGAGCAGTTGTTAACTTTGTCATTAAATGCAAAGGAATGGGAAAGTGACTAGACTATAGAGGTAGAAATTTGTATTTAAACTCTTTCTACGTATGTTGCAATATTCACATCCCCAAGATCTAAACGCTCTTGAAGTTTGGCAAATTTTAGTAAATAATGTAAAATCTTTTATAATAACGTCTAATTTAAATATATTTAGAAAATCTCAGTCAAGTTTTCCTCAAAACGTGTAAGAATTAGAGAAGAACGATACACAGAAAAGTGTAGTTATATATTTTTGGGGTCCTCATGAGGAGTAATCAAAACACATATTTTTTTAAAAACCAGTAAGGAAAATCAAAAGTCGGTTGGGGCCGACTATTTGATAACCTACACCACTATGCATATTTAGTAGAGCTCCCGTAACAAAAGAATTTATTTAAAGTAGATCATGCCAACTATCAACATTTGGCTTTAGAGCAGTTATAGTTTGGTTTCAGAGGGAACTAATATATAGGAGGCATATCCATTTCTGAATCGATTTTCACAAAATTTGACGGAGACATTTTAATTTTTTATACCAAATAACATTGCTATAGGGTGCAGAATATCACTTCGAGAAGTCGAGTTCCGCAAAATGGAAACGTACGTAATACGTAAATTCACTCTATTTGCGTTGATATTTACCATTATTTGCACAATAAACCTGGAATCGGATTAAAGATGATATCGGATGGGAGCTATATCCAATTCTTAGCCGTTCTGGATAAAATTTGGCATAGGTATGATTGAAGATATATGTGGGACCTATATCCAAATCTGATCCAATTTTGATAAAATATTGCAGAGGTATCTGGCACCAAAAATCATTGTTGTCGAATGCATATAACGAATATGAGGGACTTAAACACCAAATCGGATGAAACATATATGTGAGAGCTATAGCTATATATGAACGGATTTTCTCCAAATTTGATGTACTCACTTCTAGACTGAATTCGGTCGGATATACCAAAATTTAGGAATTTTTTACAGATATTGGCCATTTGGTGCACAATTAACCCGAAATCGGTTGAACATTTATGTGGGACCTATATCTAAATATGATCTAATCTTGATAAAATTTGTTGATTTAAGATATCTCGCACCAAATATCATTGTTGTCGAATGCATATTACGTATTTTAGGGACTTAAAAGCCAAATCGGATGAAACATATATTTGAGAGCTATAGCTATATGTGAACCGATTTTCTCGAAATGTGATGTACTTGCTTCTAGACTGAATTCAGTCAGATGTAACAAAATGTAGAGATTCTCTGACAGATATTGGCCATTTGATGCCCAATTAACCCGAAATCGTTTGAAGAAATATATGGGAGCTATAACTAAATCTGATCCGATTATCACCAATTTCAATAGAGTTCGTCCTTGGGCTAAACAAATATTGTTTGCTAAATTTTATCTCAACCGGATAATAAATGCGACCTGCATTTTGTTCACAAGAATTGATTGTTCACAAGATTGACCGACGGACTGACATGCATAAATCGACTCAAAAAGTGATTCCATGAAGATGCCTCAAAAACAATTATGGGCCTATCTCGCTTTCTTCTCCCTGTTACAAACAAATGCACAAAAACATAATACCCTTACCACTATTCGGTGTAGGGCATTAAAAGTGTGCCGCTTATTACAAACTACCCTATACCTTTTACATTTAGCATGGCAACAAACCACCGATGATTAACTAAAACCATATATATGCAATGCCTGAAAGTATGCTTCACTATTGACAATGGATGAACGAACAGAAACAACGAATACTGAACATTTAAATTTCAGTGAAATACTTGGACTCGTCAAAAAAGTAGTTGTTCCCTTCACAATGCATAGTAGTTTGTCATTCCATTTTTAAGACATCAAAATATTAATTTTAGAGCCAACAGGTGTATATATTCTTGACAATAGGAAATTTCGGACTTGATTTAGCCATGTCCGACCGTCTTGTCCAAACAGCTTGCGCTAAGAAGTTGAGATTTTTCACAAAGATGCATTTTATCCGTATGGTGTTTCGGAGATGGATGCATCGGCTCACGATATAGGGTAGCCCCAATATTCTCCATTTTAACAATTTATGCCACATTTTCTAACGGTATGTTTTAAAATTCGGTATTTTGAATACTTACTGGTATAGAGGTGAATCCCAGTAAGTTACAGATTCTAGCCTACACCGAATTTTTGTGCAGGAATACATGGCATTATTTCAAAAATGAAATTTACTAAAATGGATATTTTTTCAATAAGGGTTCAGACCTATAGAGGTTTTGTTCGAAAGGAGAAATTTTATAATGACAACATCTCACATTCAAATTGAAAACTATTGGATTACTTGTTACCTCGAACATTCAAAAAATTCCATTAAAAACATTCATTTTTGATTAAAATCATTTAATCCAAATAATCTTTTGGGGTCTTATAAATGAGGAACGGTCCGGCTTCAATTCTTTCCTTACTGCCATAACTGAACACATGATACAACATACATGTATATATATTTTGCTTTTCTTCAACAAAGAAAGATTTTTTCTCAGTAAAATGTTTCAGCTCAATTAAGTGAACCAAACATTATATTCGGCATTTGAATGCATTCTATCTATTGGAGCTTAAGAAATTCCTTAGTCATTTTCATGCATCCTGTATGTCTACATGCATACATATATACACATGGAATTCATGAATATTCATGCCGGTCTGTGTTGATATTCAAACTGTAATTCAATGAGAGCTCGACTATTTAAATTGAACGCTGTTACCAATAGCATTGGCATACTAACGGCAACAGCACTGACAGAGAAGAAACTGCAATAACAGGAAGAAATGAAGTAGGAACAGCAGGAGCCATAGCAAGTATCACAAATACAACAGGAGGAAACTTTCAAAACCGGAAATAGTTTCTGGAAACTTGAAATTACAATGGTCAGTGTTGTTTTTGTTGGTCGAGAATATATTTTGCAAGGGCGGCAGTTAAGTAATTCGGGTATTTAAGGGGATAAAAAGGGGGTTCCGATTTTATTATTCTGTTTGAAAAATACGTTAGTCTGTAACAGATTATATCCCTTTTACTCGATCTCCATTGATCTCAATAGTGTACTATCAACCAGGTACTTACAACGATATGGAGGGCTGTTACCCGGCCTACGCGGTGTGATTACTCTTCGTACATATTTTGAAATTTCCTTAAATTAATAGCCTTTTACTGTGTTCATGGTTTTAAAAATTTCCGCCATAATATGGAGCGTATATTTATTTCGTCATTCCATTGGTATTTTTTAGAAGTTGTCATTTTAGACCCAACAAAATATTTATATTTATGATTAGCGTAAAATGCTAATCCATTTCCCGAAGGAATTGGGATAGGTTGCTGAAATTTGATACACACTCATTTTGGGTCTGAAGTTAGATCAAGTTTTCATATAGCCCTTCAAATTTTTAATCGGAATTTTGTGGAGATTGGAATTTGAGGATTGCTAATGGTTCCTAACAACCTTGCAAAAAAAAAAAAACAGTTTATATAGGTCTACATTGTGGACCTTTTCCCAGTTTTACAAAAAATTGTTTATATGGGTCCTCATTTTGCCTTTCCATATACCATGGTGGAGGGTATCAAAAGTTCGGCTGGACCGAACTTTGTATTTTTTTCTTGTTCTTATTTCTTTTGCTACAGATGTATAGGTAGTTGCCAGTATGAACACACACGCATACATCTGAACATTTTGAATATGCATTCAATTTTTGTCGTATTGTGCCAAAATGTTTATGCATTCACACATACCATTTGCATATAACTATCATTGTAGACAGGTATGAAGCTTTCAGAACTTTGAGTATCGAATATGATTGTATTGGCCATGCATACTATTAAAAGTAATATTTGATATCGTTGTTGATTTTGAATGGAACTGAGCGAATGCTATCGAGGACGGGATGAAATTCCTTTCTGGGTATTGAACGCCCTTGAAGGGATATTTAAGAATCCATGCGAATAAATTTGAAAAAAGGTTAATATATAAAATTACAATAAAAATATAGCAAGGAGCAGTAAAGAACGATTCGATTATATGATACTCTACATCACTCTGCAGAGCTTACCGGGGATTTGATTAGAGTAAATAATACCAACTATAATCGTCATTGAATGCCTTCTCAGTGAAATTTGAATTTGAAATCTAATAAATCATTTATCAGACATTTTCGATTTGCCCAATAAAGTAACAAACTTATTTTACATACTACATCAATGCTTTTAATTACATGGTTAGAGATAAATAGACAGATGTCCCATGTAAATAAAACTATTGCTCCAAAGGGTCTGACGCTTCCATTATCTCACTTGAAAAAAGTGTGTTATGGAGAAAAAATGTAAATTGAGTTCTATGTGTGGAAGAATATCGAAAAAAATGAAAAAATGCCGGAAGCTTTTTTGATATTTATCTTTAATTTCATATACACTGTTCGTAAAATTCAACCAACATACAGGGTGAGATGAAAAAACTGCAACAAAATTCAGACTGCTGTCATTTCTAAGCCACTCGTCCGACAGCTGTTAAAATTATTCCACTGACAGCTCATTATATTGTTTACAAGCGTACAGAAGCATTTTAGTGAGAATTTTCCAGAAAAAAGGTTATTCGTTATGGAATTTAAGCTTGAAAATGTGGTTTCTTTATATTTGGCTGGAAAACCACAAGTGGCTATCGAAAAAAAACAGCGACATCAGCAGAAATGATTTGAAAAGTAAAGACTTGATCAAAATCCGCGTCGCAGTGGCCGAAAAATGGCTCGTGAGCTGAACATATCGCAATATTCCATTTGACAAATATTGGAAAAATGACCTCGGGGTAAAGCCATTGAAATTCCAAAAAGTGCAAGAACTTACTTACTTATGTTTACAACAAGAATGGTTACAAAATGAGGTGCCTAGCATCATTTCCAGCGCACAATGGCCACCAAAATCTACGGATACCAATCTGTTGGACTATAGTGTCTGAAGTATTTTAGAAAGCATAGTTGGCACTAAAAAATACCAAAGTGTCGATCATCAAGCGCTTCGCCGGGAATGGGCCATAATACCACAAAGCAACATTCAGCAGAATGTGACGGTTTCATTGGCCATTTGAAGACTATGATTCGTGTGAAAGGTGACAATTTTGAACAAATCTAAACTTATTCTAAAATTGTATGCTATTTCCGACATGTTTTGCTTTCATTGAAAGAATTTAAAAAAAATTTAAAAATTATGGCGTTTGACTTTGTAGCAGTTTTTTATCTCACCCTGTATATAACAACTCCTACATTAAAGTAAAGGGATATTCCTAAAATTAGCGAATTTCACATATAGATGACATATTTGAAATGTGAATTAAAAGGAAATATTTTGCATTAATTATTTAACGTTTTATTCTTTTGTTTAGTTGAAATTTCCTTCGGCATATGTTTTCGTAGTCAATCTGTCATTTACCATTTTTTGGAATTGAAGAATCATGAGAAATATCTTAATAAATGAAAAAGTTTTGTGTATATTATTATCGTGTGTATATTATTAAACAAGTGAGTAAAGGCTATATTCGGGCGAGGCTGACCATTTACAACCCTACAACACTATAGTTTGTCGTAAACTCTCTGCAGATCTGAAACGCAAATGTTTAACCGACACAATCCGGTTTCGTATAATCATCTTTGATCGGGAAACAAAATTTTCCCAAAAACATATGTTTTTAAAAGAGCATTGGTATTTGAAGAATCAGATGATTCTACTACTACTATATTTCGGAAAGAACACAAATTCCGGATTCCAAAAATTTTTTCCATACAATTTGATACATATTTTATTTTCATTTCCTTGCTGAAATAATATCACATAATTCTGCAAATGTTTTATCATGTCTTTTGACTTAAATCACGAAGTCATGCAAATCTTCGTAGCACTTGCCTTATATTATTACCCTATGTCATGTTAATTTGTATTCAAAAGTATATTTGGAGATTTAGATTCCTCTATATGATTTCATTTATCTCCGATATTTGGTTATATTCGTCAACGATAGCAGCATCAATGTTCAGGTCAGAGATGTACCGTGAGATGTGTGATCCATTTTAGCAACCGATGACTATCCAAAATGCTAAGCTTCAGCGCTGTTCTAAACTCTAACCTTCTAAGAAATTCCAGTTTATTGGTTCTTAGTTGAGAAGTGTAGGGCCCATTTTAAGCCCTATATATTTTACGAACATTGGTCAAAAACAATAGGCTTCTATTCTGATCCTATTGATGAGAACTCTCTAAGTCCGTCCAGCCGTTTTTGACCCTCTTCTTCGATATATGAGCTATACATGCGATATCTTAGCTATCAGTATCAATATAACTGTCAGAAGGGACCTTTTCGTTTATTTGTGATCTCGCTTTGACTAAAAATATACGCAGTTTAATGGAAATGTTCGTAGTTTTATATAAAATTTATGGTCTATTTCACACACTAAATATTATTCAATAATCATCTAAATTGGTAGGCTTCTGCCGTTAACTCTAGTCTCATGAGCAGTAAAGGAATGTTTCTTTACTTGTGCCCAAAGGTATGCTACATTATATGAAATATTCGTAATATAACGGATGAATTGGCAACACCAAAAATACAGCGCCATCTATTTAGAGATTTTAACTTTTTAATATGATATTTAAGGTCAAATTGGTTAATTTACATTTAACCACCAGTAAAGATAGCCTTAAAGTTGGACGGGCCGACTTTATGATACCCTACACCACTTTGCTAATTTAGCAGAGCTCCGCATAACAATTAAACGTTTTAATGGGAGAATTCAATCATACACGCCATGATTATAATTATAATTTAAAGTTCAAAGGACAAAATATGCCGAAGCATTTGTATCTTTTTAATTTGGACTTGTATTGCCCATTTGGTGCACAATAATTTGAAATCGGATAAAAATATATATGGGAGCTATATCCAAATCGGAACCGATCTCGATAAAATCTGGCAAAGATATTTCTGAGCCGTATTTGATATATTTCCCTGAATATCGTTGTTACGGAGTGCATATTATGGCTGTGGGTAACAAATATAGCAAATCGGATGAACAGTATATATGGGAGCTACAGCTATATCTGAACCGATCTTCCCCAAATTTGACATACTAGCTTCTAGACTCAATTCGGTCATAGGTGCCAAATTTCATCCCATTTGGGCAAATATTAGACGTTTGATGCACAATCAAAGGTAAATCGGGCGAAGTTATATATGGGAGCTATATCCAAATCTGAACCGATCTCGATAAAATTTAGCAAATGTATTTCTGAGCTGTATTTGATATATTTCCCCAAATATTGTTGTTACAGAGTGCATATTACGGCTGCGGAGGACAAAACTAACAAATCCGATGAACAATATATATGGGAGCTATAGCTATATCTGATCCGATTTCGATCAAGTTTGTCATACTTATTTCCAGGTCCAATCTGATTGAACGTGCAAAATTCCATACTGTACTTTGTTTACAAAAAAACATGGACAGACGGACGGACAGACGGACGGAGGGCATGCATAAATCGACTCAGAATGTGATTCTATTCAAATCATCAAAAGGAACTATGGGTCTATCTCGTTTCCTTTTGCCTGTTACAAGCAAATGCACAAAGACCTGACCACCTTGTGGTGTAGGTTTTAAATATTATAATTTCATTTTGTACAAAATTCATGTAACATAATATTTGTGATGTTCGATTTTTATCCTGTGCATTATTAATAGATTATTAAAAATATCTAATTTAATGTGTTAGCTAATTTATTCAACAATTGTAATGATTACGGACAATCGTATATACTCATTAACAGCGTAACGAATGATCCGGCTGGAACTGGTTACAACAAACTATACATTGTGAATTAAATTCCAATTTCTGTGGATGTTTGAGGTAGTAAAACGCACAATAAAATACTTCATTAACTAACGAAAATGCACTTCCTCATCCAATGACTTTATTAATAATATCGTTAGCCATTTTTTTGTGTTTGCAATCAATTGGAATTACATAAATATTCCATAAATCTGCATATCAATATAATGTGTCAATAAATTAATAAATAAAATATTTCCATAATGATTTATTTGTGTACGTATAAATTCCATGTTTGTGTGACTATCCATGCATATTTTTTTTTATTTAATCATTTTGTTTGTTTGGGATTATTGAGTGATATCTGCAGTGTTTATTATTTTCAATCTATCTTTTATGGTTCAATATAGCAAATGGTCTGACAAATGTCGTACATGGATAAGAGGAGTTTTATACAAAATTGACATTACTTATGATTTTATAAAAAAAAAAAATGTCTGCACAATAGACATTTGAAACATAACAATAAATTTGCACCAGATTTCGCATTACTGGTTCTAGACCAATAAAATTACCCATCTCAAACTCCCACCATGGTACCGCAGCCACATCTGTATCTGGTCGCTTGTGGCCTAAGGGTGCCAATTAAAAACATTAGGGAAATTAAAATTACTGAGTTTTTTACATGACTTTATAATTGGGGCAAATCCATGTCATGGGACCATAAATCCCTAATGCTTGAAAATTTGAGTGAGGAAAGTGAGTTATAAAATTAAAAAAAATTGATAAAAATTAGCTTCGGCCAATTTCCATTTGAAACTTGAAATCTCCAGTGAAATCGCCAGCAATGAAATCGCAAGAAACCCACAAAAATCTCAAATTGCATACGATTCCTTTGGAAATGTAGCTGAAATTGTTAGCATGTGAAATATTCAGAGGCGTTATATGAGCGGCTACTTGAACTTGAAAAAAATGTTACAAATTTTTAACAGAATGAGTAGGTAAGTTGCCCCTACAAACTCCCAATACCAAATGTTACACAATTCCGTTAGAAACAAGTTAAAAAGTGACAATAGGTTTTGCCGATATTTGTTAGTGGTATTATAGATTTGATTGGTTCGACAATTATATAACACCATGAAATATTGGCCCTGAACATAGAAACCTATTTATGAAAAAGTGACAATAGGTTTTGTCGATATTTGTTAGTGGTATTATAGATTTGATTGGTTCGACAATTATATAACACCATGAAATATTGGCCCTGAACATAGAAACCTGAACATAGCCCCCGAGCCGAGTCGATCTCCTATATATGTCCATCTGTCCATGTTTATTTGTAATTACGCTACAGGTTGCAATGTCAGAATAGAAGCCTACTGTTATTGGAGATGATCGATGTTGAAATGGACCGAAAATGGAATGGAATTTTGCATGGAATTTGAGTTTAGAGCTGGGCAAAAACCTTGGATGGTCATTGGACAATATTTTGCGGGTAAAATAGACCATAACTTTGAAATTGGAATAACATAATTGGAATTGCAATTTTCGAATTTCGAAAAAATTTATGTTGTGCTGAATTGTATTCGGTTTGTGCTCTGTTGTGCCGTTAAATTTTTTTCGATATCTTTTACCAAATTCGAAAAACGACAATTTCAAAAGTATGCCCGATTTGCAATTTTCAAAAACTCGAAAACTGTTAAAGATATTGAGAAAAAAAGTAAAAAGCACAAGTTAGCACTAGTCAAGCACAATTCAGCACAACTTTATTTTTCTCAGATATTTTCGAAAAAAAAAAATGATTCGGCACAATTGAGCACAAACCTAGCACAACATTCCTTTTTTGAAATTCGAAATATTGCAGTCCCAACGGACACCACATCATGTAATGGTCAGATTACAATAATGCTGAGGTACACTCGATATGTAAAAGCATGAATATTTTTTGTCACAGTTTTTTTATATTTTGTCATATTTTTTGCATGTGGAGAGAGTTATGGATAGGACAGAAATCAAGCATTTTAGATGACAATTGGATTATATCTAGTGCTTAAAATAGACCTCAACTTTCGTGCAAAATTGTTTGGAATATATTCAACAATTTTGACCCCTTTCTGTGGGAGGTACTAGAAACAGTGGGCTGGTATATTCCATTTTAACACTAAATCTTGTGTTAGTAGAAATATTAAGATGTGTAAATTTTGAGAGAATTGGGAGCTTATTTCGCCGTCTTCACATCAGAGCTAGGACTGATAGAAATATTGGGATGTGTGAAATTTGAGGACAGTCGTCTCGCATTTTATGAGCTTTATGGTTATTCAAAATTTTGACATGTTATAGAGGCACCAAAAGGTGTGGTCCAATATCTACGATCTTCACATTAGATATTGTTTTGATAGAAATATTGAGATGTGGCGAGAATGAAAGAAATCGGATGCAAATTTCGCATTATACAAGGCTGTTCAAAATTCGGATCCGTTGTGTGGGAGGTACAAGAAGGAGTAAAATCGATATATCCCATCTTCACACTAAATTTGTGTTACTAAAGGAATTGGGATGTGTGAAATATGAATGCAATTGGAACAATCACATTCTATAATATAAGTATTCCAATATAATTATAAATAATTTGGAATATGCAGACTGAAATAAAAAACTGCAACAAAGTCAAACGACATAATTTTTTTTTAATTTTATTGAATAAGAGCAAAAAATTTCGGAAACAGCATCAAATTTTAGAATAAGTTTGGATTTGCTCGAATTGGTCACCTTTGGGGCGAATTATGGCCTTCAAACGGCCAATGAAACCGTCACAAGCTACTCGAATGTTGCTCTGCGAAGCGCTTGCTTGAGGTAATCGACACTTTGGTATTTTTTAGCGCCAACATTGCTTTCCAAAATACTCCAGACACGATAGTCCAACGGATTGGTATCCGGAGATTTTGGTGGCCATTGTGCGCTGGAAATGAAGCGAGGAACCTCATTTTGTAAACATTCTTGAGTGACGCGCGCTGAGTGCGATGTTGCTGAGTCCTGCTGGAATGTTCAAATGTTTGCGTGCCCAAGGCTTTAATACACCCTCCAGAATATTTTCGCGATAATATTCGGCATTTATTCGGATGCCACGGTCGATTAATACGAGCGGAGAGCGACCATCGGCTTTTATTGCGACCCACACCATCACCATGGCCGGCGCTTAAGTTCTGGTGGCCAAACGAAGGTGCACATTTTCAGCTGACCTCTTTGGCAAGTAAACATGATCATTTTGTTTGTTTACAAGCTGCTGGACAACGAATGTACCATTTCTGCTGATGTTGCTGTTTTCTTCCGTCCACTTCCTTAACATCGGGCTGCGATACCAGTATCACGGTAACGAGCGATGGTACGAGACACAAAAGATTTATTCACATTTAAATTCTGAAGTGCTCTAACGATAGCCACTTGAGCTTTTCAAGATATAAAGAAATAACACTATCACGCTTAAATTCCATCACAAATAACTTTTTTCTGGAAAATTCTCACCAAAATGCTTTTGTACGCTTCTAAACAACATAGTGAGCTGTCACTGGAACAATTTTAACAGCTGTCGGAGTGGCTTAGAAATGACAGCAGTCTGAAGTTGGTTGCAGTTTATTCATCTCACCCTGTAATTATTCTAAATAAACACAGGGAGGCAAATAAACACACACTCGATATAATATAACTGATATTGTTTATTTTCGCATAGCACTAACTTGGTTGGTCCTCTCGGGTTCTATACGGTAAATTATTCTCTGTGGAAATTTTGACCCCTAAGGGATGTACCAGAAGGAGTGGACCGATATTACCCATCTCCGAACTCGATCTAAGCTTGACAATAATATTAAGATATACTAAGATTGTATCAAATTGTATACTCACTTCGAGAGTTATCGTGCACATTAGCCAGACAGACGGGCGGACGGACACCCCTAAAACGGATTTGGTCCACGTTTTTTCATGGGGAACGTTTTGCATGTATCACATGATATATACCCTCTGCAGCTTTATGGCTGAGGGAAGGAACTAAAAACATTAACATCTGAAATGGCTTCGAATGAAACTTGACCCGTGCCCCTTATTCCCTTGTGCATTTGAGGATATTGGCGATGTTGTTAAAGAAGGCATTACTAAATTAAATAGTAATGCCTTCTTTAACAAAATCACCAATATGCTCAAATGCACAAGGGAATAACGGGCACAGGTCAAGTTTCATTCGAAGCCATTTCAGATGTTAATGTTTTTAGTTATTAATAACCTAATACATTCCAGGATCTATAATCTGTACATGGTTTTTAATTTTTATAAAAACTAAATTTTTTAGATCATCTATAAACGAAAATATCTGAATTCTCTCTGCTAATTTTTTTTAATCCACTCAAAAGTTATCTGTACTTACCAACATTTTTCATACATTCCATATACCTACCTCGAAATTCTCACGAAAACAAAATCGACATGAATAAAAACTTTTTCCAAATGTCAATATATCGCTCGTGAGTGTGCATATATATATATATGTATGAACCATGAAAACAATCAAACACAGATCATTATTAAATATTCAGTAGACATTTATTAACAAACACTTAATTCTTGTATCGTGTTTTCAAAGAGGACTCTTTTTAAATGAAGCTGATGCTGCTGCGAGTGTATTGGTGTAAATATTTGGCCTTATCAACTTAATTGTGAAATATTTGTGTGTGTGTGTGGGTGTATATGTTTGCGTGAGTGTTAATATTTGTAATGTCCATGAATATGTAGAAAATCCTTACAAAAACAATAATGCGATAATAATGGTGATTAAGTTCTTTTAAGCCGTTTCAAAAAACAACAAAAAATCGCTTGTAGCTTCGACAGTTCTGCCATTGTGTATCTATGTAAGTGTTTCATTAAGTATTTGCTTTTATCTCTTTTTTATTTGTTTGTTCGGTTTTTGGTTTATTTTTCAATTATTTATTTTTTAATTCTTTTTTTGGTTTTGTTCTTATTTTTCTGCTTTCACTTCAATGGAACAACATAATTAAATGGATATAATTATACATGGGAATTATATGAATATACTATATATAATTTTGCTATTCATTGTAATTGTGTGTGTGTTTTTTTACTGCATCGTATGTGATTAATTTGTTTGTAATGATGATGATGCTGCTGCTGCTGATGTATAAAAAACGGAGGGGGTTTGTTTACAAAATGAACATTAATTACACGAGATTGTTCTTTGTTGTTTTTGTTTTTAATAGTTAGGGCGCATGGGTATTTATTAAGGTTTTGTTTATGTTGTTTTTTCGTTTGGTAATTATGTATTATATTTAATTCATATTTGCTTATGTTTCGTTTTAAATGAAATGCATTAAATCTGTACCCAGCAAATACTTTATTTGTTTTGTTTTTGTTTTATAATTTGTGAAAGGACAAGTGATGAATGAATGTGTTTATTAATAAATAAAACACCTTCAATGCTTGTTTACTAAATGAAATAAAATTAGTACAAAATATACATACATATTTACAAAAAACTGTATATTTTTTGTATATATAGATTCAAATATTATGATATTGGTATTTAATTACAATATTATCAAATGAGGGATTCATCAGAAACGGATTATTTGCGAGCTCGAAATTTCAGGTTACTTGAAACTATCTAAAACTTTGTGTTTTTAAGTAGTAGTAATTTAAATGCCAAACTACAGAGAAACCTTTTTAAAAAATAGCCTTCTACTATAAAAATACTAGGACTCAGAGGTAAACTAATGTTTACCAAAACCGTTACAATTTATTGCACAAGGTGGTCCCATTATATGGGGGTAGAAAATGTGGAGCAATACGTACAATGTTTTGTGCCATTTTTTATAAACAACCTTAAATGTGGCCTGCACATCAAAATTTACCAACATTGTCACTTTTTTCATAACGAAATTCATATAAAGAATAAATTCACTTTCAATTACATGGTTACATTATAGAAAAATTAAAATTTTTAAATAGCGCTCAAACTATACTTATATAAGCTATTTCGAACTGGATTATATTTGCTATAAGAAATAATTTTCTTAAGAGGCTTTAAATTTTTTTTAAATCATAACATTAGATTTTTCAAAATAGCGATCACATCTGAAACATCGTACGATTTATTTAAAAATCATAATTTTTTGGGTTTTCTGAAATTGTCAAATATGGTAGTGAAAGAAATATTGGAATTTGTATGGTATGAAGAATAGGGCAAAATGTTCAACTTTCGCACTTGCTCTAACATAGACAATAATATTGAAAAGTGCAACATTTTTAGAAACTTGGATACTGGATTTACATTTTAAGAGAATTAATTTTATTAAAAATTGTTACCCTTTGCGGGGATGAAGCAGATCGATAAGTCCCATGAAGTTGGATGTATTTCTTTGTGCGAAGTTAAAAGAAACATCGGCCAATGGTTTTGAAAATTTTAATTTATTGTGGGATATGTTCCAGAAGGAGTAGACCGATATTGTACATCTTCGGATTTCTAGATTCAAATTTGCGTCTAAATTTACCCACCAGTCATGGTGAGGTTCACAAAAGAAGCCTACCATGTTCGGAGGAGATCGCAAAACATTTGTCGGATGAAAGGAATTGATGCTGATTTCGTTGACATATGCAGGGTGAGATGAAAAAATTGCAACCAACTTCAGATTGCTGTCATTTCAAAGCCACTCGTCCCAAAGCTGTTAAAATTATTCCAGTGACAGCTCATTATATTGTTTATAAGCGTACAAAAGCATTTTGGTGAGAATTTTCCAGAAAATAAGTTATTTGTGATGGGATTCAAGCGTGATAGTGTGATTTCTTTATATTTGGCTGAAAAACCACAAGTGGCTATCGTTAGAGCACTCCAGCATTTAAATGTGAATAAATATTTTATGTCTCGTACCATCGCTCGTTACCGTGATACTGGTATCGTAGCCCGATGTTAAGGAAGTGGACGGAATAAAACAGCAACATCACCAAAAAAAGGTTCGAAAAGTAAAGAAGCGACTTGATCGCAACCCGCGTCGTAGTGGCCGAAAAATGGCTCGTGAGCTGAACATATCGCAATATTCCATTCCGCAAATATTGAAAAATGAGCTCGGGGTAAAGCCATTGAAATTCCAAAAAGTCCAAGAACTTACACCGCAACAGAAAGAAAATAGACTCTAAAGATCTAAAGAGTTGCTTAGCTTGGCCGAAAGTGGTGAATTGCCGAATTTGATTTTCTCCGATGAGAAAACATTCGTTGTCCAACAGTTTGAAAACAAACAAAATTATCGTGTTTACTTGCCAAAGAGATCAGCTGAAAATGTGCACCTTTGTGGGCCACCATAACAGCCGATGGCAGCTCTCCGCTCGTATTAATCGTCGCATCAGAATAAATGCCGAATATTATCGTGAAAATATTCTGGAGGGTGTATTATAGCCTTGGGTACACAAACATTTTGGCCGCAGACCTTAGGCATTCCAGCAGGACTCATCAACATCGCACTCAGCGCGTATCACCCAAGAATGGTTACAAAATAAGGTTCCTCGCTTAATTTCCAGCGCACAATGGCCACCAAAATCTCCGGATACCAATCCGTTGGACTATTGTGTCTGGAGTATTTTTGAAAGCAAGGTTGGCACTACAAAATCTAAAGCATTTCGCCGGGAATGGGCCAAAATACCGCAGAGCAACATTCGGCAGCGTGCGACGGTTTCATTGGCCGTTTGAAGGCCATAATTCGTGCCAAAGGTGACCAATTCGAACAAATCTAAACTTATTCTAAAATTTGATGCTATTTCCTACATTTTTTTTTTGCTTTCATTCAATAAAATTAAAAAAAAATGTAAACATTATGGCGTTTGACTTTGTTGCAGTTTTTTTCTATCTCAAATAGCAAAATATATACAGGAATATAAATTGTGAAACTTTGTTTTGAATACCCATTGACACGAAAGAGGACGTAAATAACGGGCAATTTCCAAGAAGCTTTGCATGGTCTGGTGCCTCTGGTCAAAACCAAAGAGATTAACTTTGCATCAGTACATGATGAAATATTTTTTCAAGGAGTGTTGTTTTTTATGGGATTCGTTCATTCTAGTCAAAAGGGTTTCTAGGATATCACTGTTTGCATAAAACTATAAAGAATTCTCGAAAAATGGATCTCACGACAAAAAGGTAAATTGAACAAAAAGTATGATTAACATATTTTCAATAATAATTGGAAAAATTAAAAAAAAAAATCATTTCGTGTGCGTTTCTAATGATGGCTTTTCCAATATGCCGGCGAATACATCTGACTTTCAAGAGAAGGGCATAACTAAATGATGGTAAATAATTTTTGCTTCTTTGGATCACCGATGACGACTTGATTTATAAAAAAAACGGTTCTCATGATATTGTTCGTTTTCATCTATTCTTTTTAATTCATTTGAAATTAACCTGGAGTACTGGCATCCGTGTGGATTAATTACTTGGGAATGATAAAAATTATATTTGCTGGGATACAAAGTATTTTTAAAGCATTAAACATTATTAATGTTATCAATAATAGAGTGTTTAGTATAGACGTTAAAGTGCATGTTCGGTTTTTTTTTTTCATTTCATTTGAAAATGGCAATTATTTACAAAATGTCAATGATAATATTTGACCATTAATCATGTGTAAATTAACAAATATATATTTAAAATTGGAAATAAAACAAAACAATAATATATTGATAAAGTATACCACACTCCTCACCGTATATACAATGGACTATTTTCACTGACTTTAATCTGCACTTTAAAGGGTTTTTTGTTCGAATTATCTACTATTTTTTTCCAGGTAAATAACTCTTTATTTTAATTCATTAAATAGTAATATTATCTAAACAAGCATAGCATGAACGATTTTTTTTATGATTCTGTTATTTTTGTTGAAGAGGAAATTTAAATTAATATATTTTAATTAAATTATAAAGGTTTTTTGTTGCTGCTTTGCACTGCACTCGATTTGCTTATACAATATTTCAATCTATGCTAAATCTAATTAGGCTGATTTTATATTTTATTATTTGTTTTTTGTTTATGTAAAATTACCTTAACATTAAAAATAATATTATTTTACAATAAAACTTAATGGCTTTATTTTAAACATTTGTTTATGTATTTTTTTTTTTTTTCAATTAATAAACTATCTTTGATAGCCAGCTGTGAGACACAATATCAGAATGCAATTTGCGAGTAACATTTTATAGTGATGGGAATTTATTTTGGGCATAGCAGCTGAGTTCGGCCCAAAATAAGTTTCCAAAAATCCACGAAAGCCTCCACCGGATGACGTTACTGCAATGAAAACATAATAACAATTACAAATTATTTTTATTTTCGTAGTACTTATAGAAATATAATATTTTAAAATTTAATTTCTTATTATTAACCAGTAAAGAAGGTCTTAAAGTCGGTCGGGGCCGACTTTATGATACCCTCCACCACTTTGCTAATTTAGCAGAGCTGCGCATAACAATTAAAAGTTTTTATGGGAGAATTCAATCATACACGCTATGATTATTATTATAATTTAAAGTTCAAAGGACTAAATATGCCGAAGCATTTGTATCTTTTAAATGCGGACTTGTATTGCCCATTTGGTGCACAATTAATTTAAAATCGAATAAAAAATATATATGGGAGCTATATCCAAATCGGAACCGATCTCGATAAAATTTGGCAATGATATTTCTGAGTTGTATTTAATATATTTTCCTGACAAATCGGATAAACAGTATATATGGGAGCTATAGCTATATCTGAACCGATCTTCACCAAATTTGACATACCAGCTTCTAGACTCAATTCGGTCGTAAGTGCCAAATTTTATCAAATTTGGGCAAATATTAGACGTTTGGTCCACAATCAAAGGTATATCGGACGAAGTTATATATGGGAGCTATATCCAAATCTGAACCGATCTCGATAAAATTTAGCAAAGGTATTTCTGAGCTGCATTTGATATATTTCCCCAAATATTGTTGTTACAGAGTGCATATTACGGCTGCGGAGGACAAAAATAAAAAATCGGATGAACAATATATATGGGAGCTATAGCTATATCAGAACCGATTTCGATCAAATTTGGCATACTTATTTTCAGGTCCAATCTGATCGTACGTGCATAATTCCATACTATTCGGACTGATATTACACGTTTGGTGCACAATAAAAAGCAAATCGGACGAAGATATATATGGGAGCTATATCTAAATTTTGACCTAGTATCTCCAATTTCAATAGGGTTCGTCCTTGGGCCAAACAAATGATTTGTGCTAAATTTGTACTTTACTTTGTTTTTGTACTGTACTTTGTTTACAAAAATACATGGACAGACGGACGGACGGACATGTACAAATCGACTCAGAATGTGATTCTATGCAGATCATCAAAATGAACTATGGGTCTATATCGTTTCCTTTTGCCTGTTACCCTGACCACCTTGTGGTGTAGGTTATAAAAATTAGAAAAATTTTATACCCTACAACACTATGTGTTGGGGGTACTATAAGTTTGATTGGGCCAAAAATTAGTAACAACTTACAGCCAGTTCCACGATATCGAAAGAACACGTTCGCACAACTTTTACACGACAAACAGCTGATTTCCGTTCCACTAAAATCCATCAGAACGAAAATTTGCACGAAAATCAAAGCGAACGAAAACGTAAGCATTTCAGTGTAATTTTGCGTTCCACTATCTTTTTTCTTTCGTACGCATGCGAACACAAATGTCAAAATCAGTCACTTGTGTGTTTGCTATCGTATAATAACAATTAAGGAAAATTGTTTTAACATAAACATTGCTTGATTCAAAATAGAAACAAAAAGGTAAGTAAAAATAATAAATGCAATTTAATATGTGAACAACAAATATATATTTTTTATTTTCTCAATTCCAGCACGAAAAAATCATCAACTACACAGCTGCGGGTATATGGAGGAGAATCCTGTGTTCGCCAGAGGAGTGCCAATTTTTGGAAGCAGCAGAAGAAGTTTTAAATCGGGGCGGATTTGGGTAGTTCTGCAACCGGGCACCCACTTCTCTTCCATCATATCCAAAAGAGCCCGAAAACTTGCTTCGACACACGAAAATTGGCCACAAACCTAGAAAAAATCATTTTTATTATTTCAAAAATGTAAAAATACAATCATACTTACTGGTTGTTAGGTACTTCAAATAAATTCGAAGCATCTCTTAAATGCCTCCGTGGCACATTTTGAACCTCCTCCACATCATCCATAAAAAATAGGGCTACGGAAATATTCTTTTTTTTTATTTTCTAAGAGCACAAATAGTTTGAACACAATCACTAGAAATTTTATTTTGTTTGTTTATTTACAATTTGTTTGTTTACAACTGAAATGTCAGTTGAGACAGAGCCACTGCTGCTTTTTCGCGTTTAAATTAGACATTTGGCGCTTTTTTTGCCTTATTTCGCGATTAATTTTTCCAAAAAAATATTTAGCAACACTGAATCACGTAAGGCTATGCGAAAGAAAGAACGAAAGTTAGTGGAACGCATTCTTATACGAAAGTGAGTGAGTAGCCTTCGTTCGCACAAATTTTCTTTCGAGATCGTGGAACAGGCTGTTAAAATATTGGTTTCCCATATAGGAAAGTATATATGGAAGTTCCTATCTCGCTGAGCTGAGTCGATTTAGTTATGTATGTCCATCCGTCCGTCTGCCATGTTAATTTGTAATCACTCTACAGGTTGCAATTATGGCCTGATCTTTACGAAAGGCCAGAATAGAAGCCTATTGCTTTTGGAGATGATCGCATAATATTTAGGGGTTGAAATTGGACCAAAAACTGAAAAATTTCCGGATTTTGCAGTTGCTCTACAGGTCGCAATTATAGACCAATCGAAGCGGAAGTTAGCATGGGGCTAGAGCTTAGGGCTGGGCAGAGGCCTCCCAAGTTTCGTAGTCATCGGGTAATATATAGTGGTTGAAATAGACCATAACATTTGTGTTAAATAAAGTCAAATTTTCCATTTAACCGCGAATATTTTAATCCCGACGAAATCACAAATAGACGCGCAGATCACCGTTCCAACCGTTTACGTAGATGCCAATAGTAAATATATCGGATATATATAGCGAAATACATACAATGTATATAAACAAAGGAAGGGGATGTTTGCTAGAATGCTTATGTCTCAAAAATGGCTGGACCTTTTTTTGATAAATTTTATCAATTTAGAATGCTCTCTTGACATAAAAATATAAAATCTAAAAAAAAATCGCATAAGAAGATGCCAACAATCATGTCAATATAGATTTTGTAGTATTTTGTGGATTTTTTTTATTTTTTCATATTTTTTTATCGCATGCGATTCTTTCAATTTGACTTATAATAATGAAGTGTATATTTTGTAACATTTTTACACCTTACAACAGAGGTTGGGTCATTATATACAGATTGCAATTATCGTCCCATTCTCACGAAAATATTTACAAGGGTATGGTTAGGCTCTGAAAGGCTTCAAGTAGGTCCGCAATATATTTACGGGATTGAAATGGACCAACATCTAAAACTTTTCCTGATTTTGTAGCCTTTATAAAGGTCACAAATAGAAACCAAAGAACACGAAATCTCGCACGAAGTTAGAGTTTAGGACAGCGGGTAGAATGGACCACTACTTTTACAGGCGATATCCTTTTTATGCTGATTTCGTTGACGAATATAGCCAAATGTCGTAGACAAGCAAATCATATGGATGAGTCTAAATTCGGAGATACAGATGGCCTCTTGCTTTTGGAGATAGCGCAAAATATTAAGGGGTTCAAATGAATTGAAGCCAATCGGCACGCCTGAGAAGAGAGTTAAAGACAGGGAAGAATTCTAGCATTTTGGATGACCATTGGATTAAATTTTGCTGTAAAATGGACCACAAAAACTAACAGCACGACGGAGTGCGTAAATATTGTGCAAATGTTCCTGGTCAAAATGCCAAGGGTAATATCTGGGCAGTGCTTCGTGACATAATTTCAAAAGCGAAATCTTCCAAAATGGATTTGGACATAAGGGGGCTTCTAACAAATGGTCGGCCCCGTACGACTATATCCTTTGCTAACTTGTTTTTTTTTTCTAGTTCTTAATAGAAACTTGGCGGTACTTTTAGAAATTTAACAATAGTACAAAAATTCGTAGTGATTTTATTTCAGTTTTCCACTGAAATTAAAATTTATTTTATTAAAAGAGATAAACATTATATTTGAGTTTATAATAACAATTTTCCAAAAAAAGTCTCAATTATCTTTGCTGTTTTTTGCTTAATTCACATGAATTATTAGGAAACATAAAAGCTACAATACCAAATCTGCAAACTGGTCCAAATAACAAGGACAAAAAGTGAAAACAATCAAAAAAAAAAAAAAAAAAAGAATAAACATCATAGACTATGGATTTGTTGAACAAAAGAAAATATCACCATAGTTTACCCACTCAGAGGGTACTGATAACAGACAACGCGAATCAAAGAGCAGTCCAAAAACCTAGAACTTTACCACAGCAAAAACAAAATTATAATAGACCACAAGGAAATGCTAGGAGGAGTAAAATAAATGGCAAAAATAACAAAGGCCCTGTGATGATGATGATGGCCGGAAAATGCCACTTATTGTTATTACCCAGCCAGCCTATGGCCTATTTTTGTACTTCAAATGATAACCAAGTTACAGTCAGCAACAGTTTGTGTTATCCAAAAGCTATGTGTAACGAGCTTACAAAAGTGTAATAAGAGAGGGAACAGAAAATAAATAATACATATTTAACAAATTAATAAAAAAACACAAGTTTACTTAGAATTGTAACAAAGTAATGATGGTTCCCCACGAATAGTAGTTAGCTTCTAGCAACATGAGGTCAAGGCACTCAAAATCATATAGATTATAGAAGGAAACTTCATTCTTTTCCTTTAGAATTTAAGATGAAAGTCCTTTAGAGTTTAAGATGCATTAAATATTAATTTTTAGTAGAAAGTACTCTGAGAAATTGACAAAAAATTTAATATAGAATAATAAATGGTAAAAAGAAAAAAAAAAAAAAAAAAAAACAGTAAAGAAAGTCCTAAAGTCGGGCGGGGCCGATTTTATGATACCCTACACCACTTTGCTAATTTAGTTGAGCTCCACTTAATAATTAAAAGTTTTTATGTGAGAATTCAATCATACACGCTATGATTATAATTATAATTTAAAATTCAAAGGACTAAATATGCCGAAGCATTTGTATTTTTTAAATTCGGACTTGTATTGCCCATTTGGTGCGAAATTAATTTGAAATCGGAAAAAAATATATATGGGAACTATATCCAAATCTGAACCGATCTCGATAAAATTTGGCAAAGATATTTCTGAGCTATATTTGATATATTTCCCTGAATATCGTTGTTACGGAGTGCATATTACGGCTGTGGGTAACAAATACAATGAATCGGATGAACAATATATATGGGAGCTATAACTATATCTGAACCGATCTTCACCAAATTTGGCTTACTACCTTGTAGACTGAATTCGGTCGTATGTGCCAAATTCCATCCCATTTGGACAAATATTAGACGTTTGGTGCACAATAAATGGTAAATCGGACGAAGTTATATATGGGAGCTATATCCAAATCTGAACCGATCTCGATAAAATTTAGCAAAGGTATTTCTGAGCTGCATTTGATATATTTCCCCAAATATTGTTGTTACAGAGTACATATTACGGCTGCGGAGGACAAAAATAAAAAATCGGATGAACAATATATATGGGAGCTATAGCTATATCTGGACCGATTTCGATCAAATTTGGCATACATATTTTCAGACCTAATTTGGTTGTATGTGCGAAATTCCATACTATTCGGGCTGATATTACACGTTTGGTGCACAATAAAAGGCAAATCGGACGAAGATATATATGGGAGCTATATCTAAATTTTGACCGATTATCTCCAATTTCAATAGGGTTCGTCCTTGGGCCAAACAAATGTTGTTTACAAAATTTCATCTCGATCGGATAATAAATACGACCTGCATTGTGTTCACAAGAATACATGGACAGACGGACGGACGGACGGACAGACGGACTGACATGCATAAATCAACTCAGAAAGTGATTCTATGCAGATCATCAAAAGAAACTATGGGTCTATCTCGTTTCCTTTTGCCTGTTACAAACAAATGCACAAAGACATAATACCCTGACCACCTTGTGGTGTAGGGTATAAACACTGTATAACGAAGATATAAGAAAGTTTGCCGACAGATACACGCATTCTGACTTTTTACCATAAATGAGCTTAAAATATCTTGCGGTTGCAAGATTTAAAAGATATTCCAAAATAATTTTAGTTTTATGTAATTCTTTGGTTTCTCATCTTTTGAGCTTACGATCTCGTCACTTGGGTAAAAAAGTTTTTTGTCATAGAAGTTATTTTTTATATCACTTCTGGGGAGGTTATCCCAGACTAAAAACAAGGGAACTGATGAGGATTGGTGGCTCTTTCCGAAACCTAGGTATTCCCTGCCCTACCCCCTGGCAAACATTACCATCCTTCTCCACTAATAAACAAACGTTGTTTTTATAAAAACAACAATAAAGGGATTAAGCTATTTTGCAACAACAAAATACTACGGTATCCCGAAAAACAAGCCAACACTGTTCTATATTGAAAATATTTATATGATAACGTCTCTATCTGATAAAAAGTCAAAAAGGTGTTTATTGATTTTAAATTGACAATCAAGCCTTTAACGATTTAGAAGTGAGTTTTTAGAAATGGAACAAAAAGACCCCTTTTGGTGGTTCTCTTGAGGGTTAAAATTATCGACAAAAATAATTAAATAAATCAATTTTATTTTTTTTAATTCTTAAACGAAAAAATCCGTAAAAAGAAAGAAATCCTTGTTTGTTATCCGTAGTATTACCAGTAATATTAAAATGTTAGAATCCATGTAATATCAGTCTGAAAAATTATGAAAAAACAAGTAAGCAAAGGCTACAGTCGAGCGGGGCCGACCGTTGAATACCCTACAACACTATAATAACGATACAGTTTATATAGGCGAGAAACTCGAAAGAATTCCACAAGATATTGTGACAAATAATAAAAGAAAACCATCAGGTTTCGTTCTCTAATTTTCGAATAATAGCAACTTTAACTAATTTGCTCATTTCCAATTTATTGGAAGATGTTGCACGTGAATGGTCTTCCTAGATCTGGAACCAATATTTCCCAAAGACCTATAATCTCTCAGAAGTGGCAAAAGATTAACATTTATTATTGGTTTTTGACTGAAACGCATCTATATGAGATACAGACATTTGACTATATTCTTCAACGAAATCAGCGTTAACGACATTATCAGAAGTGTGTCTTTCCTGTATTTGTGAATTCTCCAAAAAGTCACTTGAATGGACATTTTCGCATTTTGTCTACAAAAGTTGGCAAACTATTTCACACATTAAAAAATATGACAAAATTGAAAAAATATGAGAAAATTTACAAAATCAATATTTTCATCTTTAGAAATATATTTTTATGCGACTTTTTATGCGTTTTTTCTTTTCTGACAAGAGGCCATTCAGAATTAATGAGAACTGTCGAAATCAGTTCAGCCGTTCTCGACTTAAAATAGATCTTTCAAGCACATATTTTGCTATATATTCGATTTGTTGGATCTTAACATCAATGTAAAGATCAGAAGTAACCTTGTCATGGCTTTGTGATTTCTCCGGGATTTAAAATATTCGCGTTTTAATGAAAAATTTTGATTTTTTTCAACAAAAAAGATATGGTCTATTTTAGCCGCTAAATATTATCTGATGACCACCCAAATTGGTAGGCTTCTTCCCTGCCCTAAACTCTAGCTACATGCGAAATTCCGCGTCGATTGGTCTATAATTGTATAACTGTATAGCTACTGCAAAATCCGACATTTTTTCAGTATTTGGTCCATTTTAACCCCTAAACATTTGGCGATCACCACACTAAACATTTGGCGATCACACCCACCCACATTTTAAATTTCGTGAAGATCGGGCCATAATTGCGACCTGTAGAGTGATTACAAATTAACATGGACAGACGGACGGACGGACATACATAGCTAGATCGACTTAGCTCGGCGAGCTAGGAAGATCCATATATACTTTCCTATGTGAGAAATCAATATTTCGTGGTGTTACATAATTTTTGGCCCAATCAAACTTATAATACCCCCAACACATAGTGTTGTAGGGTATAATTATGGGGGAACTGACCCCTATTTTTTTATTACTCTTTTTTCAAACTTTGTGACTCAATGTTATCAACAATCTGGCCGAAAGTCGTTCGAAATTATAGCGTGGCAATTGGAGTCTGTATAAAATTGACTCGACTCCGTATCCTGATTCAGAAAAATTTCAATGTCATATCCAAACTATAAAGATTAATTTTCATATCGTAAACCATTTCTCTATAGAAGACATGTATCATTTGAAACGGCCAAAACTTCCTCATCCGTTTCAGGACATTAGGAGTCTATCTAGGGATGTTTGGACATGAAAAATATCGACCCACTCGTTCTGATTCTTCCCCACAAAAAGGTCAAGATTTTCACAGAAAATATTTTTCCTTGTACAACAAGAAAGAATCGCCCAATTTTGAGTAAACTTTGCAAATCCCAATATTTAAACCTAATCAAGATTTGGTATGAAAATGAAATATATCGGACCACTACTTCTTTTACCTCCCCACAATGGGTTAAAATTTTGAATAATTATATCTCTCAGAAAATGCAATAAAACACCCGATTCTGTTCAAATTTTACACACCCCAATTTTTTTGTAAAAAAATATCTGGTGTGAACATGTGATGCAGTATATATTTCGGCCGATTTCATGTATGTGATGCAACAAACACGATATGAATTCCCGATTCCAATGAAATTGTTTATAATAATAAATTTGACAAATTGATAAGATTTTAATATAGCCCCTATATATATTCTCGGCCGATTTCACATATTTGACTCACCAAACACGGCATGTACCTCCAATTTCAATGAAATATGGAAGGTGTGACGGAATTTGGTGTAAAAGTAAATTTTGTCAAATTATATTGAAATCGGTTCAGATTGGGATATCACGATCGGTTCAGATTGGATTGTAGTATTGGGCTAACAGTAGCGAAGCACACCGGGTTCAGCTAGTCTGTCATAAAATGCGAACAAGTTATATTTAAACTCTTTCTAAATTTCGCACTTTCCAATATTTCTACTAACACAAGATCAGGTGTGAAGATGATAGTGTCGTTCCACCCGTCTGTTACCTCTCATAGGTTCACATTGTCACCATTTTTCCAAGAAATATCACATACCTCATAAAATGTGAAGAATGTAGTCGATATAGCCCAAATTTGGTACATTGTAACATTTATATCAGGCTTAAGTCAGATACGAAATGGACAATATTGACTGACTTCTTCCAAATTTCCCCCATAAAGCGTCAACAGTTTGAACAATTATAAGGCAAGGCTGGGTGCATACCGGCCGATACTATTTAACTTGTTTTGTAAAAAGCCTTGGTAACAGTGTACAACAATTTTTTCCAAATTAATAGGAAAATAGCCACTAATTACGCAAAAACAGAAAATATCGTAAATTAAGGGGTTTTATACCCTACCACAAATATTTGTGGGGGGTATCATAACTTTAATTGGTCCAAAAAGTTTGCAACACCTCGAAATATTGGTTATAGGCCCACGTTGTGTATCGATTTATTGAGATTCGATTTAGCTATGTATGCCCTTCGGTTTGTCCATCCACGTCAATTTTGTAATCAGACCCTATCATAGGGTTTAGGATAGGGTCAGAATATTAGCCTATTGTTTTTGAAGATGATACCAAAATATTAAGGGTATGAAATGGTCCAATAACTGTATTTTGTTACTGATTTTGCAGTCACTCTACATGTTACAATTAAAGAGCAATCGACGAAGACTTTTGCATAAGACTAGAGTTTAGGACAACACAGAAGCTTACCGGTTTAGATAACATAACCGCATCTTTTGTGTGAAAAACACCCACCTCAACCTTTACATGGACTCTGATCGAAAATTATATGCAGGATTTGGAGAAGTAAATATAAAGCAATTGCGAAATTTCGGATGAGCTTGTCGAAACCCAAGATAGGCCTTTATGATATTATTTCCACACTGAAATGTCTGTGTCTGTAATGTGAAATTTGTGAACTTTCCGCTGAGGCAAATTGCTTTGATATACATTCTTCTTCAAATGTCGGTGCAAAACAAAACAATATTAAAATATATTAAATCTAAATATATAATTTCTCCCAAAAATTTTAGTTTAATATGATGCACAACATTTGTTAGCCTTGGACAAAGTTTTATTATCGCTCATATCCTTCCTGATTTTTATATCCCCCACTATAGTATGGAGGGTATATTAAGTATGTCATTCCGTTTGTAACACCTCGAAATATTCTTGATCAGCATAAAATTCTATGTCGATTTAACGATGTCCGTCCAAATGTCTGTCTGTCCGTCTGTGGAAAATACTCTAGCTTCCGAACGAATTGAAGTAGGTTGATCAAATTTGACTCAAATGTGTGTTTGGTCTACAGGACGTTTGGTATTGAAATATATAGGCCCATGTTTACGTATAGTCCCCATATAGGTACGGTTATATGGGGACTATACCTATATTCGGTATTGTATTGTGAAGTTTTGTTTTTTTTTTTTTTTTTTTTTTTTTTTTTTGGCGACATTGTTTACCGGAATTGTTTAAAATTTCGTTATGATTGTTCGTAGTGGGTACTACAGGCTGTGACAGACAATTGGCTATGCAGATCCACGTCTTCGTATAGCCTCCATTAAATGGTACCTCATTATAATCGGTATTTGGCTGATTTTAGCTACATTATTCAGCGGGATTCTTTCATATTTCGTGTTGGGATTTTAATAGGTACTACAGTGTATGACAGAAAACTGTCTATGCAGGTCCAGGTTTTCATTCATTTCATGTTGCATTTATTGTCCGATTGACAAAACTATGCATTTGTTGGCATATGGAAGAACGACATTGAAATTGGTGTCAATCGGATGAGATTTGAATATAGCTGCCGTATACACCAACCCAACCCGAATTTTGTGCTTGTGTTTAGACTCTGCGAAGTAGATAGCAGACGCTACTACTCTAAATGTAATAACAACTTTACGATGTCCAAACTTTAGATCTGTACGAATAACCCATTCGGATTCAGAATTTTTCCAATTTTTTGTTGTGAATGGGGTTTCAGGAAAATCTAATATATATTTGCAATTTATGAGAATTGTGTTTATTTAACTTTTTGCCATTTTGTTGCGATGGTACCAGAAGGAGCAGATCAGTATTTTCATTTTCGCACATGACCTAATTTTGTTATTATTATATGCAGTGCTTGGGGTTCCTCATGGATGCCGTCTACATTGTATATGGTTTATGAATTTTGAAAACTCTGACAATACCTCGAAGTATTGTTAATTTTTAATACCTGAATTTATTAATTATTGTCTATGCAGGTCCAGGTTTTCGTATAGCCCCTAAATATCGGTACCTCTCGATATTCGGTACTTTAATGATTTTAGCGACTTTATTCAGGGGAATTGTTTCACATTTCGTGTTTGATGTTCCTAATGAGAAATACAGCCTGTGAAAGAAAATTGTCTAAGCAGTTCTTCGTATAGCCAATAAATATCGGTACATTCCTATATTCGGTATTTTGATGATTTTAGCTACATTATTCACCAGAATCGTTAAAATTTCGTATTTTCACTTCGTAATGGGTACTACAGCCTGTGACAGAAAATTGCACGTCCACGTCTTCGTATAGACCCCAAAATAACGGTAGCTCCCTATACGGTATTTGTAAGATTTAACAGAATTTATAACGAATTCTACCTTTCATTTATTTTATTTTATTTTATTTTTTTTTAAATGGTCCAAATTGTGGAGGGTTCTTTCCAAGTTCGGCCCTGCCAAACTTACTGGTTTTTCAGTTGTTGACATTAAAATTTACCTAGTGTAATTGGAAACAAAAATGGATTGGAAACGTTATAGAGTCGGCCAGCGAAATACGATTTAAGATATTTCGCTGGCCGACTCTATAACGTTTCCAATCCATTTTTGTTTCCAATTAGGGCATTAAGGCATCTCTGATTTGAATATTTACTATTGTAAGTTCACATCGTTAAATCGACCTACAATTTTACTCTTTGACGATTTCAAATATCTATTATTGCAATATAAAATATTATTTATAGTGAATGTGATTCTTAATTTGTTGTTTTTTGATAGTTGATTATTCGATAAGGGAAAAATCTTAGTTTTGTCTCATTCAGCCTCAGATCAGCGTTCACCATTTAAGATACACTCTGCTATTTTCTCCTATACTTAAAACTTTTTTGTAGTTGTAACTTTACATGCTATTTTATAAATTACTTAAGGGATTAAATCTTTATGCTTAACGACATCCCATACAATACTCAAAACTAATGAACCCCCATATGTAATCTATTGCATATCTTGTCTGTCCATTTACCAGTCTCATGGAAGTTATCAATGTTCGTTTTAGTGTAGGTAGGTGTAATCCCCTATGCAAATTAAAATAATTTAATTTTTTTTAATTCACATTCACATACAGGGTTGCCCATATTCGACGGACCATGTTTTTTTTTTTTTAAATCAAAGAAAAAAATAAAAAATTGGCGGTTGGCAGTGTTAATCATTTAATTTGTTCCAAGTAGATTTGTTTACATCAATTTTTGAATATGATATCTCTCAAATGGTCGCATCTGCCGTTGATGACGTATTGTGCCCTCTTTGCTGCATTTTCCATCGTTTTTGCCAACATTTCGGCGGGAATAGCGGCTATTTCTTCACGAATGTTGTCCTTGAGCTGTTCTACGGTCCTTGGCTTGTTAACGTAAACCTTTGACTTCAAATATCCCCATAAGAAGAAGTCAGGCGGAGTCAAATCGGGCGAACGCGGTGGCCAGTCCAAATCACCACTTTTCGACATCAAACGGCCCGGAATCAAATTCTTCAGAAAATCGATTGTTATGCGACTTGTGTGCGGTGGAGTGCCGTCTTGTTGAAACCAGAACTGCCTCATACGCTTTCGACGAATAATTGGCATTACAAAATTAGTCATCATGTCGCGATAAAGCTCCTGATTGATGGTAACAGCATGGCCATTTTCATTTTGGAATGAAGAGGCACTTCTTGAATCTCCTGAGGATTTTCAGTGGCGTAAAAACGGCAATTTCGCTTATTTACGGTCCCATTCAATGTGAAATGGGCTTCATCGGACATGATAATTTTGTTCCAAAATTGCTCGTCATCTTCGGCCATGTCGATGACTCTTTGGGCCCATTCCAATCGACGAGGCTTGTCCGCAGGCAACATTCTTTCGATATTCTCGGCCGATCGCCTTGGTCGACTTTTTAATGGCCGCTTCGGATTAGAAAGAGCCTTACGTATAAACGCTTTATGGTGTTCTTAGAAGGCGCACTTCTCACATTTTCTAATGTTTTAAAAGCACGTTGAGTTTTCACAACTGACTTCTTCTGTTGAATGTAAATTTCAACTATTTCAGAGCGCTGGCGTGACGTGTATTGGTTCATAGTAAAAATCTGCTTGGACTGACGCTTCAAACGCGGTATGTCATTAAGCGATGTGACATCTCTGTTAAAAGTTATGGCGTTGCCAGATGGGTTCGTCGAATGTGGGCAACCCTGCAGCAACAATTTTTTTTCAGGTTTGGCACCAGTTTTACAGTGCACAAGACAATGGGGTTAAAGTTTTAGACAGGACAGACTCGTATTGGATAGGCATAAGTTAATATTTAGTGGGTGAAATGGACCATAACTTTTGTGTGAATATTTTTGATGCTGAATATCTCTTTCTGTCAAAATCATATATGAATTTTGCATGTTCCTGTGGGTTCGGACAAAAAAAAAACAAGATAAACCTATGATTTGACTGCATACCTTGTAGTAAGGTACCAGAATAAACATCTGTCCTGTCCCATCTGCATACCAGACCTGGAGTTGTTAAAAATATTGGGATATGTGAAATATAAAGACAAATTTTCTGTGAAATTTTTGAAATTTTGTGAGAGAAATACAAAAAGGAGTGAACCGATAGTGCTCATCTCCTAAATTGATCTAAGTTTTTAGCATTATTACGATGTACCAAGTTTGAACCAAATCGGACACTCCCTTCGAGAGTTGTCTTGCGGACCAGCCAGCTAGACAAACGGAGGGACGGTCACCCTTAAATTGACTGCAAATGTTCTGAAACGGATTTGGCCCAAAGAGGTCTAAAACGGTTGTTTCAATGAGACACAATTTGGCCGTATCAAATGATATATACCCACTGTAGCCATATGGCTAAGGGTATACACTGTATGTATGAAGTATTGTGACCTTTGTCATCCAGTTATAACTCCTCAAAATAACCTATAATACTATAATAACAGGTATATTCAGCTATAAATGAACATTAACCAATGTAGTTAATATACGTCGATATCTTAAGAGTTCCATATGTCATTTTAAACTTTTTAAGAATTAATTATCTGCATTAATTGTCAGTTTTCTGAGACCTTCTCTAGTTTTGGTGATACAAACAGAAATTCGCTAAATTTGCAGGAGTTTACAATTATTATAATAATAGTTTATATATTATACTTTTATTCCAAAAGTGTGGATATGGAAAATAATTAGGAATAAAAATACTCTATATATTTGTTTTTTTTTTTTCCAACAGAAACTTGGCTAAATTTTCCGAGGACAGTGTTTGTATAATTTTTGTTTAAGCAATTCAAAATGAAAACATCAAAATTAATTTTTTCTCCAAGGTAAAGGACGTATGGAATACTTATGGAGCATATCAATGATGCAATGTGGATGTTATTGTTCCCTTACCTCAAATCACCCAAGTCTAGGTATGGAAGTTAAATTTCTTCTGCCGTTGTAGAAGGGTCAATATATATAGGTTTCAACACAAAGACAATATTCTTTTGTATATAGGTCATTCTATACATTTTCTGGAATAATTAAATATACATATTTTCATGGTAATAAATTGTATTTTATGTCTACCAGAAAAAACTGCTTTGACAAAAATAACAACAACTGTAACTTACACCGGTACTAAATCGCATTGGACACTTGAAATTGGAAATAACAAGTTAAAAAGTATCAGTCAGTATTGCCGACAGATATATACCCTCAGCCTATGTTCGATTAAATAATCAAAATATATTTGACTAGTGTTACAATTATTCAAACGTTTGGCCCTCTATGGAGCAGGTTCCGAAGGAATGGACCAATATTGTCCATTCCATATCATATATATAAATATTCCGACGTTTCTGGTATGGATTATATCGACTAACTCCTTCACTTTATATGAGATATGTAATAATTTTTAGAAAATGTTAAAATGTGCGTGATGTACCAGATAGAGTCTACCGAAATATTCCATTATTATACTTCATCTGATACAAATAAAAAATATTGAGCGAAATATTGGGCAAACTTACAAGAAAAGATATTTATTTCCAAATTTATACGAAATCATAAATTCCGATAATTTTCATATTCATATCATGCTTCTTGTTTAGAGAAATATTTGAGCATAGCAAGTAGTAAAGAATTGCTAAATTGTTTCGAAAGTTATGACAGATAAAATTATTGAAAATTGTGACCCCAGAAGGGGTTGGCAGATATATATCAACTTCACAACAGATCTTGTGTTAGCAAAAATGTTTGTATGTGTGAAATTTGAACCCTATGGGGGAGAAGTAATGGTTCGATCTATACCACCTTTATAACAGATCTTGTGTTGATAGAAATGTTTAGATGTGCCAAGTCTAAATGGAATCGGATGTTAATTTGGCGTTTTATTAGCTTCATGGGTATTCAAAATTTCGACACTTTGTGGGGGAGGTACCAGAAGGAGTGGACCGATACATTCCATGTCAACACCAGATCTTGGGTTTATAAAAATATTGGAATGTGTGAAATTTGAAGACAATCGGACTCTTACATGACATTTTATAAGAATTGTAATTATTAAAAATTTTGACCTTTTGTGAGGGAGGTACTTGATGGAGTGGACCAATATTGTCCATTTTCGCACCTGACATAGCACTGATGAAAATATTAGGATTGCAAAGTTCGAGCAAAATCAGATTATCGTTTCTCTTTCTGTGCAGAAAATATTTTTTGAAAACGTCTACCTTTTGGGGGGAGGTACCAGAAGGGGTGGACCGATACATTCCATTTTCACCCCAGACCTTGGTCTAATAAAACTAATAGGATGTGTGAAATTTAAAGACTATCGGACTCTTAAATCACATTTTATAAGAGTTGTAATTATTCAAAATTTTGACCATTTGTGGGGGAGGTACTTGATGGAGTGGACCGATATTGTCCATTTTCACACCTGGTCTAGCACTGATGAAAATATTAGGATTCGCAAAGTTCGAGCAAAATCGCATTATCCTTTTTCTTTCTGTGCAATAAATTCGTTTCTTTGAAAATGTTGACATTTTGTGTGGGAGGTACCAGAAGGAGTGGACCGATATCGCCCATCTCCGAACTCGATCTAAGTTTGACAAAAATATTACGATGTACCAAGTTTAGATCAAATCGGATACTTCCTTCGAGAGTTATCGTGCGCACCAGCCAGCCAGACAGACAGACAGACAGACGGACGGACGGACGGACGGACATCGGCAGATCGACTCCAAATGTTCTGAAACGGATTTGGTCCAAAGAGAGCTAGGGTCTAAAACCGTTATTTCGACTAGGCACGTTTTGACCGTATCAAATGATATATACCCTCTGTAGCCATATGGCTGAGGGTATAAAAATAAACACCAACTTCATCTACCCAGGAGATCGAATTATAAGTGTTGCAATTCCCAATTGTAGGTTGTACGTTCATAGTTATACACATTTACACCCACATACTTAGCTTGGTAACACATATGGTGCTGTTGTTGGACATATCTCGGCGACAAGTTTGGTACATAAATAGTGTTACTTACAAGCACATGAAAAACCATCCCGGACTACTTTGTACGAACATTACTTACCTCTGGCTGGTATTGGATCCTTTTGTGGTGTTCCTAATTCAATTTCTTTATATTCCTGATACAAATCACCAATTTGTGCTGTACAACGCAGCAGCAAAGCACCCCCTGTGGCGCCGGCATTAGAGCCACCGGAATACGTTGTTCCGCCAGGACCCAAGGCATTTATCATGTGTGAATTACTACTGCTGCCAGCATTGGAGCCAGAGGCTGATGCAGCAGCAAAGTGTACCGACTGCAATTGCACTTTTAGACTCAGTCTCGACGCAATTAAATTGTCAACTGTTCTAATGTATTGTGTTTCCTCGGAAGATACCTGCAAGAGTAACGATAACAAGATATATGGTTAGGAATGTAATTCATTTTAAGGCGGCATTGCGTGTAGAAATATTTGTTTTTTTTTTCCTTCTTCTTCTTTGTCTTTTTGAAAACTCAAAGTGCCATTGCCTTAAGATATCTGTTTATTGGTAAGTGAGAAAAATGATGGAGAAATTTATTGTGTAATAGGCGTTTTTCTTTTTGAGTGGATGTGTAACGAGGTTGATATGTATACGCAGAATAAATAGCGTTACAAAATGGAATGTAAATAAAATTATTTTTATTGGTTACATATATCAATAATAATAATTTTTTGTTATGTGAAATATTTTAAAAATATACTACACCCTTTTCAGTTGTAATTCGAATAATTTTTGGTTTAATTTGTAAAATTTGTAATTCGAGAATTCCAATTGTAATTCGAATTATTCCAATAGTAACTCAAATTGTTTCATTTAAAATTCAAATTATTTAATTTTTTCTTCGATTTTTAAATGAAATAATTCGAATTACAATTAGATTAATGCGAATAAAAATTTGAATTCTCGAACTTTTCACTGATATAATTCGAATTACAATTGTAATTTTCGATTAACAAATAGAATTCACAAATTACACTTAGAATGTTTAAAATTGCATCTGAAAAAGATGTATTATCCAATGAAAAAAAGAAAAATAGTGATATATCTTGCAGATCAAACGCGGGATTTTTGTACCTCTCCTTATGTTGTCACCACTTGAATAGGTGAAAACGAAATAAAAACCAAACGTATATTTTATTAAACTGTACATAACGACGTTCTACATACGTTTGAAGGTGGGTCATTTCTTTTGGGGATAATAACTTATCAAGAAATATTCGAATTATAGGGGAGATGCATTTTTAAATGTTCACCTTGAGTAAACAGCTAAATTCTAAAAAAAATCCTTGCGTCTTTACATTCTTCGGAATTAAATGAAATATTAAACAAAAAACCATATGAAAAATATAAAAGCTTGGCGCTGATTCAAAATCGCTTTTCGTCAAAATATTTTAACTTTTTAACGATTAGCGATATTTGTATATGCAGAAATTTTAACTTTGTCATTCCGTTTGCAAATCCTCCAAAAAATTTCGAGTGATTTTACGAAGTATACATATTATTGATCATCGTAAAATTCTATGTCCTTTCACCTGTCTGTTCTAATTACGTTATCTTTCGAACAAAGTAAGAGGAGGGTAAAATTTTAAACATGTCTCTAATTTATTCATCTAAAAAACATGTTTCGTGTGTGCTAAAATTCAATCGAATCGGACTGACATTACACATTGGGTGCACAATACAGGGTGAGAAAAAAACTGCAACAAAGTCAAATGTCATAATTTGTACACTTTTTTAAATTTTATTGAATGAAAGCAAAAAATGTAGGAAATATCATCAAATTTTAGAATAAGTTTAGATTTGTTCAAATTGGTCACCTTTGGCATGAATTATGGCCTTTAAACTGCCAATGAAACCGTTACACGCTGCCCGAATGTTGCTCTGGGTATTTAGGCCAATGCCATATGAAGCGCTTGCTTGAGGTGATCGACACTTTGGTATTTTTAGTGCCAACCTTGCTTTCCAAAATACTCCAGACACAATAGTCCAACAGATTGGTATTCGGAGATTTTGGTGGCTATTGTGCGTTGGAAATGAAGCGAGGAACCTAGTTTTGTCACCATTCTTGGGTGGCGCGTGTTGAGGGCGATGGCGCTGAGTCCTGTAGGATTGTCCAAGGTATGGGGTCAAAATGTTTGAGTGCCCAAGGCTTTAATACACCCTTCAGAACATTTTCGCGATAATATTCGGCATTTATTCTGATACCACGGTCGATTAATACGAGCGCAGAGCGACCATAGGCTGTTATGGCGGGCCACACCTTCAACATGGCCGACGCTTGAGTTCTGATGGCCAACTGAAGGTGCCCATTTTCACCTGACCTCTTTGGCAAATAAACACGATTCTGTAATTTGGTACTTAACATTTAATTGGTGGATACTAAATGTACATTTTGAATTTGGATGGAATATTATCTGGGAAAAATAAACCATGTACTTGAAACTTAAAAATGTAAGCTGTTTTTGTAATAGTTATTTTATTTTTTGTTATTTGTAAAACCCTATTTTCAGAAAAAGGAAAAAAATATTTGTTTTTGGAGGCAAGTCACACATTATTTTCTCAATTTTTAACCCATTTTTCGAGATGTCCCAGTATATGCCTGCAATCGAATTTAATATATAATCAAGAAATATATGACAACGAAACTTGAAAAGTCGACCAGAGAAATTAAATTCCGAATCACTGTGCGGTGATGCATTGCTTAATTTGTAGAAATAAGTTAGGATTTATTTATATTTTTAATTGTTTCAAATATAAAATTTATTTTTTCAAATTTTTGTAGATGTTGTTCAAACTATTCCAAGAAATATTTAAAAATATGACCATATATATTTTTGGCATTTTTATTCCTTTATTGTATTTGTTTATCTTATTTGAATGTTAAAGAAGAAAAAAAAAAAAAACAACGAATAGAAACACATAACAATGGAAAATCCTTTTAAGGATATTATATACATAACTTCGTCTTCTAAGTGCTTTAGAAATATTAAATGAAATTTTATTTGAGGAAAATAGAAAAAGAAGTAGAATATAAAGTCCAACACAAATAGAATAGTAAGACATATTCCATTGTTTTTATTGTTTCTATTTTAAGAATTATTATTTGTAATATTGTTGTTGATATGGAAACACAACAGTTATATTTGTTTGAATAAAGTTGGCCAAGCTCTATATAAAACGTACGAAAAAGTATATATATGTATATATATGTTTTAGAATTAAAAAAATACATAAAAAAAAAACATAATTTGTTTATTTTTTTCTATATTTATAGCGCAGTAAATAATTTCATATAAAATACATGTAAGCAAAGGCTACAGTCGGGCTATCCTACAACACCACAATTATCCGTAAAGTTTCTATATATCTGAAACTCATTTAATCTGAACGACCGGCAAAAAGTGATGTAGGCTATAAAAATATAATATAATAAATGATAAATGTACAACTCAATTTTTCAAGTCAAAAAAAAAAAAAAAACCCAAACACACAAAATGTAAAAAAATATATATTTTTTTTGGCAAATTTTTATTATATTATACATTCCGATTTCTTGGCTATCAGAAGTGACTTTGCCTGTGTGATTTCGCCGGGGGTTAAAATACTAATATTACATTCTGTTATTTTCAATAACCACCACCATTTGGTTAGAATTTGGAAATTTTCGTTAATTTTCGTTAAATTCGTTAAAAATTCTTTCAAAATTTGATATAGCCGTTATATTGGGGTCTATACAAAGACCTGGACCTGCATAGACAATTTTCTGTCATAGACTGTAGTACCCATTACGAATGCTAAATACGAAATTTGAAACAACACCGGTGAACCATGCCGCTAAAATCATCAAATTACCGAATATTGGGAGGTACTGTTATATGGAGGTTATACGAAGACTTGGACCTGAATACGCAATTTTTTGTCATAGGCTGTAGCACTTAATAAGAATTCTAGGTACGAAGTTTGAAACAACTCCACCGGATGATGCCCGATAAATCATAAAAATATCGAATATCGGTGGATACCGTTGTATGTGGGCTATACGATATCGTGGACCTATATAGGCATTTCTCTTCCAGGGGTAAAGTTCTTGGAAATAACTTCTAGTATGGATTTTTAGACAATTCTATTGAGAAATATAGCTAAAATAATTAAAATTTTCAGACAATTTCATTAAAAATTTTGGCTACAGTCATCAAAATATCGAATATCGGGCGGTTCCGTTATATGAGGATATACGATATCGTGGACCAATATAGCTCACCTTCGAACTTAACCTACCTGCAGACAAAAGTCTGATCTGGCCAAAATTTTAACTTTCTATTTTTATTCGTTTTTACTCTACCGTGATTACAATAACATGTATGGTGAAGGGTATAAAACAAGTAAACAAGCAGCTAAGTTCGGCCGGCCGGAACTTTTAATACACTCCTTCATTTCGAAGAAATTACAAAATGTAAAAAATAAGATTAACAAGTAAAAAAGCTGTAAGTTCGACCGGGCCGTACTTTTAATACCCTCCACCATTTGGTACAAATTTGGCAATTCCCAAAAAAAAAAAAATAAATAAATAAATAAAATCGGTTAAAAATTCATATAAAATTTTAAAAATACGGAATGCCTATACGAAGACTTGGGCCTGCATAAGCAACTTTTGTCATAAGTTATTTCAATATTTAAATGCGAAAAATCTGTTTATAATGTAGCTAAAATCATCAAAATACCGAATATGGGGGGTACCGTTATATGGGGGCTATACGAAGACGTGGACCTGCACAGACAATTTTCTGGCATGGGCTGAAGTATCCATTTCGAACTTCACATGCAAGATTTGAAACAATCCCGGTAAATAATGTCGCTAAAATCATCAAAATACCGAATATCGAGGGGTACGGCATATGGGGGCTATACGAAGACGTGCACCTACATGGCCCATTTTCTGTTTTATGCTGCAGTATCTATTACGAACTTCAAATACCAAACTTGGAACGATTCCATTAAATAATGTCGCTAAAATCATCAAAATACCGCATATCGGGGGGTACCGTTATATGGGGGCTATATGAAGACGTGGACCTACATAGCTCATTTTTTGACTGAGGATGTAGTATCCATTACGAACTTCAAGTACCAAATTTGAAACGATTCCGGTAAACAATGTCGCTAAAATCATCAAAATACCGAATATCAGGGGGTACCGTTATATGGGGGCTACACGAAGACGTGGACCTGCACAGACAATTTTCTGTCTTAGCCTGTAGTATCCATTGCAAACTTCAAATGCAAAATTGGAAAGAATTCCGGTAAATAATGTCAAATCATCAAAATACCGAATATCGGGATGTACCGTTGTATGGGGGCTATATGATAAATTGGACATACATGGCCCATTTACGAACTTAACCTGCCTACTGACAAAATATACATGTGTGCAAAATTTTAGCCTTCTATCTCAATTTATTCGAAAGATAGCGTGATTACAACAGACAGACAGACAGACGGACATGGCTAAATCGTCTTAGAATTTTACGCTGATCAAGAATATATATACTTTGTTGGGTCTGACATGAGTATTTCGAGGAGTTACAAACGGAATGACAAAATTAATATACCCTCCATAGTATGGTGGAGGGTATAAAAAGCCGTTAAAATTTTAAACAATTTCAAATACCTTGTGTTACGATTATATGCGGTTTTACGAAAACGTGGACCTCTAGCTTCAATTACAGGTTTATGGGGGTACGGTTATATGGGGACTAATTCAAAACGTGGACTTATATAGAGAGTTCCTATATACTGCAAACTCAAACTGCCGCGAATTCGGGCTACAATTGTGACTAAAATTACCAAAAGGCCATAAATGCCGGTATATGGTAGTTATACCAATTTTAATGCCAAAGTCATACAGATCAAACACACATCTGAGAAAAAAATTTAAAAAAAAAAAAAAATTATGTTTCGAGGTGTTACAAACCGAATGACAATCTTGATAATTCCTCTTATGGAGGGTATAAAAAATGGTTTTCTTTTACATTGACTTTACACCTGTTGGTTGTTTTGGCCTTTATTTGTTTAAGGAATTGAGTTAAAATTGGTCTACGTGGGTTAAGCCTTCTTAGAGTCATAACATGTACTATATAGCCATGATATTTCGTATAAGAGGTCACACACAACATGCAAATACCTCTGTAAAAATTTAGAGGAAATCGATTCGGAAACAGTTTTCTTCTGATTTAGTGTTCTTCGCTATAGTGTTTTTCCTGATATAAATGTATGTTTAATAGCATGTTGTCGGTCTCGTCCGATGTTTGTCCTTTCTTTAGAGGTTTATTACTTTGCTTTGACATTTAAATGACAAGGAAAAAATTAAAAATGTTTGTTGCTCTGAAGTAATTACATTACTAGGGGTACAATAGGCAATACACTTTGTGAACTTCACATGTGTGAAATAAATATTATGGTTGAATTTTCAGATAATAAAAAAAAATGATTGCAATATCGTAGAATATATTAATTCTCAACAACAATAAATATAAAAAACAACATCTAAATTTGCCTTTAAAGGGTTCGTTTTTTTTTTGTCACAAAAAAAAAAAAACTTTACATATATCTCTTGGATTAAGAAGATGACATTTTAATATCTACTGCTGAATAAAATATTTACGTCATATTAAGACATAAAACATGACAGGAAACAAAGACATCACACATCATAGTTGAACATACTTGTTGTCATTGTTTACAGCCTAAAAGTATGTTGTCTTAGCATTCTTTTACTTTTGAAACAAAACAAAAAACAACAGCAACAACAACAACAACAAAACGAATTCAACAGCTATTTATGAAATGTATACCGTTTCAAGAGGGTGAAGGATTTAGGTGTTTGATGTATTAGGGTCCTGCAATGGATGGGAACATGGACAACAAAAATTAAATTGTTGGCTTGGTATAGTGGAAAGTGGGAAGTAAACTAGTACTCTTCGAGCACTCCCGCTAGCAAGTATTTCTCACTCGATAGTACATCTTAGCAAATCTGTGCTTCGGCTCAACCTTGTGCCTGATATGAGCAAAATGTGACTCATCGAAACAACAGTTTTCAATCCTAAGTTTCTGTGGACGAAATCCGTTTCAGGGCATTCGCAGTCAATCCGTCTGTTTGCCTGGTTGAAGCGAGATTTGGTACAGACCTGGTACCTCCCCAATAAAAGGTCACAAAACCAGTTCCACCAATTATTTTTATCAACATTTATATATCATTCAAGCTTTTCCTTTTTTGAAAAATAAAATAGAAAAATGTTTACTTTTATACCAAAAAATCTTCCAAGTATTTCATTTTTAAGTTTACCGCTGAGGATATTAGTAAAACCTTTGCACTATGGATCCACATCCTATTTTTCTGTTCAAACTATTTTCAACGTCTCCATATGTAAAACCTAGAAACCAACAGTGATCTCAATTCAAATTTTAGAATTTCAGCTTTATCTAATACTAAAATTTAGTACGCATATCCAAAACAATATACAATCAATAGACACCAGCAGTGATCTAAAATTATAACCATTTAGTACTTTTCGAACAATTTTAATAGGTAGTTGCTATACCACCACCAGGAACAGAGACCTGAATATAAAATTTCGATATTCCGGCTCTATACACTCACTCAATACCAAGTTTTGTAATATTTAGTATATATATAATTTTACTACTAATTTGCTAAAAAATTCTACATCTGAATTCTACACACCAACAATAAAATTTCATCGTTTTAGCTCTATCAGCTCTTCACTCAACAACAAGTTCAGTTAAATTTAGTACTTTTCAAACAATCTCATGGACAGATACCATATGTAATTTTAACATCAAATCACAGAATTTTATTACCATCCCATCACCTAATTGTTTTAAAGTAGACATGCACACATTCACACCTAATACCAAATTTAGAAACATTTAGTATTTTCATACCTTTCACCTTGGAAAGGAGGGTATATTAACTTTGTCATTCCGTTTGTAACATCCTTAAATATTCATCGTAGACCCCATAAATACCTTAATACCAAATTTCTGATTTCAAGCACTATCTCTTTACCCAATACGAAATTTTTTCCAAATATAGTACTATTTAGTATTTGCATATCAAAAACGTACCACCAACGGGGACCTCAATACAAAATTCAAATTTCCACCTAAACCAAACTGTTCCATATTTCCAAAACCACCTTCTTATATCAAACTTACTTTCCAACCAAGATTTTCATACTAAATTCCATGTTTTCAGCTCTATCCGTTCACATAATATCAAATGGTATTCAAATACTTACAGTTCAAATTTCCAAAAACTCTTTGGTGCATCTATCCCGCACGCCATGAGTGACTCCCATTCCTAATTTTCTAATTCTACCTCATTCTGTGTGTCCAATACTAAGAATTCAATTTTCAGTACATTTTAGTACTTTTTTACCCTTTATCAAACGCCTACGTGCCAAGACAAACCCACGTGAAAAATTTCGAGATTCTAGTCTGGCGTTTATTCTGTCATCCATTATAAATATTAGCAATATTTATAATTAATATACAGGGTGAAATGGAAAACTGCAACAAACTTCAGACTGCTGCCATTTCCATGTCACTCGGCCGACAGCTGTTAAAATTATGCCAGCGACAGCTTAGTATATTGTTTACATTATTCGTGATGGAATTCAAGCGTGATAGTATGATTTCTTTATATTTGTATGGGAAACCACAAGTGGCTATCGTTAGAGCACTAAATCATTTAAATGTGAATAATTCTTTTGTGTCTTGTATCATCGCTCGTAACCGTGATACTGGTAGCGTAACCCGACGTCAAGGAAATGGACGAAAAAACTGCGATATCAGCAGAAATGGACGAAAAAACTGCGATATCAGCAGAAATGGTTCGAAAAGTAAAGAAGCGAACTGATCGAAATCCGCGTCGCAGTGGCCAAAAAATGGCTCGTGATCCGAACATATCGCAATATTCCATTCCGCAAATATTAAAAATGAGCTCGGGGTAAAGCCATTAAAATTCCAAAAAGTGCAAGAACTTACACCGCATCAGAAAGAAAATAGACTCAAAAGAGATAAAAAGTTGCTTCACTTGGCCGAAAGTGGTGAACCGCCGAATTTGTGTTGCTCCGATGAGAAAACATACGTTGTCCATCAGTTTGTAAACAAACAAAGTTATCGTGTTTACTTGCCAAAGAGGTCAGCTGAAAATTTGCACCTTCGGTTGGCCAACAGAACTCATGCGCCAGCCATGGTGATGGTGTGGGCCGCCATTACAGCCGATGGTCGTTCTCCGCTCGTATTAATTGACCGTGGCATCAGAACAAATGCCGAATATTATCTCGGAAATATTCTGGAGAGTGTATTAAAGCTTTGGGCACATAAAAATTTTGGCCGCAGACCTTGGACATTCCAACAGGACTCAGCCCCATTGCACTCAGCACGCACTACTCAAGAATGGTTACAAAATGAGCTTCCTCGCTTTATTTTCAGTGCACAATGGCCACCAAAATCTCTGGATACCTATCCGTTGGACTATTGTGTCTGGAGTATTTTGGAAAGCAAGGTTGGCACTAAAAAATACCAAAGTGTCGATCACCTCAAGCAAGCGCTTCGGCGGGAATGGGCCAAAATACCGCAGAGCAATATTCGGGTAGCGTGTGACGTGACGGTTTTATTTTTATTGGGCGTTAGAAGGCCATAATTCGTGCCAAAGGTGACCAATTCGAACAAATCTAAACTTATTCTAAAAGTTTATGTTATTTCCGACAAAAAAAAAGCATTAAAAATTATGGCGTTTGACTTTGTTGCAGTTTTTTCTTCTGTGTGCAACAATTCGAAATACACGTCTAAGACTCCATAAGGATGTTTATACATAATATAGGTAACTTTAAAAAAATGGCCTAGATAATATTTTAAATGTGGTGTTTTTTGTGTCATTTTTCTACTATATAAAATTATCTTTCAGAATTTTTATAGTCTCTGATTTTTCATACTATTAATTTTGACCCTAAAACTTAAGATTTTTTGATTTAACTGAAATTCAAGATTTCTTAAAGGGTTTAAATTATAAATTACTTTTTTCCGTATTAATCCTAACTATGTGGATTTAAATCCAAGGCGTGAGCAGGGTTTCCGTGGGAAAATCGTTATTCCCAGCATCAAAATCCTTTAACTTTATTCTTAAAGTTCGCACTCTAATACACATTGTTTAATTTCACATTGTTGACAATGTGAATGTGTGCATGTCTACTTTGAAACAATGACGATGAGCTTATTTTATAGTCGCTTAAGTGTCTGCAAGAATGTGTGCCTGTGAGTTTATATCCTTCTATGTGTATATGTGTTAGAGTATGTATTTAATTTGCATAATCCTTTGGTATATTAACATGCTTATGTCTAATGATTCCTTCTATTCTTCGCCTTTATTTTTTATGTTTTTCTTTAAACTTTTGTTGTCTTTGTCCTTGTTATCCTTGTCGCTGTTTTTGTTGTCATCAACGTCATCATCTTAGTTACCACCATCACTGTACTTTATGTAGCTAATGCCGAAGAACGAATTGTTGCAAATGAAAATATTTTAGCTTGAAAACATAACACTTGGAAAAAAGACAGAAAGACTGAGTGGAAGAGGGACGATGCATTCCGGCACACAACACCTCCCTACACTTGTATTATTTCATTGTAAACCTTAAGGTAATTTAATGCTTTGTCTCATGCCAAGTCCTTGACTTGGCTTGCAACAATTTGCAGCCACTGGTGTATTTTTTCTTGTGTTATTATTTTGGTTTTGATGTAAATGTGCATATGTATTTACACATGTGCCAGCCCAAGTGTAATTATGTCTATTTCTATGTGATTCATTTTTAGAAAGTAACATAAAATTACTGTACTACAACAAATGTATTTCAAGGGCTCCAGAGATAAAACAATAAATGTTGCAATTTCATATGTCCTTGTTGGCCCTTCACACTCCGTTGGCATATGTAAGAATGTATGAGCTTTAGGGCCAACATGATTCGACTTTACCTCAAACCTCTCGAAATTGACTTGTCTGTTCTGAAAAAAATAATACCACTGAAGCAAATAAGCTTCCAGCTTCTCATTCTACACATATCATGTGCAAGATATTAAAATATTTTAGAAATTTCTTTATTCTTTTTCTTCTTCGTTTTTGTTCCTCCACCCTTCTCTACGTTATGGTCATAAACGAACGTTTACAAACACTTGGTAATGAATAGGAACACAACAAAAGTTCTTTCCAACATCAACACTGTCAAGTGATGGCTATACTCCAAAGCACAGAGAAGGAGAACAGTAGTCTTGGAAGAAGCAGGAACGCCACTTTGTCTGGGGATGTACACTCTCCAGGAGTATGTTTATGTCATCCACAGACATAAACTAGAGAACTTAATTAGTGCTTTAAATTTAATTATTTTTAATTTAAGACAGCAAGGGAACGGATGTGAAAGGAGTGAAGGAAACAATAAGGAAACATTCTTATTGTTTTGCCTCTCCATCGGGCATTGTTTATGTAAATAACGTTTTCCACAAATTCATTTACGAGCTCATTTTGAACGCAGTCTGAATTCATGGGATGTCGTTCAGAATATGTTACATAACAACAACATCAACGCATAAGTAAAGAAAATATGTAGGTAGACAGTATTGATTTTTATTAATGTCTGACATTTAATTCGTTTCAATGAATAGAAGAATTTCAGATTTTTTTTCTGTAGATTTAGAATGTTCTTGGCAGGATCCTATTCTTAAATTATATATAATACTAGCTGAACCCTGTGCGCTTTACTACTCTTTTGTATTTTATATGCATTCGAAATTGTATTCAAATTGTGGTTTTTAAATAAAACAAGTAAAAAAGCTGTAAGTTCGGCCTGGTCGAACTTTTAATATCCTCCACCATTTGGTACAAATTTGGCAATTTCCAAAAAAAAAAAAAATAAATAATAAATAAATAAAATCCGTTAAAAATTCTGTTAAAATCTTAAAAATACCGAATGCTTATACGACGACGTGGACCTGTATTGGCAACTTTTGTCATAAGTTATTACAATATTTAAATGCGAAACTTGAAGAAAAATCTGTTTATAATGTAGCCAAAATCATCAAAATTCCGAATATGGGGGGCTATACGTAGACGTGGACCTGCACAGACAATTTTCTGGCATGGGCTGAAGTATCCGTTACGAACTTCACATGCGAAATTTGAAACAATCCCGGTAAATAGTATCGCTAAAATCATCAAAATACCGAAAATCGGGGGGTACGGTATATGGGGGCTATATGAAGACGTGGACCTACATGGCCAATTTTCTGTTTTATGCTGCAGTATCTATTACGAATTTCAAATACCAAATTTGGAACAATTCCGCTAAATAATGTCGCTAAAATCATCAAAATACCGAATATCGGGGGTACCGTTATATGGGGACTATATGAAGACGTGGACCTACATGGCTCATTTTTTGACTTAGGATGTAGTATCCATTACGGACTTCAAATACCAAATTTGAAACGATTCTGGTAAATAATGTCGCTAAAATCATCAAAATACCGAATATCGGGGGGTACCGTTATATGGGGGCTACACGAAGACGTGGACCTGCACAGATAATTTTCTGTCTTACGCTGTAGTATCCATTACGAACTTCAAATGCCAAATTTTAAACAATTCCGGTGAATAATGTCGCTAAAATCATCAAAATACCGAATATCGGGAGGTACCGTTATATGGGGGCTATATGATAACGTGGACCTACATGGCCCATTTCCGAACTTACCCTGCATACTGGCAAAATATACATGTGTGCAAAATTTTAGCCTTCTATCTCAATTTGTTCGAAAGATAGCGTGATTACAACAGACAGACAGACACACAGAAAGGCATGGCTAAATCGTCAGAAAAGCAGGAACATGACAAATTTAGTCCACATACACAAAGAGTTTGTTCTTGGTATTTATTGTCATAGCAAACGCCAATCATACATGAAACTGCATTATTTTAAAGTTGAACGACATTTCTGCTGTTATTAGAGGGATCCGAGGTAGCAATACAACCGGTAGCAATACAATCGTGCTGCATCACGAAATCTGCGAAAATTTATATGGGAGCTATATCAACATCTGAACCGATTTCAATATAATTTGGCAAAATTATTTTTGTACCGGATTCCGTCATTCATTCCGAACTTTATTGGAATCGGATTGGAACATATCGTGTTTGGTGCATCAATGTGTGAAATCGAACACAACAATGTATGGGAGATCTCAACGGATTTCTTTAGAAATCGACGATGGAAAAGACGTGGGCCTGCGTAGACAATTTTCCGTCATTGGCTATAGTACCCAATACGAAATTGGTAACAATTCTGGTTAATAATGTCCCTAAACCATCAATCATCCATAGACAATTTACCGTCATAAATTGAAGTACACATTATGAACTTCAAATACGAAATTTGAAGTAATTCCGGGAATAATGCCTAAAATCATTTAAATACTGAATATGTGGGTACCGTTATATGTACTGTAGAGTTTTCTCGGGATGAGCTGATTTTATTTTTACTTGTTTTCTTTATTTTAATAAAATTCCAATTTAAGAGAAATTTATGAAATTACATCCAATTTGCCGGATATGCTGACGCCTAAAATTTTTTTCTCATTAGTTTAGTTTTATATCCTCCACAATGGAAATGAGGTTACATTAAACGTATCGTTCCGTTTGCAACTCATCCAAATCCGCCTCTCCGTCTGTGGAAATTAAGATATTAGATGAAGTCATTTGAAACCTGGCATAAAAGTTTTTGAATTTATAGAATATCCCGAACTTTTTATACCCTCTAAATTTATGACCAAATCGACTATACCCAAAATAACCAAAATGTGCATATTCTCTTATATTGACTCTTTTTTGAGAGAAGTTTAACTACCCACTGAGAGTTCGTTAGATTACAGCTAATATCTAAGACCAAATCGCGCCTCATATTTGGACCAAATTCGTTTCAAGACATTTGGAGTCGATCCAGGGGTGTCCGTCTGAATATTGGTGCCACTCCTTCTGGTACCTCCTCCACAAAAGGTCAATATTTTTACAGAAAATAGAAAGAAAGGATCTCCCAATTATATGCAAACGTTGCAATTTTCAATATATATATCAGAGCTAAGTCTGGTGTATCAGTGCCATGGATAATATCTATTCACTCCGATAAAAAATATGACAAAAATTTAAAAAAACATATATATTTTTTATTGTCATATTCTTACGGCAAGAGACCATTCCAAATTGATGAGAATTGTGAAAATCATCCCAACAATTCTTGAATTACAAAGAGCTACTTGTTTCTCAACATCACTATAATGGTCAAAAGTGACCTGTTCGTGTATTTTTGGTTTCGCCAGGATTAAAAATATTTGTAGTTTTATGTAAATGTTCGCATTTTTTCATACAAAACCATATACCATAAAATTTTACCCGCTAAATATTGTCCGATGAAAATCCAAATTGGTACGCTAACCTCTAACTCCATGCTAAATATCGCGTCTATCTTCTTCTATATCTATAAAAGAGGAAAATGTTTGTATGTTTGTTTGTTATTTATGGACTCGAAAACCGCTGAATAGATTTTCCTGAAAATTTCCATATATACTGCAACATCGCCTGAAAGTAACATAGGCATTTTTGAATTTCCACTTGGAACTGCAGATATAGCATCAGAATCGGAGGTACCTCCCAAAAATTTAGATTTTATATGCACATATATATTGATCGGTTAAAGATACATTCCAAATTTGGAATGCGTAACGGAATTTGGAACAAAAATAAGTTTGAAAAATTATATTGTAATCGGTTCAGATTTGGATATAGCTCCCATATATATTTTCGACCGATTTCGTTCATTTGATGCCTCAAACACAATATGAATGTTTGATTCCAATGAAATTTAAAATAAGTAACGGAATTGGGAGCCAAAATTAATTTGTCAAATTAAATTGAAATCGGTTCAGATTTGGATATAGCTCCCATATATATTTTCGACCGATTTCATGTATTTGATGCACCAAACACGCTATGTAACTCTAATTTCAATGAAATTTGGAATGTGTAGCGGAAATTAAAAGAAATATACATTTGTCAAATTATATTAAAATCGGTTCAGATTTGGATATAGCTCTCATATATATTTTCGACCTATTTCATGTATTTTATGCACCATACACGATATGTATGTTCGATTCCAAAGAAATTTGGAATATGTAACGGGATTTTGATTAGAAAGTAAAGTATTAGTCAAATTATATTAAAATCGGTTCAGATTTGATTATAGCTCCCATATATATACTCAGCCGATTTCACATATTTGATGCACCCAAAGCGAGAGAGACAAAATCTAGCACCAGAAAAGAATTGCCAAATTATATTGAAATCAGTTGAGGTTTGGGTATAGCTAACATATATATTTCGGCCGATTTCATACATGTTATGCACCAAACATGATATATATAACCGATACCAATGAAATTCAGAATGTGTGGCGGAATTTGGTTAAAATAATAAATGTGACAAAGTTAAGATTTGGATATAGCTCCCATATATATATTGTCGGCCGATTTCACATATTTGACGCACGAATTTCAATGAAATATGAAAGGTGTGGCGGAATTCGGTGTAAAAATAATTTTTTTTAAAATTATGTTTAAACCGGGTCAGATTGGGATAAGAACCATTGACCCACAACGCCTTAGGCTAACACTAAAAAAAAAACAACACAACAATTGATTTGAAATACGCTTATTACGGCGAAGTATGTTGCTATCTCGAATTCACTAATTGCAATAGAAATGCCACTCAACTTTAAAAGATTGCAGTTCACTGCACGCTTGGTATTTGCTATGAAATAAATAAATCCGAAGAACAAACCCTTCGTATATGTATGTCATGTTACTGCTTTTCTAATTGTTTTGGTTATTTACGCATTAAAGTAGTGCAACAATTTTTTTTTTAATTTTTAAATTTGTTTTTTTTTTTTAACCAACATATATTCGTAAATAAAATTTTGAATGCATATAAAATCAAAAGGGGTAGCGAAGCGCACCGGGTTCAGCTAGTATGCCATAAAATTTTATCCGCTAAATATTGTCCGATGACAATCCAAATTGGTAGGCTAACCTCTAACTCCATGCTAAATATCGCGACGATTGGTCTATATTTGTGGTCTGTAAAGGAACTGCAAAATAGAGAAAAGGTTTCTATTCTGAAACTAATTTCACCTTCATTTTCAATTTCGTGAAGATTATCGGGTTATAATTGCGACCTGTATCGTTATTACAAATTAACATGGACAGACGGACGTATATAGGTAGTTCGGCTTAACTCGGCGAGATAGGAAGATCCCTATGTAGTCGGGAACCAATATTTAGAAGTGTTTCATAATTGTTGGCCCAATCAAACTTATAAAACCCCCAACGCATAGTATTTTAGGGTATAAGTAGTAAAGGAACTAGTCGATGTAGTCAAAATCGAGTATGTTGTAATATTTATATCCGAGTTAGTTCAGTCGAAAAGTGGACTCCTTCGATACCTCCTCCATAAATGTCAACATTTTGAATAATCACAGCAGTAAACCGAAATATATTTTAAAATACAACTGTCGGCAAAACCGGTGGGTACTTTTTGTCTTGTTTTTCTTTTTCTTTCATATATCTTCCTATTTCAACATACTATAGACCTAGTGTGAATGTGGAACTTATTGTTTCTGGTGCCTCTCCTACAAACTTTTGAATGGTTAGAACTCTCATACAAAAAGAAAAAAGGTTAATATCCCCACTTCTTCTTCCACTCCATTTTTGCCATTAACCATTTAAATCGGTTATTTATGCTTTATCAATTTTGGGTTTTTTTCTCCGATTTCTTCTTTACTTAAAATGTGACAAGACCAGTTGTTGGTCGCTGGGGCAATTCAATAAATGAAACGTCATCATATGTTTTGATATTTTATATGCTTCATGATGTTTAAGCTACCGCAAATAAGCGGGAGCAATGCAATCACAGAGTCATTTTTTCATTTATTTTTCTTTTTCTTTTTCTGTTTTTTGTTGTTGTTTATTTTTCTTATTTTGTTTTGTCGTTTTGTTGTGTACACAAGAGTATTGAATAAAACAATCCTTTGTTGTACTCTTGGTCACTACTACCTGCAAATGCAGATGTACACTTGTACTTTTCCCTGGATGTGTATGTGTGTATATATGAGTGTTCCTTATCCCCGGTGAATAACAACAAACAATGATTCCATATTTTCTTCAACACCTTGAGCTTATCGTTCCCATTAGGTTCAGTGTCCTTTATCCGACAGCTTTCTTTTCTTCTCATCATTGTTTGGTTGGTTGGCTGGCTGGCTGGTTGGTTGCTTGGCGCTGCCATAAAATATGATTTCATTCAATTCATTTCAATCGTTATGCTTTTTCGTTTTCTCCTTCCGTTCACACAGCAAAACCTACTCCGCCACCTTCCTGTTCTACTTTACAACCGCATTTCCCGTCTTTTTGTTGGAGCTGGCTTTGGATTCGTATTGTATTTCCGTTCCTGTATTGAATTGGATACAACAAATTCATAGAGTATTGCCGGATGATTGCTGCTGGTGTTACCGTATTCCGCCCTCCCACTGTTACCCATTATTACACCCGTTGTGATGCGGCTGTTCTCATCCCTTTTTGCTGCTCGTGTTATAGTCGGTTGCTACTACCACTGCCACTATTGCTGCTCCTGGTTGGATTGTTATTTTGCCCGGCAATTGTGTTTCGTGGTAAATTTCCTCTGCGGTGATGGAATTCAATTCCAAAATCAATTTGTGTCGTATAATAAAGCGTCGGTGTGCAGAATACAACAACAACAACACAGAAAAAAAAAAGAGAAAAGTCTGTGATGCGATTTTATGGAAATATGGTAACAGTTTTATTTCGAAATAAGATTGTGGTATGCAATTGCTTTATATTGACTAAAGAAAATGTAATACTATTAGGAATTGCGAGACTATTGATTCTCATCTTCATCAACATTGCTATTGTGTTTGGTTGTGGGAATGGAGTTATGGAATGTCTGTTGAAAATATTTTTATTGAGGCATTAGAAAATTAAAAAAAATGTATATATTAGAAGAAACAAATGTGATATGCATTTAGATTAATTGGTGGGGGTATGCATTTTTAATGTTCTTAAATAAAAAGCTCTAAATAAAATCATGTGATACAAATATAGGAGCTACAGCTATATATGAATCTGAATTTGGCTCAAAAAATTTGCAGAATTTGATCAACATAAATGGATAAACGTCCAGAAAAAGGGACAAAACTTCAAACCCTATATTATCTTCATTACTAGTGGGATAAGTGGGATTATTATCGACAACAACATATCCTCTTGGTAATGAAATTTTTCCTGTATTATGTACCAACTGTGACAGTTTTTGAATGCGTATTATGGCTTTAGAGCAGGAATACCTTGAAAACAACTGGAAGTAACATTCGGTAGGTATATTTTGCTCTGAGTCGATTTCCACCTGATTTGACGTATACTTTTTAACCTCTCGTACCGAATACCATTGCTATGATATAACCATCCTATTGGACTGATATTACACATTTGGTGCACAATATAAGTGAAATCGTACGAAAGTATGTATGGAGCTAAATCCTCTGATATATATCTGCACCGATATGGGAGCTATATTTTAAGATTTGAACCGAAATTTAACAGAGGTAAGCTGAATCTGATGTGTCAAAATCCATTCAATTCGGACTAATTCCAACCGGACTAATAATGAGATACTGTAAATAGACATAAAACCGGATACGATCTCGATCAATTTGGGCAGATGTTGTTGTTATGGAGTACATATTACGGCTGAGGATTCTTTAAATATGAAATCGGTAACATAAATCATACAAAGAGCCAAAGCGAACCGATTTGTACCAAATTTGACATGCTTGCTTCTAGCTTGAATTCGGTCGTAATTAGACTAATTTTACAAACAAGGTTCACAATAAATTTAATTGGACCCATTATTACCAATTTCAATAGGGTTCATCCTTGGGCCAAACAAATGAAAGATGCAAAATTTCATCGTTATCAAACAATTAATGCGATCAAGCTACGCATGTCCCTCCATCCGTCTGTTCATGGTGGTTGAAATGGATCAAAAACAGAAATATTTTTCGATCTTGCAGTTGCTCCAGATGTCTCAATTATGGACCAATCGACTCGGAATTTAGCATGAGACTAGATTTTAAGGTTGGACCGAAACCTTCCAAGTTGGATAATCATGGAATAATATAACTAAACTAATTTAATTTTAAATCAACAGGTATCTTTATTGTTTCCTAAATACGAAAATTGGTATAAGAAGACAATTTCAAACACGAAATGAACCTAGAAGGAAAAATGCTTGGAATGCAAGATATCACATATAATCTCACATATCAATGAAGCTGTTAGTTAGACCGCTTATAACTCGAGAATGGTTGGACGGATTTTGACAACTCTCTCTTCGGCCATAATGACTTTTTGGCAGAATAGAAAAAAACGTAGAAAAATCGCATAGAAAAACATTTGAATATATTTATGTAATATTTTGTGATACTTTTTATTTTTTGTCATATTTTTTATCGCATTAGATTTTTTTTTTTCAATTCGACTTACAATATTGTACATTCTGTAATATCTTATATCTTTTCACCTTTAATCACTATAGTTTCTTTCGATCATCAAGAAATTTTGGCTGGGGGCCGGGTTAGGGTCGGAATAGAAGAATATTGTTTTGGAAGATGTTCGGAATTTAAATGAACCGAAAACCCAACATTTGTCCAGATTTGGCAGTCGCACTACAGTTCTAAACTAAGGATAAATAGACATGGAATTTCTTATGCTGTAGGTGTTTAGGACTGCACTGAAGCATAGCACTTTGGTTGGTCATCGTATAATATAATATTCGAAATGCAGTCAAAAAGCTTTCAGATTTGTAGAAATTTTGCCGCAAATTGTCGTTTTGTATGGTATCAAATGATCCAACTATAGCCTTTGTTCTTTGAAAGAAGTCGTGCACACTCAAAGAAAATTGTAACCAGCTGAAAGCTTTAATTTTCCTTTATATTTCAACATGGTAGAGCTAGTTGAAATCCATCTATCTACAGGGTGAGATGAAAAAACTGCAAACAATTTCAGACTGCTGTCATTTCTAAGCCACTCGTCCGAAAGCTGTTAAAACTATTACAGTGACAGCTTATTATTTGTTTACAAGCGTACATAAGAATTCTGTTGAGAATTTTCCAGAAAAAAGTTATTCGTGATGGAATTAAAGAGTGATAGTGTGATTTCTTTATATTTGGCTGGAAAACCACAAGTGGCTATCGTTAGAGTACTCCAGCATTTAAATGTGAATAAATATTTTGTGTCTCGTACCATCGCTAGTTACCGAGATACTGGTAGCGTAGCCCAACTTCAAGGAAGTGGACGGAAGAAAACAGCAACATCAGCAAGAATGGTTTGAAAAATAAAGAAGCAATTTAATGGAAACCCGCGTCGTAGTGGCCGAAAAATGGCTCGCGAGCTGAACATATCGGAATATTCCATTCGGCAAATATTGAAAAATGAGCTCGGGGTAAAGCCATTGAAATTCCAAAAAATGCAAGAACTTATACCGCAACAGGAAGAAAATAAACTCAGAAGAGCTAAAAAGTTGCTTCGCTTGGCCGAAAGTGGTTAACTGCCGAATTGATTTTTCTCCCATGTGAAAACATTTGTTGTCCAGTAATTTGTAAACAAACAAATGATGGTGTTTACTTGCCAAAGGGGTCAGCTGAAAATGTGCACCTTCGGTTGGCCACTGGAACTCAAGTGCCGCCATGGTCGCACTTTGCTCGTATTAATAAGTGCCGAATATTATCGCGAAAATATTCTGGAGTGTGGATTAAAGCCAAACATTTTGGCCGCAGGCCTTGGACGTTACAACAGGACTCAGCACCATCGCACTCAGCACGCGCCACACAACATTATTTCCAAAATGAGGTTCCTCACTTCATTTCCAGCGCACAATGGCCACCAAAATCTCCGGATACCAATCCGTTGGACTATTGTGTCTGTAGTAATCAGGAATGCAATGTTGGCAGTAGAAAATACCAAAGTGTCGATCACCTCAGGAAAGAGCTTCGCCGGGAATGGTCCAAAATACCGCAGAGAAAAATTCGGGCAGTGTGTGACGGTTTCGTTAGACGTTTGAAGGCCATAATTCTTGCCGAAGGTGACCAATTCGAACAAATCTAATCATATTCCAAAAATTAATGCCATTTCCGACAAATTTTGCTTTGATTCAATAAAAATGTATAAAATTATGGAGTTTGATTTTGTTGCAGTTTTTTTTTATCTCACCCTTTGTCTACCTATCTATCGCTTTGTTTTCATCTTCTATCCTACGTCTTAAAAATCAGGGCATACATTTTTTTTAAATTTTGAATTGAACATTTATACAAGGTAATTTCTCTAGCAAACACATGATGCATGGTATTTTATCATACATTTTCTTAGACAACATTCAACGTTCGAAAATAACCAGTAAAGAAAGGACAGGTCATCCAAAGCTACAGAGTTGAATTTTTCCTAATTTATTCCAAGTTTAACTGGATCTCTCTGCGTACCATGAATGCTAGTAGCCTTTAAAAAATTAAGATCTAATTGGTTCCAGAATGATAACATAAATTGTTTTTGCAATGTATGCAACCACTAGTACTGTCTAGTCCAAGATTATATATTTCTGATTCTTAACAAATTTTGTTTTGAACTCAATTATATGTTTATTGAAAAATAGAATAAAATTAAGTTGTCATTTAAGACAAATATGAATTGACAATTTTGCTAAAACTTTTTAGACAGCAGTTTGTTTAATAGACGTTAGCTGGGAAAGACATGTCAATCCAATTGTCGCAGATTTCTCCTTGATGGAAGTTGTTTATGTGGATATAGACTACATTGAGACCATACGGCCCAGACATCTTTTCAACAAAAAACAGGGTTAATTTCCATCAATGAATCCCTCAATAATGATGAAGACAAAAAATTGGACACAACAACATCAACAATTCAAATGGTATTTTTATTTCATCGAAACATGGCAAACTTTTTGCAAACTTGATTGTTTTGTTTTTGTTATTTTGTTCTGGAAATGGAAAGTGTTGTTCTTAAAGAGAATTGACATTGATTGTTAATAGGAATAAGCACAAAAAAAAAAAAAACAGAGAACTTTGAGAACAAACACACCAATGGATACTCTACATTTCTTATTGATATCCCTTTTAGTTGTTGGTCTTTCTATATGTAGTTTGAACAAAAACAACGACTACAACGTAAAATAAATATCTAAGAAAAAAATTGAACGAGTAAGGCAACAAAACTTTAACAAACACCAACATAATTTGGATAACGAAGAAAGTTTAGCTTTTTTCCTCCACTTCTTGGTTTATTTTTCTTTTGGAAAACTTTTTACTCATACACATACACACGCTCCAACTTTTGCTTATAGACACCCCATAAAAATGTCTTGTCATAAAGGTTGGCCTATTTACAGAAAGGGATGATAGTTTGAACTTTAGTTAGAAGTTAGAAACGAAAGGGTATTTTTATACCCTACAACACTATGTGTTGGGGGTATTATAAGTTTGATTGGGCCAAAAATTATGTAACACCTCGAAATATTGGTTTCCCACATAGGAAAGTATATATGGATCTTCCTAGCTCGCCGAGCTGAGTCGATCTAGCTATGTATGTCCGTCCGTCCGTCTGTCCGTCTGTCCGTCTGTCCGTCTGTCCATGTTAATTTGTAATCACTCTACAGGTCGCAATTATGGCCCGATCTTCACGAAATTTAGAATGGAGGTGGGGTTAATGTCAGAATAGAACCCTATTTCTTTTGGAGATGATCGCCAAATGTTTAGGGGTTGAAATGGACCAAATACTGAAAAAATGTCGGATTTTGCAATAGCTATACAGGTCGCAATTATAGACCAATCGACGCGGAATTTCGCATGTAGCTAGAGTTTAGGGCGGGGAAGAAGCCTACCAATTTGGGTGGTCATCGGATAATATTTAGCGGCTAAAATAGACCATATCTTTTTTGTTGAAAAAATTCAAATTTTTTCATTAAACCGCGAATATTTTAAATCCCGGCGAAATCACAAAGCCATGACAAGGTTACTTCTGATCTTTACATTGATGTTAAGATCCAACAAATCGAATATATAGCAAAATATGTGCGATATATATGTCTATCAAAGAAGATATGTTTGAAAGATCTATTTTATGTCGAGAACGGCTGAACTGATTTCGACAGTTCTCATTAATTCAGAATGGCCTCTTGGCAGAAAAGAAAAAACACCTAAAAAATCGCATAAAAATATCTCTCTAAAGATGAAAAAATTGATTTTGTAAATTTTCTCATATTTTTTTCAATTTTGTCATATTTTTGGCATATTTTCATTTTGAATTAAACATTTGGTAATATTTCTACAGCTAACAAAACTAAGTAGTTGAGATATCAGGATATCATATACAGATCGCACTTATGGCCCGATCCTTACGAAATTTTGCATGGGGATAAGATGAGGGTCAGAATAGAAGCCTACTCTTTTTGGAGATGATCGCCGTATATTTAGGGGTTGCAATGGACCAAAAAACTGCAAAATTGTCGTCAGGTCGTAATTATCGCCCGATCCTCACGCACATTTGAATGGGGGTTACCGGACATTGAAAAAACCAAGAAGTTTTGGATGGCCATCCAAAATTATTCAATGTGTGAAATAGTTTGCCAACTTTTGTAGACAAAATACGAAAATGTCCATTCCAGTGACTTTTTGGAGAATTCACAAATAGGAAAGACGCACTTCTGACTACTTCGTTAACGCTGATTTCGTTGAAGAATATAGTCAAATGGCTGTATCTCATATAGATGTGTTTCAGTCAAAAACCAATAATAAACGTTAATCTTTTGCCACTTCTGAGAGATTATGGGTCTCGTGCAACATCTACCAATAAATTGGAAATGAGCAAATTAGTTAAAGTTGCTATTGTTCGAAAATTAGAGAACGAAACCTGATGGTTATACCCTACAACACTATGTGTTGGGGGTATTATAAGTTTGATTGGGCCAAAAATTATGTAACACCTCGAAATATTGGTTTCCCATATAGGAAAGTATATATGGATCTTCCTAGCTCGCCGAGCTGAGTCGATCTAGCTATGTATGTCCGTCCGTCCGTCTGTCCGTCTGTCCATGTTAATTTGTAATCACTCTACAGGTCGCAATTATGGCCCGATCTTCACGAAATTTAAAATGTAGGTGGGGTTAAGGTCAGAATAGAACCCTATTTCTTTTGGAGATGATCGCCAAATGTTTAGGGGTTGAAATGGACCAAATACTGAAAAATGTCGGATTTTGCAGTAGCTGTACAGGTCGCAATTATAGACCAATCGAATCGGAATCGGATGTCTGTATCTCATACAGATGCGTTTCAGTCAAAAACCAATAATAAATGTCCATCTTTTGCCAGTTCTGAGAGATTATAGGTCTTTGGGAAATATTGGTTCCAGATCTAGGAAGACCGTTTACGTGCAACATCTAAAAATAATTTGGAAATGAGCAAATTAGTTTATGTTGCTATTATTCGAAAATTAGAGAACGAAACCTGATGGTTTTCTTTTATTATTTGTCACAATATCTTGTGGAATTCTTTCGAGTATCTCGCCTATATAAACTGTATCGTTTATTGTAGTGTTGTAGGGTATTCAACGGTCGGCCCCGCTCGACTGTAGCCTTTGCTTACTTGTTTGTTTTATAAATTCTCTTAGCATTTTTCTTTGCTTACTTTCACAATCTTAATTTAGAAGGGCTAATTGGCAAAGGATGTATACATTTTAAAACTATTCAAATTTCCTATAATGGTCAATATATTCTGGACAACTTCATTTAGCTGGTTCTTGGACTTCATTTAAATAGTTGCGTCAATTTTAGAGAGTGCCTTTTATAAGATGATTAAATTTGGATGGGACTATAATTAAGAGTTCGAAGTGGCCACATGAGTAACATTCTCAATTAAGAACTCTGTTAATACAGTTTCTTAATATAGTTTTCTTGTTGCGGTCAGTGTGTTAGTTATTGGAGTCCTCTTTCTCATTAATTTTTTGGAGGAAAGGGAATTAAAAGGATAGGATTATTCCAATCAAGATTTCTCAATGTTGATTGGGGTCAACTTACTGACCACTGGCAGCAACAACGTAAAAAAGGGAAAATTGTCTTAAGCTGTTATCTTATATACCCCACACCACAAGGTGGTCAGGGTATTATGTCTTTGTGCATTTGTTTGTAACAGGCAAAAGGAAACGAGATACACCCATTGTTCCTTTTGATGATCCGTCTGTCCATGTATTTTTGTAACCAAAGTACAGTTCGCATTTATTGCCCTATCCAAATGAAATTTTGCACAAATCAATTGTTTGGCCCAAGGACGAACCCTATTGAAATTGGAGATTATCGGTCAAAATTAAGATATAGCTCCCACATATCGATTTGGCTTTTATTGTGCACCAAACGTGTAATATCAGTCCGAATAGTATGGAATTATGCACGTTCGATCAGATTGGACCTGAAAATAAGTATGCCAAATTATATTGTTCATCCGATTTGTTATTTTTGTCCTCCGCTGCCGTAATATGCACTCTGTAACACTCTGGTGTAGGGTATCATAAAGTCGATCAGCCCGGCTTTAAGACTTTCTTTACTGGTTCATTATTGAACTTCTTCCATAAGAAATATAATTAGCTGCCGTGTAACGACCTACATTACCTTGGATCCACAGAATACCTTCATAAATACTACTTAACTTTAGGAAACCCTTCTTAATTTATGGAGAAGTTCTACATCTTCGATTGATGAACTGCGGGCCTTTGACAAGAAGAACTTACAGTTTTGAATTCAATATATTCCGGTCGTAGATGCGATGAACTTCTGGTTTCTGATTTGAATGCCTTCTGGTCTTCGATGTGAATAACTTCTAGTCTCTATAAGAACTTCGGGGCTTTAATGAGAAGACCATTCCTTGAAGAGGCCTTCTCTGTGAGACAATCTTCTTTTCTTCTACAAGATGGCCGTTTCTTCTTTCTTAAGATGATCTTTTGCTGTTCTATAAGAAGACCGCCAGTTCTTCTATAAGATTATCTTCTCTTGCTCTATGAGAATATCTGTTGGTCCTTTGTTACAAAACAATGTTGTGGTATTGTATGTGAACACCATCTAACCGTCTATGAGAAGGCTGAGTACCGTTTTATGTTAAGCTGTCTTTAGTACATAAATTTTAGCTTGTGGTGTTCTATAAGATGACTGCGAATCTGTCTAGCCCTCTATGAAAAGATCATCTTGTTTTATATGACAATACTGACTACACTTTATTCAGATGTAATTTGAAAAATTTTAATTGTAATGCGTAACATTTTATTTGTAAATCTGGTATGAGATATCCTCTTGCACATATGTTATAGTAACTTTTAGTCTTCTACAAAGACAATTCTTATCCCTCCAGTAATCCTGGTGTATAAACATATTTATTTGCTAACCATTGTTACTTCTTCCGACAAAAATGAAAAACTGTTCAATATCAAAAAATCGTTTTATATTCTCTAATATTTTTGTTAGGGAATATTTGTATAAAATATAAATTTGTTTTTTTTTTTTCTGCGCACATCATTGAATTGTCGCCACTGCATAGTCACACATACAAAGGGTCGTTAATATTTGCATAAGTTACAAAAGTTACCTTTTTGTTGTCACAAATATTTTTATTGTACTTTTATGGAGTAAAGACACAATAAAATGCTAAGTATCTCAGTCGTTGACAATGAGGAATAGTTAATCAGTATTTTATGACTAGATGTCTCGTCTATGTATTGACATTAAATTAAAAATACTCATATTCATACATAAATCTCTTCACTACTTTGTCCTTACATCAAGTTCAAAACAGTTCACTTGTCCACATATCCAGATATGCAGAACAAAAAACGTTGATGTCCTTTACTTTATTACATTTTAGTTATTCATTATTTTTTTAGTTTACTATCAACATTTTATCCTCCTCTTCTACTTTTTTTCGAGACAACGTTGAGTTTGAGGTTTGTCTTTTCCAATGACTCTCTATTAACGTGTTAATAAACCAAGTAAAAAACTTCTGGAGTCTTATTGAAAAAAGAAAAAAATATCTGCTAATTTTGTTAGTAATAGTATTTCTTCTACCCATATATTAGCCTGCTTCTCTCATACAAGGTATAGATAAAGTTTTCTTTTCGGAAAAGTTTCTTTATTGATATTGATTTTTGTTTTTGTCGTAGGCCGTCCGTATTTTACTCCAGTTTTATTCATTCAATTTCATTACATACTCGACGTATAAAGAGTTAAAATGTTTGTTCATTGTTTAAGACCATTTTCTTTTACATTTTCTTCTGAACTATGAGGCATAGCGAAATTTAACTCAAAAAAGTTGTAAGTAAATTTGGCTAGATTAACATAAAAATTGCGCGGTGTAATATATATATAAGGGAAAAATATTATACCGTGAAGGCTTCGTTTGATTTTCCAGAAAAGTTCATATTTATACCCTCCGGTTGGAGAGGGTATATATCTTTTGATACGGCCAAAACGTGTCTCATTGCAATAACGGTTTTATACCCCATATCTCTTTGGGCCAAATCCGTTTCAGAACATTTGAAGTCGATCTAGCGATGTTCGTCTGTCTGCTCCAACTTTGCATATCCTAATATTTGCATCGGGGCATCAATATCACTTAATCAAGTACCTTCCCCACAAAGGGTCAACATTTTGAGCTCATAAAACACGAAATTAAATTCCGGTTCAAATAAGATTCTTGGCATATCTCAATATTTCTATCAACACATCTATGATATGAAGATGGTAGAGATCGGACAATTCCTTCTGGTACCTCCACCACAAAGGGTCAAAGTTTCGAATAAGCAATATGATTAAAAAATCGGAAATCCGCATGAAGTTATCTTTATCTTATCTCTGTGAAGATGGGATATATCGGTGCACTCCTTCTGGGTACAAAGGTTCAAAATTTTGAGTATCCATGAAGCTCATAAAACACAAAATTAACATCAGATTCCATTCCATTTATTCCGATTGGTACATCTCAATATTGATAAGATGGTAGAGATTGGACCATTTCTTCTGGTACCTCTCCCATATAGGGTTCAAGGTTTTGAAAAACAAAACGCTCAAAGAAGGCGAAATAAGCATCCAACACTCTTCAAATTTCACACGTACAAACATTTTTCCTAACACAAAATCTTTTGTAAAGATTCTATATATCTGGGAACCCCTTCTGGTACCTCACCCACAAAGGGCCACAATTTTCAATGCTCTTAAATTGTCATTACTTGTGAAACATAACATCGATTTTTTACAACTATCTATATCTAAATATTTATCTCAACTACAAACCTGAGATGAATATGGAATTTATAATTGCATAAAATTGCTTAATTTTGCCCATACCAATATCTATACCCTACACCACACAAGGGTATTATGTCTTTGTGCATTTGTTAGTCACAGACAAAAGAAAACGAGATGGACCCATACTTCCTTTTGATGATCTGCATAGAATAACATTCTGAGTCGATTTATACATGTCTATCCGTCGGTCTGTCCGACAGTCCATCTGTCCATGTATTTTTGTAAAAAAAAACTACAGGTCGCATTTATTGTCCGATCCAGATGAAATTTTGCACAAATCATTTATTTTACCCAAAGACGAACCCTCTTGAAATTTGAGATAATCGGTCAAAACTTAGATATATCTCCCATATACAGGGTGAGATGAAAAAACTACAACCAACTTCACACTGCTATCATTTCTAATCACTCCTGCGACAACTCTTATTATTATTCCAGTGACAGCTCATTATATTTTTTACAAGCGTACAAAAGCATTTTGGTGAGAATTTTCCATAAAAAAGTTATTCGTGATACAAGCGTGATTTAAAGTAAAGTAAACAAATATTTTTAATTAAATATTGTCCAGCTAAACATTTAATTGTGATTTTTTATACCCTACAACACTATGTGTATTATAAGTTTGATTGGGCCAGAATTTATGTAACACCTCGAAATATTGGTTTCCCACATAGGGAAGTATATATGGATCTTCCTAGCTAGCCGAGCTGAGTCGATCTAGCTACGTATGTCCGTCCGTCTGTCTGTCTGTCTGTCTGTCCGTCTGTCCATGTTAATTTGTAATCACTCTACAGGTCGCAATTATGGCCCGATCTTCACGAAATTTAGAATGGAGGTGGGGTTAAGGTCAGAATAGAACCCTATTTCTTTTGAAGATGATCACATAATATTTAGGGGTTGAAATGGACCAAATACTGAAAAAATGTCGGATTTTGCAGTAGCTATACAGGTCGCAATTATAGACCACTCGCACGAAGCTAGAGTTTAGCGCGGAGAAGAAGCCTACCAATTTTGATGGTCATCGGATAATATTTAGCGGGTAAAATAGACCATATCTTTTTTGTTGAAAAAATTAAAAATTTTTCATTAAACCGCGAATATTTTAAATCCCGGCGAAATCACAAAGCCATGACAAGGTTACTTCTGATCTTTACATTGATGTTAACATACAACAAATCGGATATATAGCAAAATATGTGCGATATATATGTCTATCAAAGAAGATATGCTTGAAAGATGTCATATATGTCGAGAACGGCTGAACTGATTTCGACAGATCTCATTAATTCAGAATGGCCTCTTGGCAGGAAAGAAAAAACGTCTAAAAAATCGCATAAAAATATCTCTCTAAAGATTAAAATATTGATTTTGTAACATTTTCGCATTCATGGCCCGATCCTTACGAAATTTTGCATGGGGATAAGATGAGGGTCAGAATCGAAGCCTACTCTTTTTGGAGATGCTCGCCATATATTTAGGGGTTGAAATGGACCAAAAAACTGCAAAATTGTCAGCAGGTCGTAATTATCGCCCGATCCTCACGCACATTTGAATGGGGGTTACCGGACATTGCAAAAGCCAAGCAGTTTTGGATGGCCATCCAAAAATATTCAATGTGTTAAGGAGTTTGCAACTTTTGTAGGCAAAATACGAAAATGTACATTCCAGCGACTTTTTGGAGAATTCACAAATACAGGAAAGACGCACTTCTGACTATTTCGTTAACGCTGATTTCGTTGAAGAATATAGTCAAATGTCTGTATCTCATATAGATGCGTTTCAGTCAAAAACCATTAATAAATGTTAATCTTTTGCCACTTCTAAGATATTATAGGTCTTTGGAAAATATTGGTTCCAGATCTAGGAAGACCATTTACCAATAAATTGGAAATGAGCAAATTAGTTTAAGTTGCTATTATTCGAAAATTAGAGAACGAAACCTGATGGTTTTCTTTTATTATTTGTCACAATGTCTTGTGGAATTCTTTCGAGTATCTCGCCTATATAAACTGTATCATTTATTATTGTGTTGTAGGGTATTCAACGGTCGGCCCCGCTCGACTGTAGCCTTTGCTTACTTGTTTCAATATGTTATTAATTTCCATACCATTTCAAGTATTACTTTAAATATTACTATAATTATCCAATGTTAACTTATAACTTACATTGTGCTTTATGAAGATTATAACAACTATTTTGAGGTGATTATATGAAGAATTGTTCAACATGTCTATTTATTAATCCTAATTTTTTGCTAACCCGTCCGCTCATATTTATTCGTTTTTGTTTGCTTTTTATGCGAATCACATTTTTATTGCGTTAATAATAATGTTAATTAAATACCACATATAAAAGCGTACATTAGAGAGTGTGTGTGTGTGTGTTATGTGTACATGTGTTTCCATATTATACTACGTAGTAAATAAAAAAGTTGTTAAAAAAACATTTTTTTTGGCATGTGAAGAGTAATATAAAATATAATTAAAATTCATAAGCCGTAATGAATAGCTGCTACATAGTCGCTCCGTTGGACCCTCATTATTGGAATGCGGGAAAATTGTGAAACTACTATTATGTGTTATATGTCAAGCGAGTGATACATTAGTGACAATCTTTTGCATAAATAGAGCAATGGAAAAATATTTATTGGGGTTTATTAAAGACAACGTTATCTGCTATAGTAAAGTCGCTAAATTTGCAGGAGTTTCCAGTTAATATATTAATAGTTTAATAATATATACCATGGGAAATTCACTTAAAAATCGATGACCAACATATGTTTGAAGTACAGAATATTTTACAATTGGAACAATTTGAAAAATAAAATTATGTTAAACAAGTAAGTAAGCGGGCCGACCTACAACACTACAATATGTTCGAAGTCCCCTTATATCCAAATCCATTTGGAAGATATCGTTTTTGAAATAGTGCCAGAGAGCCCTGGCCAAAACACTCTGTAGTGTTGTTAAGTATTGAAAATAATTGCACCCGAAAATTGTGGTCAATTTTACAGCTAAATATAATCCAATGGTCATTAAAAATGCTAGACTTCTTCCCTGCCCTTAACTCTCTTCCGATGCGAAATTCCGTGTCGATTAGTTTTCAATTGTGGCCTATAGAAAGACTAGAAAAGTAGAAAAAATTAATGTTTTTAGCCATTTATACCTCTAAATGTACATCCTAAGAACAATAGGCTTCAATTCCGACTCACCCCCATGCAAAATTTCGTGAGGATCGGACGATAATTGCGACATACATATAATACCCTCAAAACGTAGTGTTAGGGGGTGTAAAAATTTAGAAAATTTAAAATTCAAAATTGTAAGTCAAATTGAAAAATCGCATCCGATAAAAATGTGACAAAAATGGAAAAAAATGAAACAAAAGATAAAACTTTTTTATTGGTATATTATATTGATGTGAATTGTGAAAATCGGCCCAGCGGTTCCTGGTTCATAAGCAGAATAAATAAGATCAATTATTTTACATATGTATTGTACCTATTTTGTTATATATCCGATTTCTTGGCTTTTAGCATCACTGTAATGGTCAGAAGTGATCTTTTAATGTATTTGTGATTTGGCTGGGATTAAAAATATTCGCGGTTTAGTGGAAATTTTCCTATTTTCTAACATAAAAGTTAGGGTCTATTTTCCCCGCTAATTATTGTCCGATGGCCGCTCAAATTGGTAGGTGTCTGCCCAGTCCCAAACTCTAACTCCATGTAAATTTTCGCGTCGATTGGTTCATAATTGTGACCTATAGAGCAACTGGAAAATCAGGAAAAGTTTCTGTTTTTGGTCCATTTCAACCCCTTAATATCGTGCGATCATCTCCAAAAACAATAGGGTTCTATTCTAACCCTAACCCCACCTCCATCTTCAATTTCGTAAGGATCGGTTCATAATTGCGACCTGTAGCTTGATTACAAATTAACATGGACAGACGGACATACATAGCTAGATCGACTCAACTCGGCGAGCTAGGAAGACCCATATATATATTTTATATATATATGTTTACTCTGGTTTGGTGTATAAGTCCCTCACATTCGTAATATAAACTCTAGAACAATGATATTTGTTACTATATATCAGATACAGTCCAGTAAAACCTGTTTCGAATTTTATCAAGATCAGCTCCGATTTGGATATAAGTTTCATGTATATCTTTATCCGATGTCAGGTTTATTGTGCATCCAATTATATTTAGTATCAGACAATCTAGAAATTCTTGGTTTTAGAATTCTTGGTTCGGATTAAGATGTAGGTTTCATACATATCTTTATCCGATTTCAGGTTTATTGCGCACCAATTTGGTAATATTAGCCAAATGGAGTGGCATTTCCGACCGAATTCAGCCTAGAAGGAAGTACATGAAATTTGGTGAAAATCGGTTTCATCGGTAGCTATGGCAGTGGTATTTTGAGATATGTGGTACCAAATATCATTGTTGGAGAGTGCATATTACGAATTTAGTAGGAATATATATATAGGTTTGTACTTTGGCACTTCCTATATATATATATATATATATATATATATATATATATAGGTTTGTACTTTGGCACTTCCTACTAAATTCGTAATATGCACTCTCCAACAATGATATTTGATACCACATATCTCAAAATACCACTGCCAAATTTTATCGAGATCTATAGCCATTTTTAATTAAAATGGAAGTGGTATGTCTTATTTTTAAGAGTTTTCAGTATGTTCTTTCTGTATATTTGGTTAGTTTTGCTTTATCTCCTCTAATTTTCGGAATATATTTTTTATTTTGCAAGAACGACCTCGTATTCTCAAAAAGCAGATTTCTTTTGACATGAAACAAATTAAAAGAAATCATATAAAAAAAAGCAATTATATTTTGTTTTGGCAAAAAGCTTCCGTTAGCAAGAATAGTCCTTTTATTATTCCCAACAATTCCAGTCCATCATATTAACATAATTTTTAATCAGATCTAAGTAATTCATCTTCACATTCAAAATGTTGTCTGATTGTAGGAGGTGTACCAGATGGAGCTGCTTGATTGTGTCCATCTGCGAGCCCAATGTAAGTTGTATAACAATAGTTTGTATAAAATAAAACCGGGAATCGAGAACAAACCTACGCACCAAACAGACCAAGATTATAACAAAAATTATGCAACAAAAAATCGATAGTTACACAGCAAACCCTCCTTTTGCATTGTGTGGGTTACCAAAATAACCCAAAGAAGTTATATGAGTTTCCAATTACAAATTACAAACACGATATTGCAATTTGATAAATGCCTAAATGCAAAGAAAACTATTAAACGTATTCCCATTTGGATTACTTCAAACTACACGGCATTCGTGACTATCATTTCATTCAATGAGATGAGATAAAACTAAGAAAACTGGAAAATTCCCATTGGGAAAATATGAAATGACACATACGCAGCTTAGTTTACGTTACAATGACTATGCATGCGAATAGCCTGATGTGTGTCTGGATAAGTAATATAACGCATGACATGACTGCGATGCTAGGAGAATAGCGAATACCAGAATACAAGAACAAATAAGGCAAACACAAAAATACACACTCAAACATACCAACGTATTATTCAGTATTCATAAGTGAGTGAGGTCAGTTGGTTAAGTATGAGCGTAAATAAAATGTCATTTGTCAAGAGTCAAATGTATGACACACTCATAATGCATAACAATTTGTTTTGTCTTTTCTGTTTCCCTTGTTTCTTTAGTTTCCTTTTTTTTTCAAGCACACGCCTCTATAACCTCTGTGACGCAGTTTAATCACGAGAAAATACACAATCAAAAACACATTCACAGATTTTTTCGCACATTATTTCGGACATGTTTATTTTTGAGGGAGAGTGAGAAAAAACGACCTTTTTTAAACCTCTAGAGTATTTTCTTCAACCCAAGGCAACCTTCATCAATGAAGGGGAACCAATAATTTCCTTCTTTTTTTGTGGTCATACAAATATGTTTGTATCGCCAAATCGTCAAATATATATGTAAAACTGAATCGAAATACATAGAAATGTTTTATAGGAAGCAGCATATTCCAAAAAAAAAATAAAAAATAAAAAAATAAAATAAAAATAAAATAATAAAAAAACAAGTAAGCAAAGGCTACAGTCGAGCGGGGCCGACCGTTGAATACCCTACAACACTATAATAACGATACAGTTTATATAGGCGAGATACTCGAAAGAATTCCACAAGATATTGTGACAAATTATAAAAGAAAACCATCAGGTTTCGTTCTCTAATTTTCGAATAATAGCAACTAATGTTGCACTTAAATGGTCTTCCTAGATCTGGAACCAATATTTCTCAAAGACCTATAATCTCCTAGAAGTGGCAAAAGATTAACATTTATTATTGGTTTTTGACTGAAACGCATCTATATGAGATACAGACATTTGACTATATTCTTCAACGAAATCAGCGTTAACGAAATAGTCAGAAGTGCGTCTTTCCTGTATTTGTGAATTCTCCAAAAAGTCACTGGAATCGACATTTTCGTATATATGGCGATCATCTCCAAAAAGAATAGGCTTCTATTCTGACCCTCATTTTATCCCCATGCAAAATTTCGTAAGGATCGGGCCATAAATGCGATCTGTATATGATATTCTGATGTCATAACTACTTAGTTTTGTTAGCTGTAGAAATATTACCAAATGTTTAATTCAAAATGAAAATATGCCAAAAATATGACAAAATTGAAAAAATATGAGAAAATTTTAGAAAATCAATATTTTCATCTTTAGAGAGATATTTTTATGCGATTTTTTTAGACGTTTTTTCTTTCCAGCCAAGAGGCCATTCTGAATTAATGAGAACTGTCGAAATCAGTTCAGCCGTTCTCGACATATGAGAGATTTTCCAAGCATATCTTCTTTGATAGACATATATATCGCACATATTTTGCTATATATCCGATTTGTTGGATGTTAACATCAATGTAAAGGTCAGAAGTAACCTTGTCATGGCTTTGGGATTTCGCCGGGATTTAAAATATTCGCGGTTTAATGAAAAATTTTGAATTTTTTCAACACAAAATATATGGTCTATTTTACCCGCTAAATATTATCCGATGACCACCCAAATTGGTAGGCTTCTTCCCCGTCCTAAACTCTAGCTACATGCGAAATTCCGCGTCGATTGGTCTATAATTGCGACCTGTATAGCTACTGCAAAATCCGACATTTTTTCAGTATTTGGTCCATTTCAACCCCTAAACATTTGGCGATCATCTCAAAAAGAAATAGGGTTCTATTCTGGCCCAACCCCGACCTCCATTCCAAATTTCGTGAAGATCGGGCCATAATTGCGACCTGTAGAGTGATTACAAATTAACATGGACAGACGGACAGACGGACAGACGGACGGACGGACATACATAGCTAGATCGACTCAGCTCGGCGAGCTAGGATGATCCATATATACTTTCCTATATGGGAAACCAATATTTCGTGGTGTTACATAATTTTTGGCCCAATCAAACTTATAATACCCCCAACACATAGTGTTGTAGGGTATAAAAACAAGTTAAAAAGTATCAGTCGGTATTGTCGACAGATATATACCCTCAGCCTATGTTCGATTAAATAATCGAAATATATTTGACTAGTGTTACAATTATTCAAACGTTTGACCCTCTATGGAGCCGGTTCCGAAGGAATGGGCCAATATTGTCCATTTTGTATCAGACCCAAAAATATGATATATATATTCCAACGTTCCTGGTATGGATTATATTGACTCACTCCTTCACTTTTTATGAGATATGTAATAATTTTTAGAAAATGTTAAAATGTGCTTGAAGTACCATATAGAGTCTACCGAAATATTCCATTTTTATACTTCATCTGATACAAATAAAAAATATTAATAATAATTAAGGATATTTATGTCCAATTTTATGCGAAATCATAAACTACGATAAATGTCATATTCATATCAGGCTTCTTATTGAGAGAAATATTTGAGTATAGCAAGTAGTAAAGAATTGCTAAATTGTTTCGAAAGTTATGACAGATAAAATTATTGAAAATTGTGACCCTTTGTGGGTGAGGTACCAGAAGGGGTTCGCAGATATATATCAACTTCATAACAGATCTTGTGTTAGCAAAAAAAATTTTATATGTGAAATTTGAATTATTGATTACGTGTTATGATTTTAGGATGGTTAAAAATTGAAATCAGATGAAACTAATATGTGGAACCCATGTCTTAATCTAAATCGGTGTCCACGTTTGAAGCGTCAGTCCAAGCAGATTTTTACCATGAACCAATACACGCCCCGCGAGCGCTCTGAAATAGTTGAAATTTACAAGAAGTCAATTGTGAAAACTCAACGTGCTTTTAAAACATTAAAAAATGTGAGAAGTGCGCCTTCTAAGAACACCATTAAGCGTTTATACGAAAAATTTTCGACTGGTAAGGCTCTTTATAATCCGAAGAGGCCATATAAAAATCGACCAAGGCGATCGGCCGAGAATATCGCTGCCGTACGAGCCAGTGTTGAGAGGTCCCCAAGAACATCCCAAAAACGCCGTTCTCAGCAGTTGGACATGGCTCGGTCCACTTTACAACGGATTATTCGCATTGATTTGCATTTGTTTCCGTACAAAATGCAACTGACGCAAAGAATGTTGCCTGCGGACAAGCCTTGTCGATTGGAATGGGCCCAAAGGTCCGTCGAATAAGGGCAACCCTGTATTTCGATTCCTATTGAAAGTGATAATAATCGGTCAAATTTTAGATATTGTACCTTCCTTTTTTTCCATCAAATGTATAATATTAGACCAAATAGTATGGAATTTGGCACATGCGACAGAGGCAAAATATGTAAAACATTGTGAAAATCGGTTCGGATGTATTGTTGACCCGACTTGTTATTTTTGTCCCCTATATCCGTAACATGCACTACATTACAACGATATTCGAGAAAATGTATAAAATACAGCTCAGAAATATTTTTGCCAAATTGTATTGGAAACAGTGCAGATTTGCATAAAGCTCCCAGTTATAGCTTTATCTAATTTCAAATTATTGTGGAGAAAATAATTAATATAAGCCAAATTGAATAAATTTTAGATCGCATGACCGACTTCAGTCTGGAAGACCGTGCGTCAAATTGGAAATAAAATCAAATTTGTATGTTCTCAGTTTGGATGATCATCAAATAATATTAAGCGGGTGAAATTAACCTTAATTTTATGTACAAAAAACATAAACATTTCTATTAATCCGCAAATATTTTTAAATCAAGAAAAATTAAAAAATAGAATAAAAAGTTACTTCTGATCGTTACATTGATGCTGGTATCCCAGATATAGATTATATTTGAAACAAATAAACAAAGGCTATATTAATGCGGGCCTGACTTTGTGATATCCTACAACACTACAATATGTTGGAAGAAAAACACGGTATTTATTTTTATAATGGTTCTATTTCCGTTGATAAAATATTGGCATGGTTCTCATAGCGCACTTTTTTTGTACAGATAATGTAAAAGTCAGAAAATATTTTTTTAAAATTTCTGCCAGCTTTAGTACTTAGGGACATTGTATATAAGAACATGTTTAGTTGTTCATGTCGCCAACATATATACCAAATACCATTGTCTTGTGTTAAACTTTATTTTTATACCCTACACCACAAGGTGGTCAGGGTATTATGTCTTTGTGCATTTGTTTGTAACAGGCAAAAGGAAACGAGATAGACCCATAGTTCCTTTTGATGATCTGCATAGAATCACTTTCTGAGTTGATTTATGCATGCCAGTCCGTCTGTCCGTCCGTCCGTCCGTCTGTCCATGTATTCTTGTGAACAAAATGCAGGTCGCATTTATTATCCGATTGAGATGAAACTTTGCAAACAACATTTGTTTTGCCCAAGGACGAACCCTATTGAAGGAGATAATCGGTAAAAATTTAGATATAGCTCCCATATATATCTTCGTCCGATTTGCCTTTTATTGTGCACCAAACTTGTAATATCAGCCCGAATAGTATGGAATTTTGCACATACAACCAAATTAGGCCTGAAAATAAGTACGCCAAATTTGATCGAAATCGGTTCAGATATAGCTATAGCTCCCATATATATTGTTCATCCGATTTGTTATTTTTGTCTTCCGCAGCCGTAATATGCACTCTGTAACAACAATAAATTTTACCGAGATCGGTTCTGATTTGAATATAGCTCCCATATATAACTTCGTCCGATTTACCTTTTATTGTGCACCAAACGTCTAATATTTGCCCAAATTGGATGAAATTTGGCACATACGACCGAATTTAGTCTAGAAGGTAGTATGCCAAATTTGGTGAAGATCGGTTCAGATATAGCTATAGCTCCCATATATATTGTTCATTCGATTTGTTGTATTTGTTACCTACAGCCGTAATTTGCACTCCGTAACAACGATATTCAGGGAAATATATCAAATGCAGCTCAGAAATACCTTTGCTAAATTTTATCGAGATCGGTTCAGATTTGGATATAGTTCCCATATATATCTTTATCTGATTTCAAATTAATTTTGCACCAAATGGGCAATACAAGTCCGAATTTAAAAGATACAAATGCTTTGGCATATTTAGTTCTTTGAATTTTAAATTATAATTATAATAGCGTGTATGATTTTGAATTCTCCCATAAAAACTTTTAATTATTAAGTGGAGCTCAACTAAATTAGCAAAGTGGTGTAGGGTATCATAAAATCGGCCCCGCCCGACTTTAGGACTTTCTTTACTGGTTTTTATTTTGCACTAGAATGAAAACACATCCTTTTACAATACATTGTCGCCCAAAATATATGCATTATTCAGTGATTTTAATTTTCAATACAAAACAATATATTAAATTGATTTGTTGCAGACATATAAAACTGTTTACTACTTGACAGCAAAAAATGATCCAATGATTTTAGTTCTTTACAATAAAATAAAATAATAAATTTAGAATTTATATTCGTATATAAGTTTTTTATGTTACTTTTTTTCTGCAGATGTTTTGAATCATTGTCCTTTGTCCAAATTAACCAAGGGATATTGAGATTTTTGTGGTCACATCAACTCGACCCAATTCACTCAAATTCGTATCCATTAGTCTTTGTCTTTTGGGTGACACACGTGCTAATATATCTTTCACATGTGTCACTAGTTTGTTGTGACTTAAAGAAAATGTGTTTCGTTTCGTATTAGACGTCACATAACAATAACAAAAAAAAAAAACTATCTAACATATGAGAATTTGTGTATGGAGGGAGTTCTTATGGGTAGCGTAGTGTGTGTATGCAAGACTACCACCACCACCAACAAAATACATGTCCTTTGTTATTTTAAACTTATAACAATGCCTTTTTGCAAATTGCCTTTGGGTGAACCCATCAACTGGACAGACACAATATGTCTATAGTTTTTCCTTTGGCCTGCCATGTTCGTCTTTTTTGGGGGACCATAAATTTTTATTTTCCAACTGAAAGACGAAAAAAAAAACGTAGGCGAATTTACATTATATATTAAAAACAAGTAAGCAAAGGCTACAGTCGAGCGGGGCCGACCGTTGAATACCCTACAACACTATAATAAACGATACAGTTTATATAGGCGAGATACTCGAAAGAATTCCACAAGATATTGTGACAAATTATAAAAGAAAACCATCAGGTTTCGTTCTCTAATTTTCGAATAATAGCAACTAATGTTGCACTTAAATGGTCTTCCTAGATCTGGAACCAATATTTCTCAAAGACCTATAATCTCCTAGAAGTGGCAAAAGATTAACATTTATTATTGGTTTTTGACTGAAACGCATCTATATGAGATACAGACATTTGACTATATTCTTCAACGAAATCAGCGTTAACGAAATAGTCAGAAGTGCGTCTTTCCTGTATTTGTGAATTCTCCAAAAAGTCACTGGAATCGACATTTTCGTATATATGGCGATCATCTCCAAAAAGAATAGGCTTCTATTCTGACCCTCATTTTATCCCCATGCAAAATTTCGTAAGGATCGGGCCATAAATGCGATCTGTATATGATATTCTGATGTCATAACTACTTAGTTTTGTTAGCTGTAGAAATATTACCAAATGTTTAATTCAAAATGAAAATATGCCAAAAATATGACAAAATTGAAAAAATATGAGAAAATTTTAGAAAATCAATATTTTCATCTTTAGAGAGATATTTTTATGCGATTTTTTTAGACGTTTTTTCTTTCCAGCCAAGAGGCCATTCTGAATTAATGAGAACTGTCGAAATCAGTTCAGCCGTTCTCGACATATGAGAGATTTTCCAAGCATATCTTCTTTGATAGACATATATATCGCACATATTTTGCTATATATCCGATTTGTTGGATGTTAACATCAATGTAAAGGTCAGAAGTAACCTTGTCATGGCTTTGGGATTTCGCCGGGATTTAAAATATTCGCGGTTTAATGAAAAATTTTGAATTTTTTCAACACAAAATATATGGTCTATTTTACCCGCTAAATATTATCCGATGACCACCCAAATTGGTAGGCTTCTTCCCCGTCCTAAACTCTAGCTACATGCGAAATTCCGCGTCGATTGGTCTATAATTGCGACCTGTATAGCTACTGCAAAATCCGACATTTTTTCAGTATTTGGTCCATTTCAACCCCTAAACATTTGGCGATCATCTCAAAAAGAAATAGGGTTCTATTCTGGCCCAACCCCGACCTCCATTCCAAATTTCGTGAAGATCGGGCCATAATTGCGACCTGTAGAGTGATTACAAATTAACATGGACAGACGGACAGACGGACAGACGGACAGACGGACAGACGGACGGACGGACATACATAGCTAGATCGACTCAGCTCGGCGAGCTAGGATGATCCATATATACTTTCCTATATGGGAAACCAATATTTCGTGGTGTTACATAATTTTTGGCCCAATCAAACTTATAATACCCCCAACACATAGTGTTGTAGGGTATAACTAAGGCATGCTAAGTTGTTGCTGTTTCCTCAAATGGAATGTTATACTCCCCACAGCATTGACTCGAAGGAAATCTACTTTATTATTTTATTTATGTGGATGAATTTTGATCGTTCTTTTATTTATACCCTACATAGGGTGATTGTTTTGACACAGTTACTTGCAACACGTTAAGAATAACGGTGGAATGACAGGGAAATGGGAATAAGTAATTAAATTCTAAACACAAAATATTTGTAACTGCATTCTATTCCTTAGATTTTGCTGTAGGTGATTTTAAATACAAACAAAAATTGGAATCGAATTGGCAGTTATTGATTTTTTTTTAGATTTTCAGTAGAAGTTCCATATATATAGTACCTTAATATTTATATAGATTTTCATAGCAAAATAAAGTATCAAAAAGTCGACTTCATCATCGTTTTTTTTTTCCTTTTATCTAAGCTTCCTATGACCTTTCCTTTATACAAAAATTCGTGGGATGCAAGAAGGCGAAAAAAAACACAAAACATTCAAAACTGTAGTCATTTGTTTAGGCCATAATATAAACCACATGCAAATTTGTCAAATCTGAGATTGCGGATAAGCTAACAAAGATCTTTAGTACCATAAGTCAACGCTGATACCAAACACATCAAATGAATATAACAGAGCTCACACCAGAACCCAATTTAGAAAAATATAAAAAAATCCAACACTCTGACATATTACCATACATATATTCTTGTTGTTGGTTGTAAAGTTTAACATATGTGACCATTTATATAGCGTTGTTTTTGTTTTTGCCATTTATACATATGTATAGTTACGTGTGTGTGTGCATGGAAACGTTTTCTGTTGGAGACAGATTCGAGACTGATGTCTGTGTCAGAGTCTGTAGTCTCTGACATTCTATATGCGATGTACTAGCAGAGGTCCTTTGACAATGACACTTGACACAATATGGTTTAGATTAAAGCAAGCACAGTGTAAATAAAACATTTGTATTGTATTCAAAATGAAGTACACTTTCCCAATTTAAATGAAATATAGATGATCCCAAAATTTATACAAACATACATGGATGATGGTTTATCGAAAAAACAAAAGCATTCGAATCAATGCCAAAATGAAACTTTCCTGAGAGCACGTTTTAGAAATATTAAATTTAAAAATATATCAATATATTGTTTTTGGGTTCAATTATGGCTTTTATTACCAAAAAATATATTTTATAATAAAAAAATATAAAATGAAATGAATATGAATAATTCTCATTGACCTAACTATGGAGGCTACATATATAGTTTTGATTATGGCTGAAGAATCAGACTCGCTACTGCAGGAGGCTTGCCTGTGATGATTTTAAAATCTGCCCTACGACTAAAATCAACTGTTAGCTGAGATTTTTTATTTGACTGGCTCTCACTATCTTGAGTGGCCTGGAGCTTCGGGCTCTCTGTCTCTTCTGGAGCTTCAGACTTTCAGTTCTACCAGGAGCTTCCACTAACGAACTCTATAGTAGTAACGTAGAGGTAGTCGTAGACCGAAGCATACACCGAGCGTCGATACGAGTTCCAGTTCATCTACTCGAACTCGACCCTAAAACCTGTAACCCGAAGGGATGTTGATGTGTTCTAGCGGTTCTGGCCGATTTAAAGAACTTTTATCCTGCTTACAATTTTCATCCCAAGCGATTGTTATTTGCTCCATAGAGGTCCAGATTTTGGAATATGCCACATATAATTGTATCCCTAAATATGGCCATTTTAAATGCTATATCCCAATTTTTGAACTCCCCACCCTTTTTTTGGAATAGATTATCAGACTTTAAAAATATGCGGAAATTCAAGGCTTACGACGATTTGGAAATCGATGATCGGGAAATCTGATTAATGAATTTTGGGTATTTACGATTGAAGGTAATCGTTGATTACAGTGTTGATGTTCGGGTTTCAGACGATTTGTTGGCTTCGTAAATTGTTGAGCGGAGTTAGGTACAAGTGTGCTCAGCTCGTGTTTTTGTGGATAGTTAACCGGAGACTTGTTATATCGAACCACAGGTATACAGTTCGGAGATCGGGTGGATAACGAATTGGCACGATTATATCTACCATACTATTTTACTGTCGAAATAGTGAGTCGAAGTTGGTAAAGAAAGTGAAGCTCCTGTGACAATTAGTGGCCACTCAAATTAAATAGAGCCAGTTCCAAAATTGGTTTCCAGCTAAAAGTTCAGCAAATTCTTATATAAACCTGCTAAGTAGGCAATGCCCCCTCGAAGTAGCAACTCTCCCAATAGCATAATGAACGTGAAAGTTGTTCTTGCTCGCTAGTCAATTCGTATTGTGGTTATGATACTGTAACAAATTTTACAGGACGATTTCCCATATTTCCAAAGATACCCTAAGCCATATGACTACAGATGGTAACGGGTTCAGACCATAGGTCTCTCTGGACCAAATCTGTTTTAGGACATTTGGAGTCGATGTTGGGGTGTCCTTCTGTCGGTCTAGCTGGTGTTCATGATAACTTTCGAAGGAAGTAGCCGAAGGAAGTATCGGTCCACTCCTTGTGATACTACCCCCAAAAAGGTCAAAATTTTCATAAAAGATAATTTACGTTATAGAACAGAAAAGAGCCTCTTTGGACATACCCATTATTATGAGGTTATGTCCGCTACTTTCTGGAGTTTATGACCGTTTTATTTGGCCGGGGCTTGAAATTTTCTCCTTTGAGTATGTCCCTCACCGGATACCGCGAATAAAAGATTTTTAAAATAATTTTTTTTGTGAGTAGTCCACACAGCAAACGGTGATACTCCCAATGGGGATTGTGTCAGTATTGGAAACATACATAATCCCCATGTTATTATAGGGGTTATGACCAAAAACAAACCGGACATAATCGCCATAATTGCAATGGGGATTATATTTGGGCACCGACATGGCACCTCCAAAAATTATCGGACGCAATCATTTTTTAAAAAAATAAACAATTTTAATTTTTGGAAACATAAACAAATTTTTGACAGTATTGCAATAGGTGAAATGAGCTTTTACTCTCAGAAGAAAAAAATAAACTAAAATAAAAACATGATTGTCTGGGTAGCAATTTCTTGTCTGCCTTAAACAAAAGTTCTGTAAGAAGGCTATTAGTATTATCTGTTTTACTACCCCCACTCTTTCCCCTACATTCTCCACCAAAGTTCAATATTTTCCAAAAAAGTGCAACTATCTCAAATAACAGAGAGGAAGTAGTTAATATAGTCCAAACCTTCCACGTCGCAATAATTATTTCAGACTTAAACCATATGCGAAATAGAAAATATTGGCCCACTCCTTCGGTACCATCCCAATAAAGTTTAGACATTTTGAATAATCAAGTCCAAATATATTTTATTATCAGACGTAAACTGAGGGTATGTATCTGTCGACAAAACCGACTGATAGTTATACCCTACAACACTATGTGTTGGGGGTATTATAAGTTTGATTGGGCAAAAAATTATGTAACACCACGAAATATTGGTTTCCCACATAGGAAAGTATATATGGATCTTCCTATCTCGCCGAGCTGAGTCGATCTAGCTATGTATGTCCGTACTTCCGTATGTCCGTCTGTCCATGTTAATTAGTAATCACTCTACAGGTCGCAATTATGGCCCGATCTTTACGAAATTTAGAATGGAGGTGGGGCTAGGGTGAGAATAGAACCCTATTTCTTTTAGAGATGATTAGGGGTCGAAATGGACCAAATATTGAAAAAGTGTCGGATTTTGCAGTAGCTATACAGGTCGCAATTATAGACCGATCGAAGCGGGGAAGAAGCCTACCAATTGGGGTGGTCATCGGGAAATATTTAGCGGGTAAAATAGACCATATCTTTTGTATTGAAAAAATTCGACATTTTTCATTAAACCGCGAATATTTTAAATCCCGGCGAAATCACAAAGCCATGACAAGGTTACTTCTGATCTTTACATTGATGTTAACATCCAACAAATCGGATATATAGCAAAATATGTGCGATATGTATTTCTATCAAAGAAGATATGCTTGAAAGATCTCTTATATGTCGAGAACGGCTGAACTGATTTCGACAGTTCTCTTTAATTCAGAATGGCCCCTTGGCAGGAAAGAAAAAAACGTCTAAAAAATCGCATAAAAATATCTCTCTAAAGATGAAAATATTGATTTTGTAACATTGTCTCATATTTTTTCAAATTTTGTCATATTTTTGGCATATTTTCATTTTGAATTAAACATTTGGTAATATTTCTACAGCTAACAGAACTAAGTAGTTAGGATATCAGGATATCATATACAGGTCGCATTTACGGCCCAATCCTTACGAAATTTTGCATGGGGATAAGATGAGGGTCAGAATAAAGGCTACTTGGAGATGATCGCCATATATTTAGGGGTTGAAATGGACCAAAAAACCGCAAAATTGTCAGCAGGTTGTAATTATCGCCCGATCCTCACGCACATTTGAATGGGGGTTACGGACATTGCAAAAGCCAAGCAGTTTTGCATGGCCATCCAAAAATATTCAATGTGTGAAATAGTTTGCCAACTTTTGTAGACAAAATACGAAAATGTCCATTACAGTGACTTCTTGGAGAATTCACAAATACAGGAAAGACACACTTCTGACTATTTCGTTAACTCTGATTTAATTGAAGAATATAGTCAAATGTCTGTATATCATATAGATGCGTTTCAGTCAAAAACCAACAATAAATGTTAATCTTTTCCACTTCTGAGAGGTTATACCTCTTTGGGAAATATTGGTTCCAGATCTAGGAAGACCATTTACGTGCAACATCTACCAATAAATTGGAAATGAGCAAGTTAGCTTAAGTTTCTATTATTCGAAAATTAGAGAACGAAACCTGATGGTTTTCTTTTATTATTTCTCACAATATCTTGTGGAATTCTTTGGATTATCTCAACTGTAAACTGTATCGTTTATTATAGTGTTGTAGGGTATTCAACGGTCGGCCCCGCTCGACTGTAGCCTTTGCTTACTTGTTTTTAACTTGTTTTTTGATTATTTTTTTATTTAATTCTCTTAATTGACACTGTGTTTTCCAACTTCGAAAACCATGGTTGCCATCATAGGCTAATTGATTTAAGTAGCATAAATTGTTTCTAATATAGAATGACTTTGAAGTATCCTATGCAGGACGGTTAACCTGAAGAATATAGTCAAATGTCTGTATATCATATAGATGCGTTTCAGTCAAAAACCAATAATAAATGTTAATCTTTTCCACTTCTGAGAGGTTATACCTCTTTGGGAAATATTGGTTCCAGATCTAGGAAGACCATTTACGTGCAACATCTACCAATAAATTGGAAATGAGCAAGTTAGCTTAAGTTTCTATTATTCGAAAATTAGAGAACGAAACCTGATGGTTTTCTTTTATTATTTCTCACAATATCTTGTGGAATTCTTTGGATTATCTCAACTGTAAACTGTATCGTTTATTATAGTGTTGTAGGGTATTCAACGGTCGGCCCCGCTCGACTGTAGCCTTTGCTTACTTGTTTTTAACTTGTTTTTTGATTATTTTTTTATTTAATTCTCTTAATTGACACTGTGTTTTCCAACTTCGAAAACCATGGTTGCCATCATAGGCTAATTGATTTAAGTAGCATAAATTGTTTCTAATATAGAATGACTTTGAAGTATCCTATGCAGGACGGTTAACCTGAAGAATATAGTCAAATGTCTGTATATCATATAGATGCGTTTCAGTCAAAAACCAATAATAAATGTTAATCTTTTCCACTTCTGAGAGGTTATACCTCTTTGGGAAATATTGGTTCCAGATCTAGGAAGACCATTTACGTGCAACATCTACCAATAAATTGGAAATGAGCAAGTTAGCTTAAGTTTCTATTATTCGAAAATTAGAGAACGAAACCTGATGGTTTTCTTTTATTATTTCTCACAATATCTTGTGGAATTCTTTGGATTATCTCAACTGTAAACTGTATCGTTTATTATAGTGTTGTAGGGTATTCAACGGTCGGCCCCGCTCGACTGTAGCCTTTGCTTACTTGTTTTTAACTTGTTTTTTGATTATTTTTTTATTTAATTCTCTTAATTGACACTGTGTTTTCCAACTTCGAAAACCATGGTTGCCATCATAGGCTAATTGATTTAAGTAGCATAAATTGTTTCTAATATAGAATGACTTTGAAGTATCCTATGCAGGACGGTTAACCTGAAGAATATAGTCAAATGTCTGTATATCATATAGATGCGTTTCAGTCAAAAAACAATAATAAATGTTAATCTTTTCCACTTCTGAGAGGTTATACCTCTTTGGGAAATATTGGTTCCAGATCTAGGAAGACCATTTACGTGCAACATCTACCAATAAATTGGAAATGAGCAAGTTAGCTTAAGTTTCTATTATTCGAAAATTAGAGAACGAAACCTGATGGTTTTCTTTTATTATTTCTCACAATATCTTGTGGAATTCTTTGGATTATCTCAACTGTAAACTGTATCGTTTATTATAGTGTTGTAGGGTATTCAACGGTCGGCCCCGCTCGACTGTAGCCTTTGCTTACTTGTTTTTAACTTGTTTTTTGATTATTTTTTTATTTAATTCTCTTAATTGACACTGTGTTTTCCAACTTCGAAAACCATGGTTGCCATCATAGGCTAATTGATTTAAGTAGCATAAATTGTTTCTAATATAGAATGACTTTGAAGTATCCTATGCAGGACGGTTAACCTGTAACTAATCCAATGAATAGATTAGTGAAATTTTCAAGATATTATGAAAAGTTTAATTCTTCAATATTACGAGAAAGCGTGTCTATATAAGAGTTGTGTTCTTTTATTTTGGCAAATTTCTAATTAATTCGAAACTTTGTTTCCATTTTGAAACTTTTTAAAGTGTTACAAACCGCAAAGCTTCGCATGCTCCGTTCTTGTGTATTTAGTTTCTTTTAACAGTTCAAGTGGTTTCAGGCACAAGTTTCGTTCATTTGGTATTCTGTACGCAGTCTTATCGTCTTTCATTTGTTTACTCGCCCAGCCAGCCAGCCAGCCAAGAGTTTGGTTGGAGGCTACTTAATTTGCGTTCGCAATCTTCAAGTAACAAAGATATTAACCTCGACTTTCAATCAAACTCTCATGCCAACAGGTTTTTGGCCACAGCCAATGTTAGATGGATGCCATTGTTGCTATGCTTTGCAGCATTGCCACTGCCTACCAAAGGTTAACCACTATGGGCGGAAGTGTTTGATTGCCATGGTGAAAATGAAACAGTTCACATAACTTTCATAGGCTTGCCCAAATAAACAAAGAAATACAAACGATAACGAATGCCACAACACAGCACAGCAACACGGTAGTGTAGAGCATCCTCAAAAGAATATAGTCGCACTTGGTGTGCTTTCGCTCTGGCCTCTGTAGTAACCTCCCACCCTGACTCCTCTTCAAGAAACGCGTGCAAAGTTTGACAGCCATGTAAGCGCTATTTCCTTCCCTAAACACACACTTTAGAGAAACTAACGACCGATACTTAAAGAAAACACCAGTACATGAACCACGCACATAAACAGAACGTAACGCAACTTATCACGGCGAATGGGCATATGCTTGGGTACGTGTGTGTCGAGGTCGAAGTGTGTGTCTACTACCATGTCCTGAATATACTTGAGGATCCTTGTGTAAAGAAAGACCGAGTGAATGTGTCAGTAAGGGTGGCATGATAAATGTATGGGCATAATTTTTGTATGTTTTTTCGATAGACCTACGTTTGTAAGTGTTTATGTGTGTGTTGACAAATTAGCTTTACGTGCGGTAAAACGAATAAAATTGTTTCTTATTAAAGTTAGAGGTACATACAAATAAATGTGAATTTAGTATTGAAACGTTGGAGTATTAACCTGATTTGTAGTAATTTTTAATGTATAGAAATTGTAGCATAAAAACAAATTAGACAATATAAATTGATCTGCCGACTGTCATGATAGGGTGACCGTATAACCCAGATCTTATATCTGAAGAAAATCTGTCAATTAACATTATTATACCCTCAGCAGTGTGGTATGAGTTATTTGATAAAGTAAAATATCTATCTGTACATCATAATATTTTTGCACAAGTAAGATTGAATTCGGATATGTACAACATCTGTTCATCCATTCTGGGACCTCCCCAAAAGTTCAAAATTTTGGGAAAGGATTTAGATAAGAACGAAAACTAATTTCCCTGCTACCCCTGCAAAAGTTTAATATTTAGTGATTCTTTTACAATATGAAAAAGTGCTAGTGCGAAGTTTGATGAAAATCGGACCATGAAGATCCTAACATCTTTGCCTACATTAGAGCTAGCGTGAAGATGAAATCTATACGTACACTCTTTCCGATATCTTCCCCACAAAAGTTCAAAAAAGTTACAAACAAAAACGCGAAAATCTCATATTAAGCGAAACGAATGCACTATATAGATCAAATCGGTATACATCAAACTTGATTAGTTGTAATAGTTATATCAAACTTCAAAGAATGTCCACTTTAAAATTTTATATTCGCTCCAGCAGTTCGTGTTAGACCTTTTTTGTATTCAAAATACATAATTTGTTCAGTTTGACAATTTTATTGAGAATTCCAGCCCTATTCCTTTACCCAATACCACATTTAGTATTTTTACTTTTCGTACGAATGTTCGACGCATTTACAAACCACCTCCAAATCTCAAATCCATATACTATCAGTAATCTAAATATCACTTTTTAGAATTTTATCTCTATCTTATCACCCAATACCAAATATAGTACCATTCAGCATTTTTCGTACAATTATAGTACAAGGTTGTCCATATTCGACGGACCCATCTGACAACGCCATAAGTTTTGACAGAGATGTCACATCGCTTAATGTCATACCGCGTTTGAAGCGTCAGTCCAATGTTCGCAAAATACTTAGGGGTAGAAAGTTTACTTTTAATAAATGTTTCCATAAAAAATTGGAAAATTTCTATCATTTTAATTATTGAGGTCCGCTCCGATAAATTCTGAATTTAGTTAAAAAAAATCATGAAAATACGGAATATCGCACCGTTATATGGTGGATATAGGAAAACGTGGAGCGACATGGCCCATTTACGAACTGCACCTGCCTACTGGTAAACACACTCGAACACATATAGTAGGAATGTAATACCCCGAAATATTGGTCCTGGACACACTGGTCGCAATTATCACCCGATCCTCACGAAATTTTGCATTAGGTCCAGAATAGAATAGAATTAGGGATAGAAAGTTTACTTTTAATAAATGTTTCCATAAATGTTAAGGGAAATTTCTATCCTCTTAAAATTATCGAGGTCCGATAAATTTCGACCACAAATTTACATACCACAAATTTTACATAGAAAATAACATAGATATATATAACGTTAACAGATCTACATAAAAGTTGAGTTTTTCCTAAATGAATTGATTTTTAATTACTTTTCATATAAAAAGGCTAACAAAATGCATTATATAATCATACTTATTTAATGTTCCAAATTTTGTAAGGCTACATACACCCGTTAACTCGCACAATAATACTATGTGGCAGTACAAGTTTACACCAAACTGTGCCTTCCAGGACAATTTTGCCAGTACATTTGAGGTATATGGTCATTTCTGGAGATATCCTTGGATCAGTATAATTCCATGGGCACATCGGAATTGGGCGGAACTTCGTATACTCTCATATTGCCAATGGATCGTATGTTTCATAAGCTATCGGAGTATACGATTTAGATTAGCAGGTGGTTTAGAAAATAATTGCCATAATCAACGAAAGGTATTAAAGTACTTATAACGACATTTTATCCGTTCACCTTACATATATGCATCAATTTCTTCACAATTTCAAATTTCAACTGCATTGTACGTTTCGAAAGCCAATTAGCAATGCTTTAGTGTCCTAGTACTAAAGTTTAAGTACTGCTCCGTTCTTCTAGACTTTTTCCATTGCGCCAGACACACGAGTATTTCACCTCTGCACTCTAACGGAAACCTACACACCTCAACAGAATTATAACTCTGCTACCACACACCAACCAAGACATTTATTTACATATTCCTTTATCATTCGTTTAATACGATGACACAGTACTTAGCCAATATTAGCACACGTTTAAATCATAATCCTAATTTCGCCCGCCTTTCAGTAAGTGGGTACTAAAAAGTTTAGACACGGACAAGTTTCTATAAATATACTGGATGTACAACTTTCTATATGCCTACCTCTTTTTAGATCCGGAATCAAATTTTACCTTTCAGTATTCATTCTACAACACCACATGCAATTTATATAAACGTCTACCATTGTATAAATCAAAGCAGTGGATGTGTGTGTGCATGTGTAAATAGTTGCTCTTATTCATGACTTTGTAACATGTTACACAACTATTAATCATAGTCTCGTATCGTTAATTAGCAATTAATAACAATTTTAAAACTGTAAAATTTATAGTCTGTCATTATGTAATAGCATTTTTCGTATGTGTAAAGCATGCTGTATACACACTTACACAAATTTGTGCATATATGAATCTTACGCCGTATGTGCGTGTGTATTATTGTACATACCCAGTAAACAATTTTTTCCGACTGCTCTGATTTAAGATTTTTTCCGAAATTTCTGGCTTTGTTTCAGAATTTTCTGCTAGAAATTGGTCCGATTTTCTAAACGTTTTTTTAAGAATTTCTGCACATTTTCCTGCGTTTTTAAGAGAAAAAAACTCGAAAAATATCCAAAGGGAGAGTAGATTGTCTATTGCTCTGGCTTGTTCTCTCCCACATGAAAACGAATGGTGGTGTTTTGCTACATTCTCTCCCATAGTAGTTGTTGTTTTTTCAGACTTTTCTTCCAAATTCTGACCGTTTCTTTCAGAAAATCGGAATTTTCTCCCGAATTCTGAGCGATTTTTTTTTTTCATTTTCTTTGGAATTCTTGCCAATTTTTTTTATAAAAAATATGAATATTCCGCCGAATTTCCTTCCGAATTCTGACCGATTTTTCCGAAAATCTAATTTTTTCTCCTATTTTTCCAAGAATTTTTTACTGAATCCGGACCGAATTCGTCCAGAAAATCTAATATTTTTTTCCGATTTTTTTTCAGAAAATCTTTCCTTAACGAATTCGGACAGAATTCGGCAAAAATTGTTTACTGGGTATTTAGAATTATGTACCAAGACAAAACACACACACATAAACTTACAGAGTTACACAACGAACAGCATATACATTGTATGTTTAGCAAATTTCGTCTTTTCTTATGAGGAATGCCATTCCATAACTTAAAAATATTTTACACAACGGTTAAAATGTGTGCCAACACATTGCTCTTATTTAAGCTTTCCCATATCAGTTACACATAAATTGGTTTTAAAATGTCGTCGTACACGGTGAGAAATTTTGAGATTTGTCTTGGGGAAGGGTGGAAATGGAAAACTATTAAACTCACTGGCAATGACTGAAAATAAAATTTTGAAAAAAATCGAAAATTTCTACAAACAAATGGTCCTATATAAATACAAGTGGAATTAATAAAACATAAAAATTGTTGAAAGTTTAAAAATTTCGTTTAATTTGATCTAGATTATAGAATATTTTTCCCTTAAACACTTTCGACAAAAATCAACGAATTATGGGAAATTTTGACGTAATTTTAAAACACGTCTGTCCATGTTGATTTGTAATCACTCTACAGGTCGGAATTATGACCGATCTTCCCGAAACGTAGAATGGAGGTGGTGGTAGGGCTTTTGGGGATGATCGCATAGTAGTTAGGGGTTCAAATGCACCAAAAACTGAAAAAAAATCGTGATTTTGCAGTTGCTCGACAAGTCGCAATTATAGACCAATCGACGCGAAAATTAGTATCAATCAACAACTATTCTCAACACGGCGCAGTACGCATCACATGGGTACCAGGTCATACGGGAGTTAGGGGTAATGAGATAGCAAACTCTCTCGCCAAAACAGGCAGGGAATTAAAAACAATAAACGTAGACAATCCAGTGCCGCTTAATGCGACACGTCTAGTGTTAAAGACATGAGCAACAAACGCCCACATATCCCAATGGAACAATGAGGGTGTAGGGAAAACCAAAAAAAATCTTATGGGGTGATCCCGATGAGATAAAAACGAAAAAAATTTTATTACTAGGTAAAAAAGAGATTAGTGAGGTAACAGGCATCCTTACGGGGCACCCGGGCCTACAAGCTCATCTGTACGATGTGCAGAAAACAGCATATGCAGGGCAGAAAACAGAATAGGATGCGCAGAAAACAGCATATGCAGGGCATGGGGGGAAGATGACGAAACATTGAAGATTTTTTCTACCAATGCCCAGCGTTTGCAAATTTCAGATTCCAATTCTTAGGGAACGACTCCATACCAGACTTTAATTAGACCATGGTAAATGATATAAGACAGTTAAGAAATTTCATAAAGGCAACTGAATTTCAAATATAACAGACCGTAAACTGCCCGCCTTCTTCAAAAAAAAAAAAAAAAAAAAAAAACCCTTAGTCTAGAGCGCACAACAGGCCTATACTGGCTTAAATGTATGCCCAACAGGGCATGCGGCGAATTGCTTCATCCCTCTTTTCAACCTAACCTAGTATGGGGCTTAGGGCTGGGTCATCGGGTGGGTGAAATAGACCATAACATTTGTGTTAAATAAAAGACGAAATTTCCATGAAACCGCAATTTTTTTAATCCCGGCGAAATCACAAATCGACGAACAGGTCAATTCTGACCGTTACGTAGTTGCCGATAGTAAATATATCGGATATATATAGCAAAATATGTACAATGCATATATACATAGAAAGGGGATGTTAGCTAGAATGCTCATATTTGAAGAATGGCTGGACCGATTTTGACAATTTTTTCAATACAGAATGCCATAAAATCTTGGCATAAAAGTGTAAAATCGAAAAAAAATCGCATGAAAAGATGCCAATAATGATGTTAATATAGATTTGTTGTATTTTGTGACATTTTTTTTATTTTTTCATATTTTTAATCGCAGGCGATTTTTTCAATTTGACTTATAATATTGAATTGAATATTTTGTAATAATTTTTCACCTTACAACACAGGTTGGGGTTATAATATATATATTGCAATTATCGTCCGATCCTCACGAAAATTTTCATAAGGGTAGGGTTAGGCCATGGTAAAATTAAGAAGGTAAAGTCATTTCAAATAAGCATTCCCATCTTTGTATTTTCTGTAATTTACCTTGTCAAATTTCACTGTAAAAAAAACAGGTTCCCATCTCTGATTTGTGTATGTACAATGAATTTATAAACAAACATTTTTACAATGAGATGTTGTCAAATGAATAATTTTGAAAAAATTGTAAACATATAATTGCACGACTTTATCTTCTTAATTCTACCATGGGTTAGGCTCAGAAGGGCTAGGCTTATTGTTATCAAAGATGACCGCAATATATTTAGAGGTTGAAATGGACCTGTTTTTCCAGCCGTTATAAAGATCACAAATAGAAACTAAAGGACACGAAATCTAGCATGAAGTTTGAGTTTAGGACAGCGGGTAGAATGGACCGCTACTTTGGTGTGAAAAAAGACAAGCATTACTTACAGGCGATATCCGAAATACACAAAAAGCGAACCAAATATCGTAGACAAGCAAATCATGTAGATGAGTCTAAATTTGGAGATACAGAGGGGTCTCTTGGTTTTGGAGAAGATCGCCAGATCTTCTAAAATTGATTTGGACATAAGGGGGCTTCTAACATATTGTAGCGTTGTAGTCATATTGTAGCGTTGTAGTTGCAAACATCTTTCTTAAGATTATTTCTAACTACTACAGCAACTATTACAGCATCGCGTAACTCTTGGATTTCAATCTTCGCCTTTCTTGAAAAATATTTCTAAGTGTGTAGGAGGACTTGGGAAACATTGGGGATTAAAATAATTTTAGAAACTTTTATCAACTCATCTTTTAAATATTTTTAGCAAGGAACGCCTTTTGAAGGATTGAAACAATGCAAGATTTCTTTCGATGCAATACAGCGTGAAAATTGAATATTTTCTCTAATGTGTTCTCGTATGATATTTCTCTGAACCATTTTTTTTAGCTTCAATGCGGATTTTTTTTTGTTTAGCTGTTGTTACTTACCGGTATATTGTTTATCGTAAATCTTAATTCAGCTCTTGGCCGAGATGGTGGCGTACTACAGTTAGCACGCAATACATCACCCGGCTCATATCGTGTATGGTCCGTAAATAGCTGGGGTCGTTTATCAGGAAATTCTGCAAGAAGAAAAAAAGCAACACAAGAAGGCCAGAGTAAAAATAACAATAATAACCATAAATAAATGAATACATTTTTTATTTGTTGAAATTAAAGAAAAAGAATTATGATTTCCTTTTGCCGTTCTGTTTGGTTCGGCTTTATCGTAAATACAATGGTGCAGAAGAAAAATCTTAAACCGGCGACCCAAGGAATTTGGCATAAAGTCAGGAACTAAGGTTATGTTTTTTGTTGTTCTCCATTCGGCGAGTTGGGAGTTTGTCGTTGATTTTTTTTATAACCGACAACTGTGGCAATTTGATAACATAAAACATTGTTGCTTTGTTAAATGGTCTAAATGAATGAATGCCTTTGAAAGCATGTCGTTAAATCGCAGCTTTTTTAACCCAATTAAATTTATTGTTTGCAAAAAATCCCAAAAGTTTGGTCAGTTAATGGGTCATTGCATTTAGATAAGAGCAGCGTATATGGAGTAAATGATTAGCAATTATCCAATGAACCATAAATATTAACTTGGCAGAAAAAAAAAACCTTCAAAAACACTTGGGGTAATGGGTGCGTATGAGAACGATTGTTAAGTATACGTACCCTTTACGTGATTGGTTTTACGAATGGTAATGGAAGTACAAAAAGGGACGGACGAAAGGAAATGAATGTAATGGAATTACAGGAAGGTGAAAGTAATAGGTAAAACCTTATTTTCAGACATTTTTAACTCATTTAGCTTATTCGAAATCCATCACATGAGAGATGGGTCTCAGGTGTAATATTACCTAAAATGTAGAAAATATTCTCTATCCAGCTTTTAATTTTACATAAAAAAGTAAAGCGATGACTGATTGACCAATTCATCAACTAGTAGATGGAACGGTTAAAGCTAGAAAACAATCACTTTGAATTAATAAAACAGCATTTTTGGAAATCGAAAGTACCCCATCTTATGGAAGACTTATGCTTATATCTCTCGCCGAGCTGAGTCGATCTAGCTATGTATGTCCGTCCGTCCGTCTGTCCATGTTAATTTGTAATCACTCTACAAGTCGCAATTATGGCCCGATCCTTACGAAATTTTGCACGAAGGTGGGGTTAGGGTCAGAATAGAAGCCTATTTCTTTTGGAAATGATCGCCAAATGTTTAGGGTTTGAAATGGACCAAATACTGAAAAAATGTCGGATTTTGCAGTAGATATACAGGTCGTGGATTTTCGCATGTAGCTAGAGTTTAGGGCGGGGAAGAAGCCTACCAGTTTGGGTGGTCATCGGATAATATTTAGCGGGTAAAATAGACCATATCTTTTGTGTTGAAAAAATTCAAAATTTTTCATTAAACCGCGAATATTTTAAAACCCGGTGAAATCACAAAGCCATGACAAGGTTAATTCTGATCTTTACATTGATGTTAACATCCAACAAAACGGATATATAGCAAAATATGTGCGATATATATGTTTATCAAAGAAGATATGCTTGAAAAATCTATTATATGTCGAGAACAGCTGAACTGATTTCGACAGTTCTCATTAATACAGAATGGCCTCTTAGCAGGAAAGAAAAAACGTCTAAAAAAATCGCATAAAAATATATCTCTAAAGATGAAAATATTGATTTTGTAACATTGTCTCATATTTTTTCGATTTTGTCATATTTTTGGCATATTTTCATTTTGAATTAAACATTTGGTAATATTTCTACAGCTAACAAAACTAAGTAGTTAGGATATCATATACAGATCGCATTTATGGCCCGATCCTTACGAAATTTTGCATGGAGAGGGTCAGAATAGAAGCCTACTCTTTTTGGAGATGATCGCCATATATTTAGGGGTTGAAATGGACCAAAAAACTGCAAAATTGTCAGCAGGTCGTAATTATCGCCCGACCCTCACGCACATGTGAATGGGGGTTACCGGACATTGCAAAAGCCAAGCAGTTTTGGATGGCCATCCAAAAATATTCAATGTGCGAAATAGTTTGCCAACTTTTGTAGACAAAATACGAAAATGTCCATTCCAGTGACTTTTTGGAGAATTCACAAATACAGGAAAGACGCACTTCTGACTATTTCTTTAACGCTGATTTCGTTGAAGAATATAGTCAAATATTTGTATCTCATATAGATGCGTTTCAGGTCAAAAACCAATAATAATGTTAATCTTTTGCCACTTCTGAGAGATTATAGGTCTTTGGGAAATATTGGTTCCAGATCTAGGAAGACCATTTATGTGCAACATCTACCAATAAATTGGAAATGAGCAAATTAGTTAAAGTTGCTGTTATTCGAAAATTAGAGAACGAAACCTGATGGTTTTCTTTTAATTTTTGTCACAATATCTTGTGGAATTCTTTCGAGTATCTCGCCTATATAAACTGCATCGTTTATTATAGTGTTGTAGGGTATTCAACGGTCGGCCCGCTCGACTGTAGCCTTTGCTTACTTGTTTTATGCTGATTTCGTTGACGAATATAGTTAAATATCGTAGACAAGCAAATCATATAGATGAGTCTAAATTTGGAGATACAGAGTGGCCTCTTGCAAAATATTTAATGGTTCAAATAAACCAAAAATCAAAAAAAAAAATCTGATCACACTATTGAAGCCAATCGACACGCCTGAAAAGACAGTTAGGAACAGAGAAGAATTCTACCATTTTGGATGAACATTGGATTTTATTTAGCTGTAAAATGGAACATAACAACTAACAGCATGACGGAGTGCGTAAATATTGGGCAAATGTCCCTGGTCAAAATGCTAGGGGTAATATCTGGGCAGTGCTCCGTATCATATGGTCGGTGCCGCATGACTATAGCCTTTGCTTACTTTTTTTTTTTTTTTTGTGTATTTATTGGGCGAAATTATCACTTTTTGCACCTGTCCTAGGACTGATAAAACATTTTGATTTACAATGTTTTGGGTGATCCTATCTTGTTTTCAATGAAAAATTTGACGTTTTGTGCGGATGGTACCAGAAGGAGTGAACCGATATTGTCCATTTCCGAACTCGATCTAAGTCTGATAATAATTTTACGATGTACCAAGTTTGGAGCAATACGTGTACATCCTTTTAGATTAATCGTGCGCACCAGCTAGGGGACAGACGGACGGACATCCCTAGTTCGCCTTCAAATACCCTGAAACGGATTTGGTTCGATGAACCACGTTTTTGGTCTTCTCAAATGATATATAGTCATATGTCTGGGGGTATAAAAATACACAAAAATGAGTATAATGTAATACAATATATTATTTAGTATTTGGAGTTTGTAGAGAGTTTTATTTGCTGTAGCATAATATTGTCTTTAGAGGTCCACATTTTTCCAAAGCCCTTATTTAGCAGTATCTCCAGATATTGGATTTCTTTAAAATTCCGTATGGTTTCTATCACCAGTATCAAATCATTGTTTCCATGTAACAGTACCATCCGATATTTAGAAAACTATAATAGTATTCCCCACCGATCTCAATTGTATTTTCATTTAAGTGGGGTTTATTGAATCCAGAAGGTGTATTAAAAATGTTTTCGTTACCTTACGGCTAGCCAGAACTTAAAGTTTTTTAGTCGCATTTTATTATTTCAAAGAAGATGGGACATTACATTGTTACTTTTCTTCAATAGATGGCGTTGGCAGTGTAAAATATGTTATGACACGATATCGTGACATAGCATTATGTTATAATTTAATAGAGCTGACGCTTTTTAAGGGTTTTTGTTGATTTTATCGATTCAATCTACAAGGAAATGCTCTGGAATAGATTTTTGAGAGCATGTCAATTATACCTGATATTTTTTTCCGCGTATTTCCGCCATTTTTCGGCGATATCGGACTAACATATTTTTCTAAAATTTCCAATGCATTTCTGTTATGTCGCCTGCCATCTATTACCTGATAGAAAAATTAAAGCCCATATGCATTTTGTCCTGTCTTTATAGTTTTATGTCTGATTCTTTTTTCCTTCGTTTTCCGGTTCCGTGTTTCAAAATCACAACCTGTAACGGATGCATGCATTCTGTGCCGACGATACTCATTACTTGGTTATTTGGAAAATAAGGAATAAGCCATTATTGGCAATGCAGAAAATAGTTAGTGTACCTTAATTTTCAAGCGGTTATTCGGTTGATATTACTCCCATGTTTAACTGGTGCCTTATTTACAGGTATATGTTAAGTTTTGGTTATAGTCTAGGCTTTTCAAGATGAACATTATATCATTATACCTTACAACACTATGTGTTGGGGGTATTATAAGTTTGATTGGGCCAAAAATTATGTAACACCACGAAATATTGGTTTCCCATATAGGAAAGTATATATGGATCTTCCTATCTCGCCGAGCTGAGTCGATCTGGCTATGTATGTCCGTCCGTCCGTCTGTCCATCTGTCCGTCTGTCCATGTTAATTTGTAATCACTCTACAGGTCGCAATTATGGCTCGATCTTCACGAAATTGAAAATGGAGATGGGGTTAAGGTTAGAATAGAACCCTATTTCTTTTGGAGATGGTCACATAATATTAAGGGTTAAAATGGACCAAAAACTGAAAAAATTCCAGATTTTACAGTTGCTCTACAGATCACAATTATAGACCAATCGAAGCGAAAGTTAGCATGGGGCTACAGCCTAGGGCTCATCATCGAATCACAAATAAAAGAACAGGCCAATTCTGACCATTACGTAGATGCCGATTGTAAATATATCGGATATATAGCGAAAAATATACAACGTATATATGCAAAGGAAGGGGATGTTAGCTAGAATGCATATATCTCATGAATGGCTGGACCGATTTTTAGAAATTTTGTCAATTTAGAAAGCATTCTGTATAAAAGTATAAAATCTAAAAAAATCGCATAAAAAGGTGCGAATAATGATGTTAATATAAATTTTGTAGTATTTTGTGACATTTTTTTATTTTTTCATATTTTTTATCGCATGCGATTTTTTTGATTTGACTTATAATATTGAAATATACATTTTGTAATATTTGTTCACCTTACAACACAGGTTGGGATAATATATACAGATTGCAATTATCGTCCGATCCTCACTAAATTTTTCACAAGGGTAGTGTTAGGCTCACAAGGGCTAGGCCTATTGTTTTCTAAGATGTCCGCAATATATTTAGAGGTTGAAATGGACCAACAACTAAAAATGTTCCTGATTTTGTAGCCATTATAAAGGTCTCAAATATAAAGCAAAGGACACGAACTCTCGCATGAAGTTAGAGTTTACGACAGCGGGAGAATGGACCACTACTTTTGTGGGAAGAAATACCAAGATTTCCATTCTACCGAAACACTGAAAATAACTTACAGGCAATATCCAAAATACACAAAAGGCGATTTTCTGGCCTTTTTATGCTGATTTGGACATAAGGGGGCTTCTAACATATTGTAGTGTTGCAGGGTATCACATGGTCGACTCCGCACGACTTACTTGTTAAATCTTAAAGTACGATAAACCATTAAATCCATACGGACCATTTGAAAATTTTCTATACAAAAAATGCAAATCAAATTTAACTACTTAGCCATTTCTACTTTCAGTTTCAATTTTCTATACGCCTATCCATTTAAACTACGACAATAAAATGTTTGACAGGATCATCACGAGCTAAGGATAACAAATACGTTTTTCCAAGAAATATAACTTATAATGCAGTCTATGTTTTCAATTCTGATGGATGTGTGTGTGGAAGTGAATGGGTGTGACAGGAAACAAGTACTTGAATTGGGAAATGAAGGTGTTTGTAGTCGGGTACGTGCCATGGTGTGTGCATGTGCGTAGTTACAAAAGACCCTTTAATTTTCACGCAAAAGTCACACACACACAGGCATACCTACATACAATCTCATTGACTTGTTTACGGGAAATGTAGTAAGACGTGTTGCAATGACAATTCTATTCGAGCATTTTATGGATGAAGTACAAGTACAAAATACTTTACACTGAATGAAGTATATTCATTCATTCATTCAGTCTAAGAAAGCGTGTCATCCTCCTCACAATGACAAAGACAAGGAAGAGGATGTGTATGAGTAGAATCAAAGAAAAATATCATACACAAACTTTAGAAATTTGTACGACGACAACAACATTCAATGAAAACAATGTGCCATTAAGTGGGTGGTATGCTAAGCATTGTGACTGATTTGATGTTTGTTTTGGTGCTCTGCTATTTCAATTGATGTTGTCGTCTATGCTGCTGTGTCTTCCTTTGTCCCTGCCACTGCTGTTCATGATGATGATGATGTACGACAAGCAACATCACCGCAGTCCTACCACCGTAAGAGTTGTCTCGAATGGAAAAGTTGTAGACTGCCGTAACATACAAATGAATAAAATATATAAACCTTGTAAATGACAGTAATTTCCCCTTGATGTTTTTCCCTTTGCATTGTTTAACATCAAATTATTTGAATATCTTGAAGGAATACTCGCTCACTTACATATGCCAGAGAAGGTAATAAGGTGCCTTTAGTATTCTTATTTTTTACAAGAATACAACCTTTCCTTGGCCTTTTTACAAATAAAACAAAAATTCTGGGTCTGGCAAAAAAAAAAAAAAAAAAAAAAAAAAATCCGATTTTTTTTTAAATTCTCTTCATCCCTATATTTATGCCTGTATTTGAGCTAGTGGGAAAATGAAATATATCGGTCCACTTGTTTGAATAATAATAACTCTCCTAAAATATTAAATCAGTTTTCAAATTTCTTCAAACTTTGAATGTCCCAATTCCACAAATATAAGGGGTAATCATTTATATCCTCATTTCAGACGGTGTCGAGTGTAAAGAAAGACATAGACGCAAAGATAGGGTATTACAGAGTCAATATTTTGACATTTTGATGATATACCGTACCAATACGTACGGTATTGGTACCGTAGCATATGGAACCAGTTACCATATGCGACGGTAGTATCCAATTAATTGGAAACTTCACAGAAATAATATTTTGAGTTCAATTTTTGTGTTTATTCAAAACATTGTTCCTCTTGCTTCTTTATAATATTGTGCAATAGAAAATATAATAACAGGAAATTTTTTTTAGATTATGAAAATGGAGTTAAAAAATAGAAAACACGTATATCGGAGATTCGAAGTCAAACATAAGAATATTCTCCATTATATATCACTCTAAGTCACAAAAAAAAAAAAAAAGAAATTTCCATTTAAATTTACATGAAACAAATAAGCAAAGGCTTTAATTGGGCGGGGTCGACCACCAAGACGGCAATTTATGTTAAAATTTCTGCAGATCTGAAACAATTTTGACTAGAATGAAGATTTCCCTTAAGAAACATTCCTACATCTACTACACAATAAAGGAAAATGTTAAACCACCATCATAGATCTGGAACCAATATTTTCCAAACAAAATACAATCTCTAGAAATTCATCGGTATTTGATTTGGCTGTATTCGTCAAAGAAATCAGCATCAAAGTTAAGGTCTAAGGGAGCCTTTCATGTATTTGTGATTCCGTTGAATTTTGCATTGCTTCGCCTAAAATTGTGGTATATTTCACCAGCTAAATATATTTTCCAATGACCATCCAAAGTGCTAGGCCATATCTATTGGCCCTTAGGAGCGACGACAGCACAACCTAGACAATTTTCAAATATCTTCTAAAACAATAGGCTTTTATTTTGATCCTAACACTTCACCCATGCAAAATTTCCTGAAGAACGGACCATAATTGCGACCCGAATATAATACCCCAAACACATAGTGTTGTGAGGTAAAAAAAATTACCTCCAACCTTCCAAAGGAATTTGAAAATTTAAAAAAGTTGAAAAATACTGCTATAATCATAAAAATTCCAACAATGGAAGTTACTGTTATATTCAAATACGAAACTTGAAAAAATTCCGGTGAATAATGTCACTAAAATCAACTGCCGAATATAAGGAGAAACCGTTGTATGGGACCTACACGAAGACGTGGACCTGCATATGTCATTTTCGGTCACAGACCGATTGGGAACTTAAAATTTTAAATGTGAAAGATTTCCGTTTAAAAGTGTGACACAAAATATCGAATATATGGAGCTTTAATTTTACGAGGTTAAGTTTTATCAACCTAATTTTTTGCCGTTCGGAAGATAGAGTGATTTACGCAGATGGACAGACAGGTGGACGGACATCGTTTAATCGATATTGAATATTATGCTGATAAAGAATATAATGAATGACAAAATTATTATACCCTCCATATTATGATGGTGGGTATAAAAATAAAAAATAAAAGTAAGCAAAGGCTATAGTCGATCATGTGATACACTACAACCCTACAATATGTTAGAAGCCACCTTATGTCCAAATCCATTTTGGAAGATTTTGCTTTCGAAATTATTACATAGAGCACTGCCCAGATACAGGGTTGCCCATGTTCGACGGACCCATGTTTTTTTGGGCCCATTCTAATCGACGAGGCTTGTCCGCAGGCAAGATTCTTTGCGTCAATTGAATTTTGTACGGGAACAAATGCAAATCAATGTGAATAATCCGTTGTAAAGTGGACCGAGCCATGCCCAACTGCTGAGAAACGGCGTTTTTTTTTATGTTCTTGGCGACCTCTCAGCACTGACTCGTACGGCAGCGATATTCTCGGCCGATCGCCTTGGTCGACTTTTATATGGCCTCTTCGGATTAGAAAAAGCCTTACCAATCGAAAATTTTTCGTATAAACGCTTAATGGTGTTCTTAGAAGGCGCACTTCTCACATTTTTTAATGTTTTAAAAGCACGTTGAGTTTTCACAATTGATTTCTTCTATTGAATGTAAATTTCAACTATTTCAGAACGCTCGCGTGGCGTGTATTGGTTCATGGTAAAAATCTGCTTGGACTGACGCTTCAAATGCGGTATGTCATTAAGCGATGTGACATCTCTGCCAAAAGTTATGGCGTTGCCGGATGGGTCCGTCGAATATGGGCAACCCTGTATTACCCTTAGCTTCTTGACCAGGGACATTGTCACTCTGTTGTGCTGTTAGTTGTTGTGGTCATTTTACAGCGAAATTATAATCCAATCTTCATCCAAAATGCTGAAATCCCTGTCCTTAACTCTCTTCTCATGCACAATTCCGTGTCAATTGGTTTTAATTGTGTGATTAGGAAAATTTTTCTGATTTTGATCCATTTGAACCCTCAAATATTTTGCGACCATCTCCAAAGTCAAGAGGCCCCTCTGTATCTCCAAACTTAAACTCATCTATATGATTAGCTTATATACGATATTTGACGAATATAGTCATCAACGAAACCAGCATAAAAAACCAGAAGTTCGCCTTTTGTGTATTTCGGATATAGCCTGTAAGTAATGTTGGAATTTTTTCACACAAAAGTAGTGGTCCATTCTACCCGCGGTCTTTGATTCTAGCTTCATGCGAGATTTCGTGTCCTTTTGTTTCTATTTGTGATCTTTATAACGGCTGCAAAATCGGGAACATTTTTAGTTGCTAGTCCATTTCAATGCCTAAATATATTGCGGACATCTTTAAAAACAATAGACTTAGCCCTTCTGAGTCTAACCCTACTCTTTCGTGAAGATCGTACGATAATTGCAATATGTATATAATAACCCCAACCTGTGTTGTAGTGTGAAAAAGTATTACAAAATATATACTTCAATATAAAACCAAATTGAAAAAATCGCACGCGAAAAAATTATATAAAAAAATACCACAAAATACTACAAAATCTATACTAATATTTAGAAGATGACAAGAGGGCATTCTAAATTGACAAAATTTGTCAAACCCGGTCCAGCTATTCTTGGGATAGAAGCACATTGTATATATCTCGCTATATATATCCGATATATTTACTATCGGAATCTACGTAACGGTCAGAATTGACCTGTTCGCCTATTTGTGATTTCGCTAGGATTAAAAATGTACGCGGTTTAATGGAAAATTTGACTTTTATTTAACTCAATTTTTATGGTCTATTTCACCCGCTAAATATTACCCAATGACCACCCAAATTGGAACGCTTCTGCCCATTCCAGTCCATGCTAACTTCCGCGTCGATTGGTCTATAATTGCGATTTGTAAAGCAACTGCATGTTTTGGCCCATTTAAGCCCTTAAATAGTAAGCATCCCTTTTCAAAAGCAATTGGATTTTATTCTGACCATAACCCCAACTTCATGCAAAATTTCGTGAAGGTCGTGACCTGTAGCGTGATAACAAATTAACATGAACAGACGGACGGACTTTAGTGGAAATTACCTAATTTTTTTACATACAAGTCATGGTCTATTTCACCCGTTAAATGTCCAGTCCAATATAAAATACCTAGTTTATTGATCTATAGTTGTGACCTACAGAAGATCTGCAAAATCAGGATTCTTTTCTATTTTAAACTCTAAAAATTTTGCGCCCATTTCCCCCAATAATAGGCTTTAAATAATACCTCTTTTCTAGTCTTTACAATTGTATGTCTTTGCAAAAAGTCTATAAAGGGAACGCCATATTGTTTTGTGTTTTCGTATATTTGCTGGTTTTCCAGTAACAATGTTTCAAAAAAAAAAAAAAATAGATTTATAGATTTATTTATATATTTATTTATATTTTATATATATATATGAGGTTATAAGTATTACTTTTTTAACATTTCCTTTTCGTTACAATAAAAACTATGAGAGTCCCCCTAATGTCTTCCTATGTACATGAATTGTTGCCGATTGTTTATATGAGAGCATATGTTGTGACGTATTCTCGCAACTTAAAAACAATAGATTCTTGTTAACAAGAATGAAATTGTTGTACTTTGTCTGATAACATTTGAATGCGAGGGGTGTACACGTGATCCTGAGAGTTAATTAAATACTGACTATGACCACGATCCTCAGTTAATCCAGGTTAATCCAAAATCCTTGATTTCTCATAAATAATATAAAATGAGTTCCAAATTATTCTACAGAAAATTCATATTCCCACCTAATTTATTTTCTTTTCTTTAGAAAATCATTTTTTTGCTGGAGATGATTATTCTTGTTTCTCTCCAACATCCTTCGGTGCCACTTGATTCCAGCCTGACTCTTGAAGACGGCAATCATGAAATAATGTATTTAATTTAAATTAGACAATGCTGATTGCATAGCATTCCTCAATAAAATACAGAAATTTTACAACTTCTAATAGGAAATTAAATTGCGGTTCTAAAAAAGCTTAAAATGGTTTTTTTAAAGCGGCGTGTAAAAATAAAATTCTTTTTTTTTTTGCCGTAGATAATATTAAGTAATTTTTATGACGTACAAAAGCATTTTGTGAGCGTACCATAAGTTTGATTGGACCAAACAGTTTGCAATATTTCGAAAAATTGGTCATAGACCCACTATGTTGTGTATCTAGACGAGCGAGTCGATACTGATATATGTGCCCGTGCGTCTGTCCATGTTACTTTAATCAAAGCCAATGAGCCATACTTTTTGCGTACAAAATTAGCCGCCAATTATTTTTAGTACAAAATCTCAAAATGAGAATTTTTACATATCAAGTATATTGCAAAACATATACAAATATATTTTAAATTATCACTAGAATGAGATGTCCTAAGAAATGATAAATGCTAAACCACTGGCATTTAAATCAGTTTAATGTTTAAAATTATTAAATATTAGGAGGAGGTATCCATCCTTCAAAGCACATGCAAGGAAATAGCCAAAATGACTTTAAAGTAAAACAAATTCTTTAATGATTTACATTTTGTTTCGTATTTAAGACAACCTAACAAAGAATTCTATTCTTTTCAGTTTTTCTCCCTTTCTCTCTCTCTCTCTGTCCATTAATTTATTTAATACTAGCTGGCCCGGTCCGCGTTGCCGGCCCGTAGTTTTTGTCTATTATGCATATTTGTCAAAGCATAATTATTCAAAAATATTAATGTTATAAATGTTCACGTACTGGTCGATTAGTTTTTAATTTTTAGTCAAATGAGCAGTGATTTGGAATTTACTGTACTTTGTACACCTCATAATTGAGGGCTAATTGATTTAAGAATAGCCAAAGTTAATTACTTTTTTAAAACCATTAGCACCTCAGTATGTGCATTAGAGTCCTCATAAGTCCCCCTAACCATGTCGGTTTGTTTGTCCGCCAAAAGGTGGACTTGAGGGGGTTCTATTACAATTTTTATTTAAATACACCTTTTTAGACAAATACTTTGAAATATGGTAAAATGCGAAACATCGACCTACATTGAAAACTTTCTTCACCCCTTATAATCCAAGATGACAAATAGAGACCAAATCGAAAATATAACAGAACAACATAGCATGTCAAAGTGAAAAAATATCACGTGATTTAAATAAGTAAGATTAGTTTATCCACCTCATAATTGAGGTCATTACCGTAATATGGGAACTAATTTTATTTGTCATTTAAATTGTAAATTGGAGACCCCATAAAGTCCATATTTTTCATCATAGGTTAATTCAATGACGATTCAACAAATATTCGGTTCCGTGCTACTTTCTTACATTTGTAATTTGTTCATGTTTTCACAATTTATTTCACATAGATGTATATCCCAAATAACGTTCCCAACCAATATTCTCTTGGGGGTTACAAATTCAAAAGAATATAAATTGTTCTTTTCTGACCACACATTAGATGTGAAAGTGGACTTGGGGATACTCCAATGTGGGGAATTCACATGAATAAATTTCTATGTGGCAATTATCTGTACGATGGTTCCTTACCCCAGGGTAGCATAAATACAATTTTTTAGTCGTCAAGACCAATATGGGCCCTACTCCGAAGAAGTTCTCTACCCCCTTAGAAACAAAGATGCCAAATAAGGGCCAAAAATAGAAGAAAGTGGCGAAGACTCCAAAAATGGCTTAATCATACGATGGTTATTTATGATCTTAATCTTAAATGTTCAGGAAGAATTTTTAGAAGAATAGAAATCCTTTTCTTACTAAAAGTCTCATTCGCTCTACTATTTTGCACCCTTTATATTTGGTATTTTACTGATTGTACCCCCAAAATTTTTGCATTTTGAGCTCTCATTGGACGGATTATTGTCACATGAAAGAAGTAGGGCCACGCTTTGAAATAAGCCCCATTAAAGTACGTTTATATGTATGAGGGTTAACCCACTGGATTTGGATTTAAATTGTCATATCCATTACTTTTACTTCAATAAATCCTCTCAAAGTAGGTTAACCCTACAAAAAGTTCTAACGTAAACATGGCATTAGTCTTTTTCGGTCATTTTTGTTTGTGTAAATGTCTGCGCATCTTCCAGCTGAAGCACGATGTAGGTTCTGGAGTTGAAAGGTAGATGTCAGTTATCATCGTATTTCGCACTTATTTCATTTTTTTTTTTTTTTTGGTGAAAACTTGTATATAGTGAAAAATTATTCTTTATTTTGTTCACAAAAAATCCACTGAATTCAATATGATATTACAAATTGAAAAAAAAAATCTTCAACTTGTTCGCTGACTTTTTACAACAACTGTTTAAAGATCCTTACAAAGTTTGTCAATAGAATGTACATTTTATTTTAAAATTCAATTCCATTGGAATTTTTTTTCGAATTGTTGCATTGAGATCTCTTTTTTTCGTGATTTTTAACGATTTTGAAAAAGTAATTATCTTTTAACTTTGGTGTGACCGCATTAAATTATTTCGGTATCATCTATTCCGTTTCGCCACCACATAATTCGGTACTACCATGTAACACGCCATCAATTTCAGTTCTCAAGAAATCAATTCAATTAAATAAATTGGTATTAATATTCGAATTCAAAAATAAAATATAAAAAACACTACAAATGTACATTAGAAAAAAGTAAGTCAAAATGGAAAAAATCATGCAAAATAAAACATTACTATTGTACATTTCAAAAGTCAAAATGAAAATGTTAATATATCACATTTTTACGCGATTTTTTTGGATATTATCCTTTTCGGAGAGGAGACAACTCCGAATTTGTGTGAATCGTTAAAATCAGTCCAGCGGTTCTTAAGTTATAAGCGTAGTAACTAACACAACTTTCATTTATATATATAGATAATAAATTACTCAAGTTTACATTTCACTTAGACCTTATGGTAGAGATTCAAAGAAAATCCCCAAAATAAAATTGAATACAAACTACATAAATTAGAATTGCATATGAAGCTCTACAGGAAAGTTCAAGGAGAAGGAGAATATTCCTTAGGCGGAAAATACAGCATTAGAATGCTAACATTACCAAAGAACTAATTGGATTTTCTGGTAAAGAAAGATAGAATAAAAAAACCTATTCTGCATAAATGACAAAGTGTTTGTGTAGATTTGTGTCAAATAGTTTGTATGTGTGTGTATATGTACATAGAACACCTTAAGGCATTATTAAGCGTGTTCGTAGAATACATTCTCAATGTACTCTTTTCAAATCCATCCATTCTCTCGTCTGTCATCTCGGTTCGAAAAGAAGTGTGACCAATTTCTCATAATAAAGGGATATAAGCAACGTCTCGGAAGAAAAGAAAAAAAAAAAACGATTGCTACAGAAGCTCTTCAGACCAAATGTTAGCCAGCGGTCATACATCTATCAGTACCTGGGTGCGTATGTAGGTGTTCATACCATTCTGTATTCATACCGCTATGTTTACGGGTGAATATACTTTCTGCATTGTTTGTGGTAAGAGGTTTTTTCCTCGTTAAGGATCGGAACACAAGAGCAAAAAACGATGCCCGACAACAATCACCAATGTCGGTGCAAAAGGTGTGCTGGCATGTACAACGCCGGAATTACTAAGGAAACTTTTCAGACACCACAAAAAATGCCGGTATACGTCTTATACTACCTCATAGTCTCGTCAAGCTCAACAAAGGAGGCAAAAAAAAAAAAAAAAAACGTCAGCGGTATTATTATGCCGCGAGACAAAAACACACAGCTTACAAAGAAAACGAAATGACGAAGCGGAGAATGAAATTTATTTTCTTTACACCTTGCTAGCAATGTGTATCAAAAGAATAGTGCAAAAACTGGTATGGATTATGAATAGGTGAGACAGAAATGATGAAAGATGTAAACAAACTCGTTTGTTTTTTCGTCAAAATGCAAAAAAAAATGGCCATTGGTCTTTGAGTGGTAATATAGAATGTTTATTTTAATTAGTCGAGCTGTTTTTATATTCAATGGGGTTTCTAGAGGTAGAAGACAATCACTAGATATTTTAAATACGAAAGAATTCATAGATCTTCTATACATATAAGTCCTTCAGGAGATAAATATATGCCTTATCATATGACTGATACCAGCGATAAGTAGCTCAATGAAATAACGGTTTTAGACTCCAAAAAATTATTTTTCAGGATATTCAGAATCTATATGGAGCTATCTGTGTCTCTCTTTGTCTGTCTGCCTTAAAGTATCCGTAAAGTATAAAGTATCAGTATCCGATTTCACACTAATTTGTCAATCCATAAAATTTTCGGAAATAAGCGAAACCGCCCCTAAATCTGGTATTTCCCCACAAGAGGTTAAAACTTTCAAGGCAAATAATTTACCGTATAGAATGGAAATTAATTCACCAATGCTTTCTTTACCTTGTACAATTGAATGCTTGTCTGCCTGTACGTCTGTAGAAATAACTCTAGCTTTCAAAAGAAACGAAGCAGGTTGATAAAAGTCTTATGTCTGATTGAAATAGGTCTATATATAGTGTTTCCCATATTCGACGGACACATGTTTTTTTTTAAATCGAAGAAAAAAATAAAAATTTGGCGGTTGGTAATGTTAATCATTTAATTTGTTCCAAGTAGATTTGTTTACATCAATTTTTGAATATGATATCTCTCAAATGGCCGCCTCTGGCGTTGATTACGTATTGTGCCCTTTTTGCTGCATTTTCCATCGTTTTTGCCAACATTTCGGCCGGAATAGCGGCTATTTCGTCACGAATGTTGTCCTTGAGCTCTTCTACGGTCCTTGGCATGTTAACGTAAACCTTTGACTTCAAATATCCCCACAAGAAGAAGTCAGGCGGCGTCAAATCGGACGAACGCGGTGGCCAGTCCAAATCGCCATTTTTCGACATCTAACAGCCCGGAAACAAATTCTTCAGAAAATCAATTGTTATGCGACTTGTGTGCTGTGGAGCGCCGTCTTGTTGAAACCAGAACTGCCTCATACGCTTTCGACGAATAATTGGCATCACAAAATTGGTCATCATGTCGCGATAACGCTCCTGATTGATTGTAACAGCATGGCCAATTTCACTTTGGAAGAAAAACGGCCCGATGACCGTTTTCGCACTAACGCCGCACCAAACTTTGACTTTTTCGTCATGAAGAGGCACTTGTTGAATCTCCTGAGGATTTTCAGTGGCGTAAAAACGGCAATTTTGCTTATTTACGGTCCCATTCAATGTGAAATGGGCTTCATCGGGCATGATAATTTTGTTCCAAAATTGCTCGTCATCTTCGGCCATTTCGATGACTCTTTGGACCCATTCCAATCGACGAGGCTTGTCCGCAGGCAACATTCTTTGCGTCAATTGAATTTTGTACGGGAACAAATGCAAATCAATGCGAATAATCCGTTGTAAGTGGACCGAGCCATGCCCAACTGCTGAGAACAGCGTTTTTGGGATGTTCTTGGGGACCTCTCAACCTTGGTCGACTTTTATATGGCCTCTTCGGATTAGAAAGAGCCTTACCAGTCGAAAATTTTTCGTATAAACGCTTAATGGTGTTCTTAGAAGGCGCACTTCTCAAATTTTTAATGTTTTAAAAGCACGTTGAGTTTTCACAATTGACTTCTTCTGTTGAATGTAAATTTCAACTATTTCAGAGCGCTCGCGTGGAGTGTATTGGTTCATGGTAAAAACCTGCTTGGACTGACGCTTCAAACGCGGTATGTTATTAAGCGATGTGACATCTCTGTCAAAAGTTATGGCGTTGCCAGATGGGTCCGTCGAATATGGGCAACCCTGTAGTTCCACGTTTTCGTATAGGCTCCCATATAATTGTACCGACAGACTTAAAATTGTTTGGCTGTTTTAGTCACATTTCTAACACGAATTATCTGTAAATTGAAAGCAAACGTTTCCATTATATAAGAAAAATTCCTGCATAGAACTATCAATGTAGGTCTATGTCTTGGTATTGTCCCCACTGTACCTGTAATTTTTTGATATTCTGATGAGTTGTGTCACACTTTTCACAGGAAATGTTTAAATTATGAAATTTGAGGTTCCTAATGGGTCTACAGAAAACTTAACGTGAATTATTGTGTTCTACGGTATTCCACAGTTGGCCTGTCTGACGGTAGGCTTTGCTCAGTAGTTTTAAATGTTGGTTTAAAGAGTGTAGAAAATCCGAAATAGTGCCTTTACCCAAATAATATTCCTTTCAGTTAGCAAAATTTCTAACTAGGATTGGGATTTAGCATTCCAAAGCCTAGTCAAACATCGAACATTTTTTTAAGAATGAGTTCTAACTATTTCCTTTCAAAATGTCAAATGAACAATTAAAAAGGCGCTAAGTTCGAGCGAGAAACTTAAGAATTTGTAAAATAAAAATACTTTAAAAAATTAATTTTGAGATGTACCATTATATAGGTGCTATACATAGAGATGGATCTATATAACCAATTTCCTGTGTTAGGAGGTGACACCCATTACGAACCAAATTTAAAAATCTTCCGTTAAAAATGTGACAAAAATCATCAAAATAGCGGCTGGTACTCTAACATGAGGGCTGTGTGAAAATGTAGATCTTTGTAGATCAGATGTTTACCTTAAATGGGAGTTATATATAAAACGTGGGTTTTTTAAGAGATTTGCTGTCATGAGAGCTGGAATCCATTACGAACTCCGGAAAATAAATGTTGATTGTACTTTGGTGAAAAATCCGGAATAAGTCATCAAAAAACAAGTAAGCAAAGGCTACAGTCGAGCGGGGCCGACGGTTGAGTACCCTACAACACTATAATAAACGATACAGTTTATATACTGTACTCGAAAGAATTCCGCAAGATATTGTGACAAATAATAAAAGAAAACCATCGGGTTTCGTTCTCTAATTTTCGAATAATAGCAACTTAAACGAATTTGCTCATTTCCAATTTATTGGTAGATGTTGCACGTAAATGGTCTTCCTAGATCTGGAACCAATATTTCCCAAAGACCTATAATCTCTCAGAAGTGGCAAAAGATTAACATTTATTATTGGTGTTTGGCTGAAACGCATCTATATGAGATACAGACATTTGACTATATTCTTCAACGAAATCAACGTTAACGAAATAGTCAGAAGTGCTTCTTTCCTGTATTTGTGAATTCTACAAAGAATGGACATTTTCGTATTTTGTCTACAAAAGTTGGCAAACTATTTCGCACATTGAATATTTTTGGATGGCCATCAAAAACTGCTTGGCTTTTGCAATGTCCGGTAACCCCAATTCAAATGTGCGTGAGGATCGGGCTATAATTACAACCTGCTGACAATTTTGCAGTTTTTTGGTCCATTTCAACCCCTAGATATATTGCGATCATCTCCAAAAAGAATAGGCTTCTATTCTGACCCTCATCTTATACCCATGCAAAATTTCGTAAGGATCGGGTCATAAATGCGATCTGTATATGATATCCTGATATCCTAACTACTTAGTCTTGTTAGCTGTAGAAATATTACCAAATATTTAATTCAAAATGGAAATATGCCAAAAATATGACAAAATTGAAAAAATATGAGAAAATTTTAAAAAATCTATATTTTCATCTTTAGAGAGATATTTTTATGCGATTTTTTTAGACGTTGTTTCTTTCCTGCCAAGAGGCCATTCTGAATTAATGAGAACTGTTGAAATCAGTTCCGCCGTTCTCGACATATAAGAGATCTTTCAAGCATATCTTCTTTGATAGACATATATATCGCACATATCTTGCTATATATCCGTTTTGTTGGATGTTAACATCAATGTAAAGATCAGAAGTAACCTTGTCATGGCTTTGTGATTTTGCCGGGATTTAAAATATTCGCGGTTTAATGAAAAATTTTGAATTTTTTCAACACAAAAGATATGGTCTATTTCACCCGCAAAATATTATCCAATGACCACCCAAATTATTAGGCTTCTTCCCCGCCCTAAACTCTAGCTACATGCGAAGTTCCGCGTCGATTGGTCTATAATTGCGACCTGTATAGCTACTGGAAAATCCGACATTTTTTCAGTTTTTGGTCCATATTTTGCGATCGTCTCCAAAATAAATAGGGTTCTATTCTGACCCTAGCCCCACCTCCATTCTAAATTTCGTGAAGATCGGGCCATAATTGCGACCTGTAGAGTGATTACAAATTAACATGGACAGACGGACAGACGGACGGACATACATAGCTATATCGACTCAGCTCGGCGAGATAGGAAGATCCATATATACTTTCCTATGTGGGAAATCACTGTTTCAAGGTGTTACATAATTTTTGGCCCAATCAAACTTATAATACCCCCAACACATAGTGTTGTAGGGTATAATTAACCTTTCGAATGCCTATTCCATCATAGCATATCCCAATATTTTTGTCTATAAATAAAATATCATAAACTGATATTTTTCACGAAGTACAACCATTAAAAAAGTCAGTCTGTAGACCCTACTATATAATCTACTGGCAGAACCTAATGAACCACATATTCTACAGAAAAGTGACCAAGAATATATTTTCCATGTATATAAGACAATAAACATGTGCTATATAGAAAGAAGTGGTAGATAAGTGGGTTTCCCTCAAACAGTTGTGAACTAACAGATAGAACATCATAAACAAGTCTTCAATAAATAGAAACTAACAGATCTTCTAAAAACAGAAGACCATAAACAGGTCTACTACGGATATAGAACCAATAGCAGGTCTTCTACTACTGCCACATATAGATTTAAGATAGAATAAGAACTATCAACGGTTCTCTAATAGGTATTTCATTAACAGATTTCCTACAAATAGGATATCTTCCATAGGTAGGAGATTTAATTAATACCGTCACTGGCACTGCGACTTTGGAAAATTGCTAACGAATACCAGATCTAATGACCTGTAGCTCTTCACGCTAATAGTAGTATTTCCGCAAAGTCTATGCTAGAGATGTCCGCCGTTACGAATTGTGACTACGAGAACATGGTATTTCGACGTAATTTGCCTACCAACAACCCAGCCACCCATCATCTACATCCATTTAAGTTTCCTCCCTATTTATCATGTTTTCTTCTTCTTTTTTTAAGCATTCATCCATTGTCGCTTATTCATAGAAGTTTTCAAAGGGTATTGTATTTAGATGACAGAGCAAACACCTTTTGGCGTTTTACTCGTTTCCTTGCAGTGACACACACACACACAGTGAGTAAGCAGTTCAACACTAAGTAAATGCATACACCCCCACTTTCGTGTTGGTAATGTTTATTTACCAGCAACTACAGTGATTATTCTTTCGAGTTAGGGAGGTTTTTGTAGCCGAGTAAGAATTTCATTGGTAAATTCATTCGGTTCACATTTTTACTGCATTTATGTTGAAATATTTTTAATTTTTTCTAGATTATATTGTTTTGGTTTTCCCACCTTTTGGAAGACATGGGGTCGATCTGTATTACAGTTGCCGAATACGACAAACTTTTTTGCCGTTCAGTGCCTTTTCGGCCATTTGGGGAATTTTATAAACAAATGCAGATAAAATCAAGAGGAGAGAAATTTAAACGATATGTGAGAAAATACATATTACTCTAAAAATATTCCTAAATTAAAAATTCTTTCATATAAATAGAAGTTAGACCGATGACTAAATACCCTATGGGTAAATTCCTGGTTAACTTGGCAAAAATGCTATAACGCGGAAGTACGACTAATGACAAAACAAAGACCTTTCATCCCCAAACAGAATTTCCCACCCCACAGATTTGGACTTGACCATTTGGTGTGACACTTGGAGTTGTGCCAATCTAGTTCGATCGAAGTAAATCCCCAGATATAAGTATATATATGCTTAATTTGCCTCAAATTTGGATTTAAACATGTCTCTCAGTTTTAAAAACCACCAACCGAACGTATTGAGATACCCGCCTAAAATGGTACATATACAGGGTTAGATGAAAAAACTGCTACCAACTTCAGACTGCTGTCATTTCCAAGCCACTAGTCCGACAGCTATGTACATAGTTCCGTGGACACCGGTCGTTTGTATGAAAACTCTGCGTATGAGTGATATGAAATATATGAAACAACTCATACATCGAGCAACAGGTGTACTGAACTATGAATTACATTGACACGACTCTAATGACAGTGCCATTTAACAAAATACAATTTTATACGAATTAATTAACTGTACCCTTTTATACGCAACTAAGCACATTTTCTTGTTTCTGTTTACTTTTCCCTTTGGTCGACTACTTTAGTTTTTTTCTGCCTCTCCTTGGCTTAAATATAATTTTAGCTTTAAGCTTACTTCCTGCTGCCAGTCATGTTGGTATTTAGGATAATTGTTAGTGTTTTTATTTTGTTTTATTTTTTTGTTCTCATTTTGTTGTGAGACCTCTTTTTAGTGTGTATTTTTGTGCTCTCCTTAAATACACTAATGATGCAAATTGTTGTTTGGAGTGGTGCTACTTGATTCACGTTGATTACGAACGGTGCGTGTGAGAGCACAGTGTTATTCGTAGCATGTTGTTGTTTTTGTTGTTTTTCATTGCAATTTTACTTTAAGCAAGCTAGAGATGACATAGAATGGTTGGATGTCAACAGAGATTAATTATTTCAGAGAATTGTTTATTAACACAGGAAATAATTGCACGAAATAAGTAAAGTTCATAAGAATGTATAATTTGTTGTCGTTGTTGTTGTTTCAAGGTGTTGTCATTCATGTTATTTAATCAAGTTGTTCAAAAAAAAATATAGAAATGTTTATTGCAATTAAAATATTATTAGAGCAGTTGCTAAACTGGGGTCTTAAAGGTAAAAAATAGCGTTCGATGTTTAAAATGGAAGTGATTATTTAAGAAGATGGTGAATTAGAGTTGTCTAATATATTACTAAAGTGTAGAGAATATAGAATATATAGAGAATATATTAACATTGCCATTCTCTTGGTATTTCCTCGATATACTCACTTTAAACCCCCAGATATAAGTATATATGTGCTTAATTTGCCTCAAATTTGGATTAAACATGTCTCTCAGTTTTAAATTGGTACATATACAGGGTTAGATGAAAAAATTGCAACCAACTTCAGACTGTTAAAATTATTCCAGGGACAGCTCATTATATTGTTTACAAGCGTACAAAAGAATTTTTTTGAGAATTCTCCAGAAAAAAAATTATTCCTGATGGAATTCAAGCCTGATAGTGTGATTTCATTATATTTGGCTGAAAACCACAAAGCCACAAGTGGCTATATTGAGAGCACTCCAGCATTTAAATGTAAATAAATCTTTTGTGTCTCGTGCCATCGCTCGTAACCGTGATATTGGCGGCGAAGGCCGACATCATGGAAGTGGATGGAAGAAAACCCGCGTGGCAGTTGCCGAAAATGGTTCGTGAGCTGAATATATCGCAATATTCCATTCGGCAAATATTGAAAAATGATTACCCCGAGCTCATTTTTCAATATTTTCCGAATTGCCCATTGAAATTCCAAAAAGTGCAAGAAAATACAACGCAACAGAAAGAAAATAGACCTAAAAGAGCTAAAGAGTTGCTTCGCTTGGCCGTAAGTGGTGAAATGCCGTAAGTGAATAAATTTGTTTTTTTCCGATGAGAAAACATTCGTTGACCAGCAGTTCGTAAACAAACAAAATGATCGTTTTTGCTTGTCAAAGAGGTCAGCTGAAAATGTGCATCTTCGGTCGGCCACCAGAACTCAAGCGCCGACCATTGTGATGGCGTGGGCCGCCATAACAGCCGCAAACATTTTGGCCGCAGACCTTGGACATTCCAACAGGTCTCAGAACCATCGCACTAAGAATGGTTACAAAATGAGGTACCTAGCTTAATTTTCAGCGCGCAATGGCCACCAAAATCTCCGGGTACCAATCCGTTGGACTATTGTGTCATTTTGATATAGCTTCAAAATAACAGCACCGCCCAATTGATTAAAAAGGAGAGCAACTATGTCGAGTCAGTATTATAGTGTAAAAATTTAACTATTTATAACCTTTCAACACTATGTGGTGTCATAAGTTTGATTGGTCCAAACACCGCGAAATATTGGTCCTGCACATAGGAATGTATATGTGGCTCTTCCTATCTACAATTCAGACCTTGTACCTAAGTTAATAAGAAATTTCGTGCGAAAGGTGCCATAATTGCGACCTGACGCGTGATTACAAATTAACAGACGGACACCACAGCTGGATAGGACATCCTATGCCCAGGACCAATATTTTGTTACAAACTTTTTGGCTCATTTGAACTTTTATTATATAAAAAGTAAATTTATATTTTCTTGGTGTGTAGTTGGCTGGTAACTAGACCGTATAATTAAAATACTTCCTTGCCACCCCTTAAATAACACTTTTCCAAAGAACGGCTCTATATTTTAATTAGCTTTTAAAAAATAGTGGCTTATTTATTATTGAAAGTTTCCTGTTAGCGTTTATTAGATCTTGCACTACTTTACTTTTCCTTACAATATTAGTTCGAAAACTGAAGTTTCCGGGTTTTTATCGTGATAACCTATGTATTATAAGGAAATCAAATACATTTTGTTAATAAATTTAATTATCCATGTCCTTTTTTTTGTTTATTTCATTAACTTTCATCAATTGAGTACCTCGATAGCCTCTCTCTTGTTAGTGAATAATTTAATTTACCAATTTTAAAGCAATCAAAGTTGACAAGCAACAAAGGACTCAAGCCAACACCTAACTGTCCGGGAGTAAAAGTTTGTAAAATCACCGTACCCAATTCGAGGAAACTTCACTTTTGCTAAATTCCCCAGTGAAAGCAACAATCTGAAAACTATTTAAATTCAATTTTCGTATATATTTGTTGCATCCAAATACAAAACAATTAAAGAGAATAGTAGGTGGATAGGCAATCAGCAAAAGGTAGCTAGCCATGGAAGCAGCTGTACCAGCCAAAAACTGTGAAATCTTTTAAATGTGTCACAAAAATTGCTTTTTATTTTTTGTTCTTTCCTTTTGTTTTTTTTTCGTCGTTCGTACAAAGTATTTCAATTAAAAGTTTTATTTTCTGCCTAAAATGCTGCCAAAGAAGAGCACAACTACCCAGCACATTCTTAAAGGCGATCCCTACCAATGGCAAGGGTAATAGTGAACAGAACAACCATTTGCACCATCTCCAACAACAACACCTCCACTGTCTCCAGCCGTTTAGCAATTACATTCATGGGGTCGTAGGCCAGATTCTAGTGTTTAATAATTGGTTTGAGTTGGTTGAATACGCCATTTCGCCCTTTAAGAACCGGAAAATAACTCCCTTCCTTTGAGTGTGTCCTACATATCACGTGTCTGTGTTCGCCCACACAGTTTACAAACGAATAGTTTTAAAGCTACACAAGGGCGCATGGACGGACAACAATAAAACCTACGTTGGTGAAAAAAAAAAATACGCAGGAGAAACTTTTCCATTGTATGGCACTGGGAAAAGTTGGCTAGCTAGCAAACTGGATGGCTGGCAGCCTGGCTGGTTGACAAGACTTACCGACAACTTGCATCTGAGCATATGCTGTGGCGGTTGAAAATAATGGAGCATCGGCTGTAACTTCACAGGAAAAATTTCCAGATAAACCAAAGTTCACGTTGCGTATAACAACTTGAGTGGCATTCGAAACACTCTCCTGTGGAAGAAAGTAAAAGAGAAAGAGAAAAAGGAAAATGAATTGGAATGAAAAATTATCCTGGAACAGTTTTTTTTTTTTTTTTTTTTTTTTTTTTAATGTGAATATAAATAAAAAAATAGGTATGTTCATGGACTTTAAATTAAATGAAAAAAATAAAAAAAGAATTGTTAAACTTGAGAAAAATGGTTATATTTAGTTCTATCTCTGACAGAAACATACTTCTACAAATTTTGTATGATATATTCGATTTAGTACGGCCATAAGCAGGAATTTCGCTGCAAAAACATAGCAAGATCGTAGTATTTTAGATGGATTTTGAAATTGATTTTAGAAATTATGCATGACATATCAAATTCTAAAGCTTTAGACATACATAAAGTTTGGACTGAGAATTCCAAACTATATTCGGCTTCTTATCTGCTAACTGAATTATGCTGGTATTCCATAGGCCCTAAAGTGTACAGGGTGAGATGAAAAAACTGTAACCAACTTCAGACTGCGTCATCTCTAAGCCACTCGTCTTATAGCTGTTAAAATTATTCCAGTGACAGCTTATTATATTGTTTACAAGCGAACATAAGCATTTTGGTGAGAATTTTCCAGAAAAAAAGTTATTCAAGCGTGATAGTGATATTTGGTTAGAAAACCACAAGTGGCTATCGTTAGAGCACTCCAGCATTTAAATGTGAATAAATCTTTTGTGTTTCGTACCATCGCTCGTTACCGTGATACTGGTAGCGTAGCCCGACGTCAAAGAAGTGGACGGAAGAAAACAGCAACATCAGCAGAAATATTTCGAAAGTAAAGAAGCGACTTGATCGAAACCCGCGTCGCAGTGGCCGGCATTCGGCAAATATTGAAAAATGAGCTCGGGGTAAAGCCATTGAAATTCCAAAAAGTGCAAGAACTTACAGCGCAACAGAGAGAAAATGGACTCAAAAGAGCTGAAGAGTTGCGTCGCTTGGTCGAAAGTGGTGAACTGCCGAATTCGCCGTTCTCCGATGAGAAAACATTCGTTGTCCAGCAGTTTGTAAACAAACAAAATAATGGTTTTTGCTTGCCAAGAAGGTCAGCTGAAAATGTGCATCTTCGGTCGGCCACCAGAACTCAAGCGCCGGTGTGGGCCGCCATAACAGCCGATGGTCGCTCTTCGCTCGCATTTATCGACCGTGGCATCAAAATAAATGCCGAATATTATCGCGAAAAAATGAATGATTAAAAATGAGGTTCTTTGCTTCGTATCAAGCCCACAATGTCCACCAAAATCTGCGGATACCAATGCGTTGGACGATTGTGTCTGGAATAATAATACCAAAGTGTCGATCATCTCAAGCAAGCGCTTCGCCGGGAATGGGCCAAAATACCGCAGAGCAACATTCGGGCAGCGTTTAACGGTTTCATTGGGCGTTTGAAGGTCATAACTCGTGTCAAAGGTGAACAATTCGAACAAATCTAAACTTATTCTAAAATTTAATGCTATTTCCCACATTTTTTTTCTTTTATTCAATAACCTTAAAAAAATTATGGCGTTTGACTTTGTTGCAGTTTCTTTATCTCATCCTGAATGTTGTGCTAAATTCAAAATCAATTTCAGAAACTATATTAGTAGTAGTACAAAATTGATTTTTAAAGTGTCAGAAAGATTACAATATTAATAACATCCCCTTTCATTATTTTTGTCACATGAAAATGCCCATATTTATGTGTTATTCTTAATGAAATACCTTAAATACTACATGCAAACGAATATTGAATATGGCTTGTCACGAATAAAAATTGAATTAAACATTGCTCTGTCTGTTATGGATTTTCTTCGGTTATATTTTACTTACATCGACTTTTATTCCGGGATAATGAAAAACCTTTGTATTGGGATATTCGCCGGGCGTGTAACGAAAGAATTCCAATTGGCCACGATAAAATTTCACAGAGTACAGCGGTGCACCCTCCAGAGAATAGAGGCAACGTAATGTGACCGATTGACTGCGTCGTACGGCTGGTGGTTCAATGAATAAATTTACATCACGCAATGCTGCCTGAGCTGTGTCTGGAAGAGAAAAATATATTTGAAATGGGAATTGCGGTATAATATTTTTTTGTTAAATGTTTTATATAACAACTTTTTTTTTAAACAATTGTAATATTTATAACCAAATAATTAAAATTATTATTCAACTTTTAAAGGTATTAAAACTGGCGTCTAATTGTATAACTAGTATTTTTTAAAACCTCCAGGTCAAGTTCGAAGATAGGCTATATCTCTTCACGATATGGTATAGTTCCCATAAAACGGTACCACCCGATATTCGGTATTTTAGTGATTGTAGCCACATTTTTCAATGGAATTGTTTAAAATTCTACGTTCATTTCGGTAACTTAACCCTCTGGTCTACTTAGTTTTACGGTATATAACGGTACCTTTCAATTTTCGGGTATTTTGATGATTTTAGCTAGATTTTTCAATAGAATTATTTGATATGAGAAGTTCTTAATATGTATCTATGACTCTAACAAAAATTGTGTAATAGGCCTACGATTGCGCATAGACCCCATATAAAATTACCTACAGACATTCGGTATTTTCATGGTTTTAGCAGAAATTTGTCTATGTAGGTCCACGTTCAACCTCTCGTCCTCCTCGATATTCAACATTTTGATTTTCCTAATAAAAGCCAGCCGAGTTGAGTCAATTGGTATTTCGATGGGTTTTTGACACATTTCACGGTAGTCTTAATAAACATCTTGCATTAACAATATTCATCTTGCTATAATGGATCCATTTGGATTATATATTTCCAATTTGTCATCTTAAGTGGATATCTTAGATTTTTTCTATTTTTGGTTCATTCCAGACAGCCGGACGGACGGACATACATACATAGCTAGATCGACTCAGCTCGGCGAGATTGAAAGATCCATATATAGTTTCCTATGTCGGAGACCAATATCTTTGGCCCAATCAAACTTATAATATCCCCAACACAGTGTTGTCGGGGCCGACAATATGATAACCTATAACACTACAATATGTTAGAAGCCCCCTTATGTCCAAATTCATTTTGGAAGATTTCGCTTTTGAAGTTATGTCTCGGATCACTGCCCAGATATTAACCTTAGCTTTTTGACCAGGGACATTTGCCCAATATTTACGCACTCCGCCGTGCTATTAGTTGTTGTGGACCATTTCACAGCTAAATATTATCCAATGGTCATCCAAAATGCTAGAATTCTTTCCTGTCCTTAACTCTCCTCTCAGGCGTGTCGATTTTCTTCAATTATGTGATCGGGAAATGTACGTAACGGCCAGAGTTGACCTGTTCGTCTATTTACGATTTCGCCTGGATTAAAAATATTCGCGGTTTAATAGAAAATTTTACTTTTATTTAACACATATGTTATGGTCTATTTCACCCACTAAATATTACCCGATGACCATGGGCTTCTGTCCAGTCCTAAGCTCTAGCCCCATGCAAACTTTCGCATCGATTGGTATATAATTGCGACCTGTAGAACAACTTCAAAATCAGGAAATGTTTTTGGTTCATTTCAACCCCTAAAAATTATGCGATCAACTCCAAGAGAGTTAGGGTTTTATTCTGGCTTTATCCCCAACTCCATCCTAAATTTCGTGAAGATCAGGCCATAATTGCGACCTGTAGGGTGATTACAAATTAACATGGACAGACGAACATACATACATAGCTAGATCGACCCAGCTCGGCGAGATAGGAAGATCCATATATACTTTCCTATGTAGGAAATCAATTTTTCGAGGTGTTGCATAATTTTTGGTCCAATCAAACTTATAATACCCCCAACACATGGTGTTGTAGGGTATAAAAATAAAAGTAATGTTAGGGTGGTACCAAAACTTACACGCTTTACCTAAAAACTCTTTTGAAAATGAAAGGTAATTCAGATACAAAAGGGCGACATGTGTCCAATTTCAAATGCTCAAATTAGCTCCTTTTATGTTTGTGACCGCTCACGTGAAGTGTAGTAAATAAGCTTTGCTTCGGCTGTGTCTGTTGTAATAGGATCTTCGGATGAATGTAGTTTTGCCTGCAACATACATTATATTAGTAAAATTCTTTTTGCGATAATAAGACTGATGCCACTATATAGTTAACGTTTTCTCAACAAGTGTTCATTATGAACTTGTGGAACAACGTATTCAGATTTTTTCGCTGACAATTTAGTCATAAGAAATGTACCTATGATGGCAAGCAATAACCTTGATTTCTTAACACAAAAATATTCCACAAACTTTTTTCACTTATATGTAATTGGTAACTTTGTTAAATGATACTGTAGCATATTTAACATATTACTTTTAAAATAAAAAATAAACTAATTTATCCTTAGCAATTAATACTTTACATGAATAAAGTACTTCTTAAGAATTTAAAGTATTTCTCCAGATATTTGAAATGCTAACTTGTCCTTGCTCTTGTACATTTATGTTAAACTAAATGAAAATATTCTTTGCAAAACATAGCCACTACAAAAATAATAAAAAGCAGACCATTTTTAATTTAATATTTCATTCATTCAACCTTTAGTTGGGCCAATCAGCCCTGAATAAGATTTTTTTCTGTTCATTTGCAAACAAAAAGAAACTCTGAAGGTTGCAATACTTCTGATATAACCCCTGTTGTGTTATGTAGCTCCACATCTGGTCGTAAAACAAAAAAAAATATATATATACGAAATGGAAGTTGAGTTTCCAATGTGGTATTATGCAAGACATGCAGACACGTGAACTCTGAGACAGGTGTGAAAAAACGTTATGTTATTTTATACATCATTTTATAGGACAATTGCTTGTATATTTAGAATACCAGCATTTCTTGAAGTCCCTTTCATTAATTTGAAGAGAATAATTATGACCAATTGTTTGTTTGTAAAGCACATGTTATGAAGGCGTACTTATAATTATAACAAAAAACAAGTAAGAAAGCTGTGAGTTCGGCCGGGCCGAACTTTTAATACCCTCCACCATTTGGAACGAATTTGGCAATTTTCAAAAAAAAAAAAATCCGTTAAAAATTCCCTTGAAATACCGAATGAAGCCATTATTTTAGGGTCTATAAGACAAAGTGGACCTGCATAGGCAACTCTTGTCATAAGTCATTACAATATTAAAATGCGGAACTTAAAAAAATCGGTGAATAATGTAGCTAAAATCATCAAATCTGAATATAAGGAGGTACTATTATATATGGGCTACACCAAAACATGGACCTGAACAGACAATTTTCTGTCATAGGCTGTAGTATGCATTACGAACTTCAAACACCAAATTTGAAACATTTTCTGTGAATAATGTCCATTATATGGGGGCTATACCAAAATGTGGACCCACATGGTCCATTTTCAATACCAAAAGTCCTGAACACATAATATACATTTGAGTATAATTTTATTAACCTACTTCATTTCGTTCGGAAGCTAGAATGACAAACTTAATATATCCTCCGTTCTATTGTTCCCTGTTCCCTTTGTCAAAAATTTCAAAATTTAGTCAGAAAAGTCGGTCATTTTAGAGGGACAGTACCACCATTCTGCGTACGCTCCTGCCTCCTTCACATCCATAATC
>NW_026712308.1:396296-461296 GCF_030504385.1 Musca domestica
ATTACATAAATAATTATATCCTACGCCACACTGTTGTTGATCATTTGTTTTTAACATGCAGAAGGAAACGGAATAGACCCATGGTTCCTTCTGAAGATTCCCATAGATCATATTCTGAGTCGATATACGCATGTCCATTCATGTATTTTTGTATTCAAAGTTTATGTGGAATCTATTGTCGAATTGATACATTTTCAAATTTATTGTGCGTATAATTACTTTACATAGGATGGATTTTGGCAAATTCGACCGAATACACAGTCTATATTTCGACAAAATCAGGTACAAGTCAGTAATACTTATGTCAAATTTTGTTGAGATTTGGATATTCAGATTCAGATTTGGATATAGCACTCATGGAAACCTTTATCCGAATTTATGTTTATTGTGCACCAAATGTGTAATATCAGCCCAAATCGAATGGATTTTGCCCATTGAACCGATTTTTATATATAATGGAAACCAATGCGACATTTGGTGAATCTTAGTATCAACACATATTTATACTTTACTACACTACGTGTTGCGGCTATTATAAGGTTGATTTGGCCAGAAATTAATTCAAACTTCGAAATATTGGTACTGGACATAAGTTGTTAAACATAGCAAAATCTACTTTCCGAACTAAGTAGATTTTGCTATGTGTGTCCGTCCGGCCATCTGTCCACGTAAATTTGTAATCACTCTACTGGTCACAATTATGGCCCGATCTTCACGAAATTTAGCATGGAGGTGTAGTTAGGGTCAGAATTGAAGGAGATGATCGCAACATTTTTAGGGGTTGAAATGGACCAAAAACAGAAATAATTCCTGCTTGTACTGGATTTAGAGTTGGAGAGAAACCTACCAATTAAAATGGTGATCGAATGATATTTGGTTAAAATAGACCATAATTTTGTGCACAAAAAATACAAAAATATCCTTTGAACCGCGAAAATTTTCAATTCCAGTGAAATCACAAATACACGAAAGGGTCACTTCTGACCTTTACATTTATACTGATATCCAAGATATGTGCTGATATCCAAGATATGTAATATATACGATTTCATATTTTAAAACAAGTAAGCAAAGACTACAGTCGAGTGGGGTCGACCGTTGAATACCCTACAACATTATAATAAATGATACAGTTTACATAGGCGAGATACTCGAAAGAATTCCACAAGATATTGTGACAAATAATAAAAGAAAACCATCAGGTTTCGTTCTCTAATTTTCGAATAATAGCAACTTAAACCAATCTGCACATTTCCAATTTATTGGAAGATGTTGCACGTAAATGGCCTTCCTAGATCTGGAACCAATATTTCCCAAAGACCTATAATCTCTCAGAAGTGGCAAAAGATTAACATTTATTATTGGTTTTTGACTAAAACGCTCCTATATGAGATACAGACATTTGACTATATTCTTCAACGAAATCACCCTTAACGAAATAGTCAGAAGTGCGTCTTTCCTGTATTTGTGAATTCTCCAAAAAGTCACTGGAATGGATATTTTCGTATTTTGTCTACAAAAGTTGGCAAACTATTTCACACATTGAATATTTTTGAATGGCCATCCAAAACTATTTGGCTGGTGCAATGTCCGGTAACCTCCATTCAAATGTGCATGAGGATCGGGCGATAATTACGACCTGCTGACAATTTTGCAGTTTTTTTGTCCATTTCAACCCCTAAATATATGGCGATTATCTCCAAAAAGAGTAGGCTTCTATTCTGACCCTCATCTTATCCCCATGCAAAATTTCATAAGGATCGGGTCATAAATGCGATCTGTATATGATATCCTAACTACTTAGTTTTGTTAGCTGTAGAAATATTACCAAATGTTTAATTCAAATTGAAAATATGCCAAAAATATGACAAAATTGAAAAAATATGAGGAAATATTACAAAATCAATATTTTCATCATTAGAGAGATATTTTTATGCAATTTTTAGACGTTTTTTCTTTCCTGCCAAGAGGCCATTCTGAATTAATGAGAACTGTCGAAATCAGTTCAGCCGTTCTCGACATATATGAGATCTTTCAAGCATATCTTCTTTGATAGACATATATATCGCACATATTTTGCTATCTATCCGATTTGATGGATGTTAACATCAATGTAAAGATCAGAAGTAACCTTGTCATGGCTTTGTGATTTCGCCGGGATTTAAAAGATTTGCGGTTTAATGACAAATTTTGATTTTTTTCAACACAAGAGATATGGTCTATTTTACCCGCTAAATATTATCCGATGACCACCCAAATTGGTAGACTTTTTCCCCACCCTAAACTCTATCTACATGCGATTGCGATTGCGACCTGTATAGCTACTGCAAAATCCGACATTTTTTCAATATTTGGTCCATTTCAACCCCTAAACATTTGGCGATCATCTCCTTCGTGCAAAATTTCGTAAGGATCGGGCCATAATTGCGACCTGAAGCGTGATTACAAATTAACATGGACAGACGGACAGACCGACGGACGGACATACATAGCTAGATCGACTCAGCTCGGCGGGCTAGGATGATCCATATATACTTTCCTATATGGGAAACCAATATTTCGAGGTGTTACATAAATTCTGGCCCAATCAAACTTATAATACCCCAATACAGAGTGTTGTAGGGTATAAAAAGCGAACTTTAGTTAGACCACTTATAACTCACCAATTTGGAATGGCATCTTGCAAGAAAAGGTTAAAAGAGTAAATAATATTTTTAATATTACTTATTATATCTTTTATCACATATCATCCTTTTTTTATAGATGGTCATCGGTTAATTTTCACCAGAATGGACCAGAATTTTATATGGAATAATTCCAAAATTAAAGAAATCACATAAAAGGCGCACCTCTGACTTTTACATTGCTGATGCTGATTTCGTTGACGATAGTCGGAGATACAGGAAATCATATAGAGGAATCTAAATATTAACACGATGTAGGGCGTAAAAAAAGATTTGATAAAACTTTTGCAGGACTATGTGACATTACTTAATTAAATAAGTAATTAATTGTAAATAAAACCAAAGGAGGACTAGTTTTAAATATAACGTAAATGATGATTTATTTAAGTGTTGTGTGAGTTTGTCAACCCGATTCGACAAATTACCTTTTTAATGCGGTTAGCTCCGTAGCTACCAAAATAGTGTCCGAGGTGGCTGAAAGCACCAATGTTTCCAGGAAATCTCCGGAATCAGCAACACGGGCTGAATTGTAATCTAATTTCTTCTACGTTGCGTGCCAAGCGATCGTAGTCTCCAAGGAGGGTGGCAGGCAATCTTTAAGCCCAAGAACACATTTCTCTACGGTCCGTTCTAAGCGAGCGTAGGCTCTCTGAATCCTTTGGCAATATGCAATTCTAACTTAAACAATTATATACTGCAGAGATTGTAACCTATCGCGAGTCTTAAATACCAAATTTGACACAATTTCATAAGAGAATGTGACTAGTTATGTTGGTGCTGAGTGCTGAGTTCTGTTGGAATGTCCAAGGCCTGTAGCCAAAATGTTTGCCTGTCCAAGGCTTTAATACATCTTCCAGACTATTTTCGTGATAATATTCTGCATTTATTCTGACGGTCGATTAATTCGAGCGGAGAGCGACCATGGGCTGTTATGGCGACCCACACCATCACCATGGTCAGCGCTTGAGTTCTGGTGGTTAGCCGAAGGTGCACATTTTCAGCTGACCTCTTTGACAAGCAAACACAATAATTTTGTTTGTTTACAAGCTGCTGGACAACGAATGTTTTCTCATCGAAGAAAACCAAATTCGGCAGTTCACCACTTTCGGCCAAGCGAAGCAACCCTTTAACTCTTTTGAGTCGATTTTATTTCTATTGCGGTGTAAGTTCTTACACTTTTCGGAATTTCAATGGAATATTGCGATATGTTTAGCTCACGAGCAATTTTTCGGCCACTCGACGCGGGTTTCGATCAAGTCGCTTCTTTACTTTCCAACCATTTCTGCTGATATTGCTGTTTTCTTCCGCCCACTTCCTTGAGGTCGGGCTACGCCACCAGTATCACAGTAACGAGCGATGGTACGAGACGCAAAAGATTTATTCACATTTAAATGCTGGAGTGCTCTAACGATAGCCACTTGTGGTTTTCCAGCCAAATATAAAGAAATCACACTATCACGCTTAAATTCCATCACGAATAACTTTTTTTCTGGAAAATTCTCACCAAAGTGCTTTTGTACGCTTGTAAACAATATAATAAACTGTCACTGGAATAATTTTAACAACTGTCAGACGAATGGCGTAGAAATGACAGCAGTCTGTAGTTGGTTGCAGCTTTTTCATCTCACCTTGTATATAGTTTATGAGGTCTGTGACGAATATTATAAATGGGAACGGAATATACCCTCCTTACCAAGGCATTCAAATAAAGTTCTGTCGTGATCTACTTCACATAAATTCCCAATATATAAACCAGTAAAGAATGTCTTAAAATCGGGCAGGGCCGACATTATGATACCCTACACCACTTTGCTAACTTAGTAGAACTCCACATAAAAATTAAAAGTTTTTATGGGAGAATTCAATCATACACGCTATTATTATAATTATAAAGTTCAAAGGACTAAACATGCCGAAGAATTTCTATCTTTTAAATTCGTACTTGTATTGACCATTTCGTGCACAATTAATTTGAAATCGGATATATATGGGAGCTATATCCAAATCTAAACCGATTTGGCAAAGATATTTCGGAGCTGTATTCGATATATTTCCCTGAATATCGTTGTTATCGTTGTTACAACCGCAATATGCACTATATAACAAATCGGATGAACAATATATATGGGAGCTATTTGACATACTAGCTTCTAGATTCAATTCGGTCATAAGTGCCAAAATCCATCCCATTTGGCCAAATATAAAACGTTTGGTGCGCAATAAAAGTTAATTCGGACGAAGTTATATATGGGATTTATATCCAAATCTGAACCGATCTCGATAAAATTTAGCAAAGGTATTTCTGAGCTGTATTTGCTATATTTGCCCAAATATTGTTGTTACAGAGTGCATATTACGGAAGCGGAGGACTAAAATAACAAATTGGATGAACTATATATATGGGAGCTATAGCTATATCTGAACCGAATTCGATCAAATTTGGCATACTTATTTTCAGGCATAATTTGGTTGTATTTGCGAAATTCCATACTTTTCGGGCTGATATTACACGTTTGGTGCACAATAAAAGGCAAATCGGACGAAGATATATATGGGAGCTATATCTAAATTTTTACCAATTATCTTCAATTTCAATAGGGTTCGTACTTGGGCCAAAGAAATGATCTGTGCAAAATTTCATTTGGATAGGGCGATAAATGCGATCTGTACTTTGTTTACAAAAATACGTGGACAGACGGACGGACGGACATGCATAAATCGACCCAGAATATGATTCTATGCAGATCATTAAAAGGAACTATGGGTCCATCTCGCTTCCTTCTCTATGTTACAAACAAATGCACAAAGACATAATTCCCTGACCACTTTGTGGTGTTGGGTTTAAAAACGAATCTATACGAATTGGTCCAATATTTTGAATAACCCCATATTAAGTGATTTCTAGGTGTTTCTCATTAAATGCAGGCTAAACTAATGTTGAACCCAACTAAAAGTTTGTCTAATTTGTAATATATATATCCAAATATTACTAATAAGTCAAAATTTTCGTATCATTACATCTTGTCCCGAAAAGATTAGATGAATTCGTATTTATCGCCACATAATATTTGACATTAAGAACATTGTAAAACAACATTTAATTTTAAAACTTTTCTGATGGCAAAGAAGACCCATAAAATAGGAGACTACCCAGACTTATAATGGAATTAAAACAAGCTATTTTATCTAAACATGTGTGTGTTTGCTATGTTATCCCTTTCATTTGATGACCTGCTTTGTTGTATTCGAACATATACGAACAGACATATCTACATACGGATACATTTTTGTTTAAATTAAAGATGTTGCAATTTTAACCACAAAGTATTCAACGGCAAATAGTAGAAATGTGAGTGTTTGTGTGTGTGTTTTTTAGTCGAAAGCTATGGTTATTTAAAATGAAAATTGAGATTGTTGTGAGATGTTTGTGGTTTCTAATAAGAGGACTTTTTTTTCGACATTTTCTCGCTTTGTTGACTTCATTTTCGAATTTAATGATTCGTAATATTTTCTCAATGATGAATAGGCTGTTGGAAAAAATAAGGAAGGATAAAGGAAGGTTTGTCTGAAGGATCACGGTGGGGATGAACCTTATAAATGTCCTTTGTGCTTTAGATGTGATTTAAATAAAAGTGTATACGACTTTAGGAAAACTTTATGAGCCGACTTGCTAAATTATTACAACACATCAATGCGGCATAGTTTCCGCAGGTCCGAAATACTTTTGACTAGAATGAATATTCCCTTAATAAACATTTCCATATCTAAAAAAAATAATTAAATAGATAAATAAATGCAAATGCTGTACCTTTTCCTTTTCGAATAATAGCCATAGATCTGAAACTAAGATTTTTAAAAAATATACGATCTCAAAAAGGATTGGTATTGGATGACGAAAATGTTATAGATAATGAACGATTCGATTTTTCGGAAAGAACAGAAATTTCGCATTTAAAAATTAGTTTCCATGTATATTGAATATTTCATTTTCATTTCATTCTTGAAATAATGTCGCATAGTCCACAAAAAGTTTTATCATGGAATTTGACCGAAACTACGAGGTCATGCAAATCTTCGTGGCATTTGATTATATATTTACGCTCTATGTGGTGTTAATGGGTGCTCAAACCAATATTTGAAAATTTAGATTCCTCTACATGATTTCCTGTATCTTCGATATTTGGCGTGTGTTTCACATAATTGCGACTTCGACTCTAACTTCAACAAAACTCCATGTGAAAGTCATTAGTTGAAAATTGATGAGTAACTGCAAAATCTAGACAATCTTTATGTTTTTGATAGATTCAAAACCCCAAATATTTTGCGAACATCTTCCAAAACAACAGGCAACTATTTTGTCGTGAGCATCGGACGATAATAACCACCTGTATTATATTATATTATAAGTTTGATTGGGCCAAAAGTTATGTAACACCTTGAAATATTGGTTTCCCATATAGGAAAGTATATATGGATTTTTTTATCTCGTCGAGCTGAGTCGATCTAGCTATGTAGGCAGGTTAAGTTTGTAAATGGGCCATGTAGGTCCATGTTTTCATATAGCCCCCATATAACGGTACCTCCCGATATTCGGTATTTTGATGATTTTAGCGACATTATTCACCGGAATTGCTTCAACTTTGGTATTTGAAGTTCGAAATGGATACTACAGCCTATGACATAAAATTATCTGGGCAGGTTCATGTCTTCGTATAGCCCCCATATAACGGTACCTCCCTATATTCGGTATTTTGATGATATTAGCGACATTATTCACCGGAATTGTTTCAAATTTGGTATTTGAGATACGCAATGGATGCTACAGCCTATGACAGAAAATTTTTTCTGAAGGTCCACGTCTTCGTATGGCCCCCATATAACGGTACCTCCCAAAATTCGGTATTTTGATAATTTTAGCGGCATTATTAACCGGAATTGTTTCAAATTACGTATTTAGAGTTCGTAATAGGAACTACAGTCTGTGACAGAAAAATGTCTATGCAGGTCCAGATCTTCGTATAGGCCCCATATAGCAGCACCTCCCTATATTCGGTATTTTGACGATTTTAGGTACATTACCCACCGAAATTGTTTGAGATATCGTATTTGACTAAATATTTCGCCATTATCCCCAAAAGTAATAGGCAGCAAAGTTAGATCGTCTCAGCCCGACAATAAAGGACGATCCATACTTATTTTCCTAAGACTTGGACCAATATTTCGAGGTGTTACCACCAACCCATAGTGTTGTAGGGTATAAAAACGCATCTTTATTTTATGTCACTCTTTGAGAAAATGAGAGATATGTGCATTTTTGGGTCACTTCATTCTTGAAATTACGACATATAGTCAGAAATAATAATAACTTAGCTGGAAAACCACAAGGGGCTATCGATAGAGCACTCCAGCATTTAAATGTGAATAAATTTTTTGTGACTCGTACCATACTGGTAGCGTAGCCCGACGTCAAGGAAGTTGTCGGAAGAAAACAGCAACATCAGCTGAAATGGTTCGAAAAGTAAAGAAGTGAAAATTGAAAAATGAGCTCGGGGTAAAGTCACTGAAATTTCAAAAAGTGCAATAACTTACACTGCAGCAGAAAGAAAATAGATTTAAAAAAGCTAAAGTGTTGTTTCGCTTGGCCGGAAGTGGTGAACTGCCGAATTTGGTTCCCTCCGATGAGAAAACATTCGTTGTCCAGCAGTTTGTACACAAACAAAATTATCATGTTTACTTGCAAAAGAGGTCAGCTGAAAATGTGCTCCTTCGGTTGGCCACCAGAACTCAAGCGCCGGCCATGGTGATGGTGTGGGCTGCCATAACAGCCCATGGTCACTCTCCGCTCATATTTATCGAATGTGTCATCAGAAGAAATGCCGAATATTATCGGGAAAATATTCTGTAGGGTGTATTAAAAAACCTTGGGCACGCAAACATTTTGGCGCTGACCTTGGACATTTTAACAGGACTCAGCACCATCGTACTCCACCCAAGAATGGTTACAAAGTGAGGTTCCTCGCTTCATTTTCAGCGCACAATGGCCACCAAAATCTCCGGATACTAATCCGTTGGACTATTGTGTCTGGAGTATTTTGGAAAGCAAGGTTTGCATTAAAAAATACCAAAGTGTCGATCACCTCAAGCAAGCGCTTCGCCGGGAATGGGCCAAAATACCACATAGCAACATTCGGGCAGCCAAACGTGACCAATTCGAACAAATCTAAACTTATTCTAAAATTTGATGGTATTTCCGATATTTTTGCTTTCATTCAATAAAACTTAAAAAAATGGAAAAATTATAGCATTTGACTTTGTTGCAGTTTTTTTTTTATCTCACCCTGGGTAATGAAGGTAATGTTATTGAAAGGACAGAGTTAATTTTTTTACAAAATATTATTAATTTCTTATTGTTATTAATTTCTTATTATTAATTAATATATTCTTGTGAACAAAATGCAGGTCACATTTATTATCCGATTGAGATGAAATTTTGCAAATAACATTTGTTTGGCCCAAGGACGAACCCTATTGAAATTGGAGATAATCGGTAAAAATTTAGATATAGCTCCCATATATATCTTCGTCCGATTTGCCTTTTATTGTGCACCAAACGACTTCAGGACTTTCTTTACTGGTTAAAACTCTATTCTTGCATGTAATGAATTTAAAGAAAAACAAGTAAGCGAAGGCTATAGTCGTGCAGCGCCGACCATGCGATACCCTACAACACTTCAATATGTTAGAAGCCCCCTTATTTCCAAATCCATTTTGGAATATTTCGCTTTTGAAATTATGTCACGGAGCACTGCCCAGATATTACCCTTAGCATTTTGACAAGGGACATTTTCCCAATATTTATGCACTCCGTCGTGCTGTTAGTTTTTATGGTCCATCTTACGGCAAAATATAATCCAATGGTCATCCAAAATGCCAGAATTCTTCCCTGTGCTTAACCACCTTCTCAGGCGTGTCGATTGGCTTCAATTGTGTGATCAGGATTTTTTTTTCTGTTCTTGGTTGATTTGATCGCCTAAATATTTTGCGACCGTCTCCAAAAGAAGAGGCCCTTCTGTGTATCCAAATTTAGACTCATCTATATGATTTGGTTGTCTATGATATTTGGTTATATTCGTCAACGAAATCAGCATACAAAAGCCAGAAGTTCGCATATGGTGTATTTCGGATATCGCCTGTAATTAATGTTGGTATTTTTTCACACAAAAATAGTGGTCCATTCTGCCCGCTGTCTTAAATTCTAACTTCATGCGAGATTTCGTGTCCTTTGGTTTCTATTTGTGACCTTTATAACGGTTGCAAAACCAGGAACATTTTGAGTTGCTGGTCCATTTCAACCCCTAAATATATTGCGGCTATCTTTGAAAACAATAGGCCTAGTCCTTCTGAGACTAACCCTACCCTTTTCGTGAGGATCGGACGATAATTGAAATCTGTATATAATAATCCTAATCTGTGTTGTAATTTAAAAAAATATTACAAAATATACACTTCAATATTTTAAGTCAAATTGAAAAAAATCACACGCGATAAAAAATATGAAAAAATAAAAAATGTCACAAAATACTACAAAATCTATATTATTATGATTATAGGCATCTTTTATGCGATTTTTTTAGATTTTATTCTTTTATGCCAAGAGGGCATTCTGAATTGACAAAATCGGTTCAGCCCTTCTTGAGATATAAGCATTCTAACTAACATCCCCTTACTTTGTATATACACATTGTATATAATTCGCTATATATATCCGATATATATTTACTATCGGCATTTACGTAACGGTCAGAATTGACCTGTTCGTCTATTTGTGATTTCGCCGGTATTAAAAATATTCGTGGTTTAATGGAAAATTTGACTTTTATTTATCACAAATGTTATGGTCTATTTCAACCACCCGATGACCATCTAAATTGGAAAGCTTCTGCCCAGCAAAAAGCTCTAGCCCCATGCTAACTTTCGCTTCGATGGTCCATAATTGTGACCTGCAGCAGCTGCAAAATCAGGAAATTTTTCAGTTTTTGGTCCATTTCAACCCCTAAATATTATGCGATCATCTCCAAAAGAAATAGGGTTCTATTCTGACCTTAACCCCACCTACATTCTAAATTTCGTGAAGATCGAGCCATAATTGCCACCTGTACAGTGATTACAAATTAACATGGACAGACGGACGGACGGACATACATAGTTAGATCGACTCAGCTCGGCGAGATAGGAACATCCATATATACTTTCCTATGTGGGAAACCAATAGTTCTAGGTGTTACATAATTTTTGGCCCAATCATACTTATAATACCCCCAACACATAGTGTTGTAGGGTATAAAGACAAGTTTTCTTACAAAACATTGTTAACTACTGCACATCTCTTCGAATTTTATATTTTTGTGACTACTGCTTTCTAATGTGTTAATTTTGCATCCCAATTAATTAATTTATATTCATATTTACAAACCTTTATTCAGCGTTTTCCCCTTCACCAATCCCATTCACAAAATAAAATATTATCTTGACAGCCGGAATAATTATGTTGTCAAATTATATACAATAAAGGCAATGAAAACGATATCTACACCCACAATGTTCACACGAGTGGTGTCCACAAAACTTGGCTTAAATGCAATGGTGAGCAATGTGGAATGCTCATCGGATATGCCATTGTTTGAAGAGATGATGATAGCTTAGGAACAGTCTTTAGCATTTGACAGGAGTGACATGTATTGTCATCACCAGAAACAGAATAGCCGGGTATGGAAAAACGCCAGATATATTAGTGCCAACAACAGAATAGGACCGAACTGAGCAGAACAAACGCCCATTGGAATATATTATAAAACACAACACATTCGATTACATAGTATGAAGTGGTACAAATAAACCAACTGTAGGCCAACTACATACATACATATGTATATTTACGTGGTAGGATGGACTACTGTGCATTTTCAATTGTGGTAGATTTCTCTTGCGGCCTTCTGCAACGTACATTCAAATGTATGTATGTAGTTTATATCTATTGTTATTTATATTTGTTCGAATGATAAGGTTTTGATTGTGTAAAGTGTAAATTACATCGGAGTAACCAACAGAGCAACAACAATATTGTTGTACACTAGCCAAAACAATTACAGATTGATGTGTGTTTAGGATAGTTTTGTATTCTTTCCATGAAGTGGATATGGAAGTGTGAAGTATTCGTCGGTTTTACCAACTTCATTACGAATGAAACACTGAATGATTTAATGAACTCTCTAATTCACACACACACACACATTGTCAACATGGTTGCACTATACACCACGAGTTGTTTATTGGATATTTTTTTATTTTTAGCAATGGGAATTTGCGTTCCAGGCAAGTTAGATAATAGGATCAATTTTAAAAGGTAAAATAAGTGTGGTCCAAAAACAGATTATTATAAAATATGTAAAGAGGATTGGCCATTCATATTTAGAAGTGTTTGGATATTTGGTACTTTTGTTTTCGAACCTTACAACAAATTATGTAACAACTCGAAATATTGACCCTGAATAGAGGATGCTATATACGAATCTTCCTACTTCGGCGAGCTAAATTGATCTAGCTATGAGTGTCCCCCAGTCCGTCTGTACTCCTGTCCATTATAAATTGTAATCGCGCTAAAGGTCGTAATTAGGGTCCGACCTTCACTGAATTTTGCATGGAGTATCCCCACTTCCAGTAGCCAGTGAGATGAAAAAATTGCAACCACCTTCAGACTGCTGTCATATCTAAGCCACTCGCCCAGTGACAGCTTTATATATTGTTTACAAGCGACCAAAAGCATTCGGGTGAGAATTTTCCAGAAAAAAGTTATCCGTGATGGAATTCAAGCATGATAGTGTGATTTCTTCATATTTGGCTGGAAAGCCAAAAGTGGCTTTCGTTAGAGCACTCCAGCATTTAAATGTGAATAAATCTTTTGTGTCTCGTACCATCGCTCGTTACCATGATACTGGTAGTGTAGCCCGACGTTGTGGAAATGGACGGAAGAAAATAGAAACATCAGCAGAAATGGTTCGAAAAGTAAAGAAGCGACTTGATCGAAACACGCGTCGCAGTGGCCGAAAAATGGCTCGTGAGCTGAACATATCGCAATATTTCATTCGGCAAATATTGGAAAGTGAGTTTGAGGTAAAGCCATTGAAATTCCAAAAAGTGTAAGAATTTACAACGCAACAGAAAGAAAATACGTTCAAAAGAGCTAAAGAGTTGCTACGCTTGGGCGAAAGTAGTGAACTGCCGAATTTGGTTTTCTTCGATGAGAAAACATTCGTTGTCCAGGATCGTGATTGCTTGCCAAAGAGGTCAGCTGATAATGTGCACATACGGTTGGCCACCAGATCTCACCTTTGGCACTAATTATGGTCCTCAAACGGTCAATGAAACCGTCACACACACACCGAATGTTGCTCTGGAGTATTTTGGCATATTCCCGGCGCTTGCTTGAGGTGATCGACCCTTTGGTATTTTTAGTGCCGATTTTGCTTTCCAAAATACTCGAGACACAATAGTCCAACGGATTGGTAGGAGACACAAACGATTTATTCACATTAATTGCTAGAGTGGTTTAACGATAGCCACTTGTGGTTTTCCAGCCAAATATAAATATATCACACTATCACGCTTGAATTCCATCACGAATAACTTTTTTTCTGGAAAGTTTTCACCAAAATGCTGTTGTACGCTTCACTGGAATGATTTTAACAGCTGTCGTAGGAGTGGCTTAGAAATTACAGCAGTCTGAAGTTGGTTGCAGTTTTTTCATCACACCCTGTAAATGTGGCTTTAACCATGAATATAACGAGTATCGGGTGGACCTATTTTCTACCAAGGAATGGGTACAATCACATTACGAACTTTTAAACAACGTTTTGAAATGTGTCGCTAGAATCATAAACAGGTCGAATATTTGGACATACTGTTACGCTAAAACGTGGACCCAGTACGAAACTCCAAATACAAATCCGGAAAATCTCTTAAAAAATGGGCTTAAAACCATATAAATACGGAACACTTTCTCTCTTATTTTCCAGCTTTTTATACCGTACAACACTATGTGTTGGGGGTATTATAAGTTTGATTGGGCCAAAAATTATGTAACACCACGAAATATTGGTATACAGGTTGCAATTATGGCCCGCTCTTCACGAAAATTGGAATGGAGGTGGGGCTAGGGTCAGAATAGAACCCTATTTTGGAGATTATTGCATAATATTTAGGGGTTGAAATGGACCAAAAACTGAAAAAAATCCTGATTTTGCAGTTGCTCTACAGGTCGTAGTTATACACCAACCAAAGCGGAAGTTAGCACGGGGCTAGAGCTTAGAGCTGGACAGAAGCCTTCCAATTTTGATGGTCATCGGATAATATTTAGTGGGTGAAATAGGCGACAACATTTGTGTTAAATAAAAGTCAAATTTTCCATTAAATCGCGAATATTTTTAATCCTGGCGAAATCACAAATAGACGAACAGGTCAATTCTGACCGTTACGTAGATGCCGATAGTAAATATATCTGTTATATAGCAAAATATATACAATGTGTATATACAAAGGAAGGGGATGTTAGCTATAATGCTTATATCTCAAGTATGGCTGGTCCGATTTTGACAAATTTTGTCAATTCAGAATGCCCTCTTGGCATAAAAGTATAAAATCTAAAAAAATCGCATAAAAAGAAGTCAATAACGATGTTAATATAGGTTTTGTAGTATTTTGTGACATTTTTTATTTTTTCATATTTTTTATCGCTTACGATTTTTTTAATATGACTTGTAATATTGAAGTGTATACTTTGTAATATTTTTTCACCTTACAACACAGGTTGGTGTTATTATATACAGATTGTAATTATCGTTCAATCCTCTCGAAAATTTTCATAAGTGCAGGGTTAGGCTCAAAAGGGCTAGACCTGTTGGTTTTAAAGATGTCCGCAATATATTTGGGGGTTGAAATGGACCACCAAATAAAAATGATCCTGATTTTGCAGCCATTATAAAGGTTACAAATAGAAACCAAAGGACAGGAAATCTCACACGAAGTTAGAGTTTAGGACAGCGAATAGAATGGACCACTACTTTTGTGTGAAAAAATACCAGCATTACTTACAGGCGATATCCGAAATACATAAAAGCCGAACTTCTGGCTTTTTTATGCTGATTTCGTTGACGGACCTCTTGCTTTTGGAGATATTTAGGGGTTCAATTGAACCAAAAACAGAAAAAAATTCCTGATCACAAAATTATAGCCAATCGATACGCCTGAGAAGAGAGTTAATGACAGGGAAGGATTCTAGCATTTTGGATGGAAAATGGACGACAACAACTAACAGTATGACGGAGTGCTTAAATATTGGGCAAATGTCCCTGGTCAAGGTCTCGTGACGTAATTTCAAAAGCGAAATCTTCCTAAATTGATCTGTATATATGTTGTAGTGTTGTAGGGTATCACATGGTCGGCTCCGCACGACTATAGCCTTTGCTTACTTGTTAATACCAGATTACAGTTTTTTTTTTTTTTTTTTTTTTTTTTTTGGAAAAATTAAGAGAAGTTTTTAAAGTCGCTTTAGTCCCAATCTTCTTTAATGTTAAAGCTCTCTTTTCGGAATAAAGAGTGTAGAACTCATACATTTTTCTATGTAATTGTCTAGAGAGACCAACTAAGTTGGACTCGACCGTCTTTATAATACCCTACACCACTTTGCATATATACCAGAGCTAAATGTAACAAATAGACATTATTATGGGGAATTTATAAGAATTAGAACATGCCAACTATGATGCTAATGTGAGCTATATCTAAATCTGATGCGATCTCTTTAAAATTAAGCAGAGGTATTTCAATGCTGTATCGAATAGTTGGCACCAAATATCGTTGTTACGTAGTACATATTACGGATGTGGAGGAGAAATTTAACAAATTGGGCGAAGAATATATATATGGGAGCTATAGGTAAATTTTGACAGATTATCTCCAATTTCAAAGAAATATTTTATGCAAAGTTTAATCTTGATCGGAGTATAAATGCGGCCTGTACTTTGTTTACAAAAATACGTTTACAGACAGATGCAAGGACATGAATAAATCAATTCTGAATGTGATTCTATGCAGATCATGAAAAGGCACTATGGGTCAAACTCGCTTCCTTCATTCTATGTTACAAGTATATAATATCCACACCACAATGTGCTGCAGGGTATAAAAATATTAACAATGTATTTCTTCATAATCTATGTTGTGTAATTATATTATAATTGGTCTTGCGGATTTAATGTTTTCTTACCTCTTTACCATTTTGTTCAACCCTCCATCTAAGTCCTGGAGTTATATTTCGTCTGACAGTGTGTGTGTGTGCTAATTTAAAATTCTGTTTTTATGCTTTCGTTCTCACTGACACAAATTCAATAGTTACTAATTAGATATCAACCTAATTGCTGTTGACTATTTACAATGTTTTTGCGTCTTTGTTTTACATTTAGCAGTGTAGACATTTTAGTGGTTTAATAGTGGTACAGTTGAGAGCAAAACTAACTTAAGTGATCTGTTAGCATTTAAAATGTACTATTAGTTAAATAGTATTTTTGGACTAAAAACCGGCCACACGAAAAAATATGATTTTAAGTTGTAGGAAATTCATTCAATGAAGTGCATCTGTAATTGATCTAAGTTTAAGTTGAAAATATGACGATGTGATGACCGTGTGAGGAAAAAAGCAGAAGGCTGCATCGACTCCAATTGATCTAAAACGGGTTTTACATCTTCTGAATATCACCAAAAAATAGCTGAATTTTAATAAAATTATAAAGTGAAATAAGTAATTTTCTCGTTCAACGTTTAATTTACAAGCGGCATTGTATTGTATATGCATGTCCTACACATCTCGATACACACTGTGTCTGTTCAATGTGTGTGTGTGTGTGTGGGTATACATACATATAACTTGCTGTATTTTGTTACAGTTTTGTTATTGATACAGATACTGGCCACTGGGTCACCACGTAAATTTTTGATCCATGACAGCGTTGATGTTCATTAAATGAAACATGTGCCAGCCACCAGTACTCACTGCAGTTTGTTCGATACATTAAACTATTACATTTTTAATTTGAAAACGAAAACTAAGCTATTGAAAACCGGTAAATTATTCGCTGGCTAATTGGTTCTCATGTTACGTTTCCGTTGCGATTGTGAGAAGGCAAATATATTTAAGAGTTTTAAATTAAAGGATAACGAGTGGCTGCTATATTAGGGGTTCACTTTAATTTATTGGTGCATAATGTTTTGTAACTTTTAATTGATTCATATCAAAATTTAAATGCAGGATACAAGAATGATTAAATTTAAATTTCATTTGAATTTCCAGTCACTCGAAAATAACAGCATCTAATTGAAAATTATACCATAGTAAAATGTTTTAAATATTTTGTGTTCGTTGCCTTGTATTTTAAAACAGATACAAAATTAGAGATATCAGAAGATTTAGGACCTGATCTGCTGATATCTCCCTTTTTTGCCAAAATTTAAATAGTTTTTAAGTTATATCTCTGTGGAGCATCAATAGACATATAAAGGGTGTCCCAGCTAGAACGCAATTTGTATACCCTCCACCATACTATGTAGGGTATATTAACTTTGTCATTCCGTTTGTAACTCCTCGAAATACTCAAGTCAGACCCAACAAAGTATATATATTCTTGATCAGCGTAAAATTCTAAGTCGATTTAGTGATGTCCGTCTTTTGTATCACGCTATCTTTCGAATGAATTGAGATAGAGGGCTAAAATTTTGCACACATGTTTAGTTTTCCAGTATACAGGTTAAGTTCGTGAATGGGCCATGTAGGTCCACGTTTTCATATATCCCCCATATAACGGTACCTCCCGATATTCGGTATTTTGATGATTTTTGCGGCATTATTCACCGGAATTGTTTCAAATTTGGTATTTGAATTTCGAAATGGATACTACACCCTAAGACAGAAAATTGTCTATGCTGGTCCAGGTCTTCGTATAGGCCTCTTATATCAGTACATCCCTATGTTAGGTATTTTGACGATTTTTTGAAGTTCGTGATGGATGCTACAGCCTGTGACAGAAAATTGTCTATGCAGGTCCAGGTCTTTGCACAGCTCCGATATAACGGTACCTCCCTATATACGATATTTTGTTGATTTTAGCTACATTATTCACCGTTTATTTCAAGTTTCGAATTTGAATATGGTAATGGCTTATGACAAACAATGCCTATGTAGGCCCACGTCGTATACACCTTAATATAACGGCTATATTTGGTATTTTTAAAATTTTAACAGAATGTTTTAATGATTTTATTTTCTGCAAATTTCCAAATTCGTTCCAAATGGTGGAGGGTATTCAAAGTTCGGCCCGGCCGAACTTACTACTTTTTAACTTGTTAAATTTCAAATAAAACGCAGATAGAACAGTATTAGCACGTTTGTTCGGAATACCATAGTATTTTGTTGTTGCAAAATGGTCAGGCTTAATCCTTTTATTGTTGTTTTTATAAACAACTTTTGTTTATTAGTGGAGAACGATGGTAATGTTTACCAGGGGCAAGGCAGGGGATACCTAGGTTTCGGAAAGAGCCATCAATTCTCATTAGATCCATTGTTTTTTGTCTTGTATATTCTCTTCAGAAGTTATTTTAAAAATAACTTTTATGACAAAAAATTTTTATAAATACAACAATAAAGGGACAATAAGCCTGGCCATTTTGCAACAATAAGACACAGATATTTAAATACCAGTAAAGAAAGGTCACATTCGCGCAAGGCCCAATTTGGGATCAGAGGAAACTAATATTCGGGATGTATATCCAACTCGGAATCGGTTTCCATTAAATGTGATGGATTATTTTGTACTTTTCGTACCAAATAACAGCGCTATAGAGTGCATAATATGACTTCGAGAAGGGTTATAGTAAACAAATATATATGGAAGCACTAGATACATGGGAACCGAGATTCAAAAAATGTCGTATTTACTTTCAGGATAAGTTCAGTCGAAGGTGCAATAATCTCTCCAGTTTGGGCTGTTATTATATATTTGGTGCAAAATAACTGTCAAATCGGATGAAGAAATGCATTTGGAAGCTATATCCAAATCTGAACCGATATCGATAAAATTTGGCACATGTATTTGATATGTGTTTTCAAATATTATTGTTGTGGAGTGCATATTACGAATGTGAGTGATTAAACCTCAAATCGGAATACATTCTTTGGGACTGAGTTCGCACAGATGTGCCGAAATCTATTCCATTTGGACGAATACTAAACATGTGCCGCACAATAAAATTGAATGTGGACGAAAATATTCATAGGAGCAATATCTAAATCTGAAACCATGTTCACCAAAATAGCCAGACACACTTCTAGACCGAACCTGGTCCTCTGTGTTATTAAGTATTTGGTGCACAATTCTTTTGAAATCGGACAACACTATCTATGGAAGCTGTATCCAAATCTGATTCGATTATCATCAATTTTAATTGGGTTCGTCCTTGGGTTAAACGAATTATTTGTGGAAAATTTAATCTCAGTCAGACAATATATGGACAGACGGGCGGATATCCACAAATCGACTCAGAATGTGATTCTATGAAGATCATCAAAAGGAATTATGTGGCCATTTCCTTAACCTGTACCATAGTGTTTCGTAGGATATACAAATCGTGAAACTTTATTATATCGTAAAATAGAGAGATGCCGCTGCGGCTTTGCTGGCACACACCCGATCTTTAAATGGAATTTTCAATTCCCGTTTTGGATAATTGCTGCGGTATTGCTTGAGTCGTCGGTGGCCTATTCGGGTAAACCATTGACTTTAAAAAAGGCACAAAAAAATTAAAGGTGTTAAATCGTACGATCTTGGCGACAAATTCTGGTCCCCAAAAACGCAAAATAACACGACCGGGAAATGACGGATGCAGCAATTGAATTGGCTGTATGATATGTATGGCGCAGTCGTGTTAAAACCACATATCCTCCACATTCACTTCTTCAATTCTAGGCAAGAAAAAATAGTTATCGTTTCCCGATACCGAACATCATTGATTATGCGGTTGACCTGCCACATTTTCATAAAAAAAGCTCAAATGATTCCTTCAGCCCAACCCAATGACACGTTGAAGATGCATTTGTTTCTCGTGATTCGACCCAAATGCCACAATTCTACCTATCGACGAAGCCTTCAAGATGGATATGAGCCTAGCCTGTGATGATGATTTTATCGAATCTTCATTTTCGGGTTGTCTCTCCAATACCTAAATAACGATTGTACATGGTCAGCTGGCTTAAGTTCCTGAACCAATTGAAGTTTCAATGCATAAAGATGCAAATCTTTCGTAAAAATTCGCTGCATAGTAGATTTAGCGACACCAACTTGCTCGGTGTCGAATTGAGATGGATGGACTTTGAGAGACATCATTATGTACAGCTGATACATTTTCGGTCAATCGAGCTGGTCGGAGGCGCGATGTTGTCTTCACAATGCTAACAGATCCAGTTTCGGCAGGTTTATACATCAATCTCTTTACAGTTGATACTTTTTGAGCATCATTACAACGCTAACTGTAACCGCGAAACTTTCACCATTTTCATAAAACAACTTTACAATGAGAATTCGTTGTTCAATCGTGTAGCGCTTCATTTTTACTAACCTCGTACCTTTCACTAGCAAACAATAAAAATTGTTCAAATGTCAAACATATATATTTAGAATGGCGCCAAATTTAAATATTGCGTTCCAGTTGCGGCACCCTTTATTTAAAATAATTCTCTTCCAGGGGATAAAGTGCTCACAAGGAACACCTTGTGTGGAATTTCAGACGATTCCAGTGAAAAATGTGGCTAAAATCATCAAAATACCGAATATCGAGAGGTGCCATTATGCCGTTATACAATATCGTGGATTTATGTAGACAATTCTCTGTTAGGGGGTAGAGTACTCATAAAGAACTTCTTGTGTACAATTTCAGACAATTCCATTGACAATGTGCCTAAAATCACCAAAATAGCGAATATGTGGGTGTACCGCTATATTGGGGGGATATAGCCCATCTTCGAACTTGACCTGCCTGCAGACAAAATATAGATCTAGGCAAAATTTTAGCTTCCTATCTTAATTTGTTTTGACTGTGGCGTGATTACAACAGATGGACAGACGGAGGGATTTCTTAGAACTTTACGATGATCAAGAATATATATACTTTGTTGGCTTTAAAATTATTATTTTGATAATTTACAAACGGAATGACGAACTTAATATAACCTCCATACTATGAATGGTGGAAGGTATAAAAAAATAAGTAAAAAAGCTGTAAGTTCGGCCGGGCAGAGCTTTGAATGCCCTCCACTACTTGGAACGAAATTGGCAATTTTCAAAAAAAAAAAAAAAAAAAAAAAAAAAAAAAACAGTAAAGAATGTCTTAAAGTCGGGCGGGGCCGTCTTTATGATACCCTACACCACTTTGCTAATTTAGTAGAGCTGCGCATAACAATTAAAAGTTTTTATGGGAGTATTCAATCATCATTCAATATGCCGAAACATTTGTATCTTTTAAGTTCGGACTTGTATTACCCATTTGGTGCACAATTAATTTGAAATCGGGTAAAAATATATATGGGAGCTATATCCAAATCTGAACCGATCTCGATAAAATTTAGCAAATTTATTTCTGAGCTGTATTTGATATATTTCCCCAAATTTTGTTGTTACAGATTGCATATTACGGCTGCGGAGGACAAAATAACAAATCGGATGAGCAATATATATGGTAGCTATAGCTATATCTAAACCGATTTCGATCAAATTCGGCATACTTATTTTGAAGTCCAATCTGATCGTACGTGCAAAATTCCATGCTATTCGGACTGATATTACACGTTTGGTGCACAATTAAAGGCAAATCGGACGAAGATATATATGGGAGCTGTATCTAAATTTTGACCGATTATCTCCAATTTCAATAGGGTTCGTCCTTGGGCTAGACAAATGAATTGTGCAAAATTTCATCTGGATAGGGCAATAAATGCGAACTGTACTTTGTTTACAAAAATACATGGACAGACGGACGGAAGGACATGCATAATTTGACTCCGAATGTGATTCTATGCAGTTCACCAAAAGGAACTATAGACCCATAGTTTCCTGTTGCCTGTTACAAACAAACGCACAAAGACATAATACCCTGACCACCTTGTGGTGTAGGGTATAATAAAAATTTAGATTCCTCTGTAGGATTTCCTGTATCTCCGATATTTAGCCCTTTTCGCCAACGAAATCAGCATCAATGTAAGGGTTAGATGTGCGCATTTTAATGTATTTATTATTTTGTTAATTTTGGCATTTTTCACAGATCCAAAATTCTATGTCTATTGGAACTTAGTTCAGAACTGTAGGTGACTGCAAAATCTCGATAATTTATAGATTTTTGGTCCTTTTTAAACTCTAAATATTTTACAACAAACATCTTCGAAAACATCCATCCAGGTTCGTGAAGATCGGACAATAATAATAACTTGAATGTAATAACCGTCACCCGTTGAATGCTTCAAAATTATTCAAATTCGAAGCTGCCGTAAGATGCTGTCCTATTTACCAAAACTTATATGAACAAACTAAAAGTGCAAACTAAATCACGTTACTACATTAAATATTTTTCGGAACCATCAATTTTTAAATTAAACAAATTAAATTTATGCGAAATTACCCTTTCACATAATAACTTTGTTCAATTAATTTCATTATATAGCTAGCATATCCACTTGCTGCTGCCAACAAACATTTTCGTTCTATGCAAAACTCCAACAACAACAAAGTATTACTTTGTGTGTATCATGCAAGTAGTAACTGCCATCAATTATCCTCGATAATGTTGCTCTATTTAAAGCAACAGTTTTCTGTACTAAGGCTAAATTATAGCAAAGTTTGTTACACAGATGCCCTAAGCCTAATGAAACCATATGCTTGTGTGTTTGCTATAAAAATGACAACAACGACAAACAACAAAGTTTCGCATAGACGAACCAACAAGGCAAAGAACCAAAAAAAGTTTTAACAACTTTTGCCTGCATGTTACGATTTTATTTTTGTTAGCTTTTATGTGAGTAAGAATTCCTACCATACAACAACAACAACTAGAATGCAGGAAGGCAGGGAGGGAAGGAGGAGAATAGGCAACAGCCGCATTGATGGCCACATCTGGTGCAGCTGTTAACAAACAAACCGGAGCTAAAATGGAAGACAAAGCACATTTTGTGTGCAATCGGGCAATAGAAAAAGGGTGATATGCATATTTACGTTACCAAAACTAAAAACTAACATTTGTGCCAAAGGAATATCAGCCGCCTTATGCCCGTCCCCGATCCTCCCCTTTCTGCTGTCCATGGCGAATAGAAGAGGCAGTAACGAAACAAACAAACAACAGCTACAATAAAGTTTAAATCCAAGCCTGAAACACAAGTGTTTCACAATAACAACAAAATTTGGCCAAAACGCAACAGTGGTTTTGAAAGTTACGTCTGTAGCACAGAAAGAGTGGTATTTATACTCTACACAACAAGGTAGTCAGGGTATTAGGTTTTTCTGCATTTTTTGTAAGAGAGATAGATCCATAGTTCCTTTTGATGATCTGCATAGATTTATGCATGTCAGTGAGTTGATTTATGCATGTCAGTCCGTCCGTCCATGTATTTTTGTGAACAAAATGCAGGTCGTATTTATTATCCGATTGAGATGAAATTTTCCAAACAACATTTATTTGGCCCAAGGACGAACCCTATTGAAATTGGAGATAATCGGTTAGATATAGCTCCCATATATATCTTCGTCCGATTTGCCTTTTATTATGCACCAAACGTGTAATATCAGCCCGAATAGTATGGAATTTTGCACATGCAACCAAATTAGGCCTAGAAATAAGCATGTCAAATTTGATCGAAATCGGTTCAGATATAGCTATAGCTCCCACATATATTGTTCATCCGATTTGCTATTTTTGTCCTCCGCAGCCGTAATATGCGCTCTGTAACAACAATATTTGGGGAAATATATCAAATACAACTTAGAAATACCTTTGCTAAATTTTATCGATATCGGTTCAGATTTGGATATAGCTCTCATATATAACTTCGTCCGATTTACCTTTTATGGTGCACCAAACGTCTAATATTTGCCCAAATGTGATGGAATTTGCCACTTACGATTTGGTGAAGATCGACTCAGATAAAGCTATAACTCTCATATTGTACAAAATACTTTGTACATACTTTTGAGTGCGGTTGAGGCGCTGGGAAAAACTAGCAATAAACAATAAATATTCAAAAATTACATATTTCCCAGCTGCCATAAAATACCACATGTGAACAACTCGGTGATCTTGTGCGCTGACGCATACGATAATGTGTCAGATAATAAAGGTTATGACCCACACGCACAGATATCGATGCGCTCAGTAGATGCACAAGATCACTTGAATGAAATGTAAAGCAGCTCTGCAATGTTCTCCATTCAATATTAGAATAGATAAGAACAATTGTGTGGCTGCGACTAGGTTAAGTTAGATTAGTTCCAGTAGTACGTAAGAAAAATATTTTCATAATAAAACAAGTAAGCAAAGGCTACAGTCGAGCGGGGCCGACCGTTGAATACCCTACAACACTATAATAAACCATACAGTTTATATAGGCGAAATACTCGACAGAATTCCACAAGATATTGTGACAAATAATAAAAGAAAACCATCAGGTTTCGTTCTCTAATTTTCGAATAATAGCAATTTAAACTAATTTGCTCATTTCCAATTTATTGGTAGATTTTGCACATAAATGGTCTTCCTAGATCTGGAACCAATATTTCCCAAAGACCTATAACCTCTCAGAAGTGGCAAAAGATTATCATTTATTATTGGTTTTTGACTGAAACGCATCTATATGAGATACAGACATTTGACAATATTCTTCAACGAAATCAGCGTTAACGAAATAGTCGGAAGTGCGTCTTTCCTGTAGTTGTGAATTCTCCAAAGAGTCACCGGAATGGACATTTTCGTATTTTGTCTATAAAAGTTGCAAATTCCTTCACACATTGAATATTTTTGGATGGTCATCCGAAACTGCTTGGTTTTTGCAATGTGCGGTAACCCCCATTTAAATGTGCGTGAGGATCGGGCGACAATTTTGCGGTTTTTGGTTCATTTCAACCCCTAAATATATGGCGATCATCTCCAAAAAGAGTAGGCTTCTATTCTGACCCTCATCTTATCCCCATGCAAAATTTCGTAAGGATCGGGCCATAAATGCGATCTGTATATGATATCCTGATATCCTAACTACTTAGTTTTGTTAACTGTAGAAATATTATCAATGTTTAATTCAAAATGAAAATATGCCAAAAATATGACAAAAATGAAAAAATATGAGAAAATTGTACAAAATCAATATTTTCATCTTTATAGAGATATTTTTATGCGATTTTTTAGACGTTTTTTCTTTCCTGCCAAGAGGCTATTCTGAATTAGTGAGAACTGTCGAAATCAGTTCAGCCGTTCTCCACATATAAGAGATCTTTCAAGCATATCTTCTTTGATAGACATATATATCGCACATATTTTGCTATATATCCGATTTGTTGGATAATAACATCAATGTAAAGGTCAGAAGTAACCTTGTGATGGCTTTGTGATTTCGCCGGGATTTAAAATATTCACGGTTTAATGAAAAATTTTGAATTTTTTCAACACAAAAGATATGGTATATTTTACCCGCTAAATATTATCCGATGACCACCCAAATTCCTTCTTCCCCGCCCTAAACTCTATCTACACGCGAAATTTCGCGTCGATTGGTCTATAATTGCGACCTGTATAGCTACTTCAAAATCCGAAATTTTTCCAGTATTTGGTCCATTTCAACCCCTAAACATTTGGCGATCATCTCCAAAAGAAATAGGGTTCTATTCTGGTCCAAGCCCCACCTACATTCTAAATTTCGTGAAGATCGGGCCATAATTACGACCTGTAGAGTGATTACAAATTAACATGGACAGACGGACAGACGGACGGACGGACATACATAGCTAGATCGACTCAGCTCGGCGAGCTAGGAAGATCCATATATACTTTCCTATGTGGGAAACCAATATTTCGAGGTGTTACATAATTTTTGGGCCAATCAAACTTATAATACCCCCAACACATAGTGTTGTAGGGTATAAACAGAATTGAATCAACAGCCAAACCATTCGGTTGGTTTTCCTTTCTCATTCATTGGTCAATCGAGCCTTCACTTTTGTCAAAGTGAAACGAATTAGCGACCACAAAAAGAAAATAGTAGGAGTTTTCCCCCACCAGTGGTAAGAGACTCACTACAAGCAGAAGTAGCTGTTCTTCAAAAAAGAGGAGAATAGCTACCAATAAAAATCCGTTGAGGGAAAAATAAAAAAAAAAAACATAAAGGCAAAAATTAAAAAAGACCCAACGGGCAAAAATTACAAAATACGCCATAGGAGCAAGAAAACAAAAAACAAAAAAGACCCACGGGGCAAATTAAAAAAAATAACTAAAGGAGGACAATAAAGTCCCAAAAAAAAAAAAAAACATGCAATTTTGAAAAGAGGACATCAAAAGTCCCAATTAAAAAAGAAGTAAATTAAAAAAATAATAATAAATAAATGAAAGAAAAGCAAAAACGAAGAAGCAAAATATACAAAAAAAAAAAAAAAAAAAAAAAAAAAAAAAATATATATATATATATATATATATATATAAAAGCAAAAATGGAAAAGGAGTTCCAAAATCAAAAGTTCCAAGAAGAGGAGCGAGAAAATACAACAGCGTCAGGAGACGCATTGAATATATCCGAGTTCGATATGGAAAAAATGGTACGAGAGTTTCGGGCGTTCCAGAATGCGATTATCCAGCAGCACCAGGAACAAATGAAGTCGTTTATGGAAGAAATTGAGCAGATGTTCCTATCGCAGCAATACAGCAACAATCAAAAAGGGGACAAGGAACAAAAGGAAAGCCTAGTCGTCGAAGCTGGGAAAGATGACCTGTCCACACAACTAGCAAGTGCAAGAGAGGGACATAATGCTGTTGAACGAAAACAGATTCCAGTCGTGGAAGGTAATTCTGGGAATTTTTTCCCGCCGGCAAGTCCTCATTTTGAGGAACGGAAAAAAGAAGAAGAAAATTCCGCCCTGACCAATGAAGAACTCGAAAAACATAATTATATTGGAGAAAAGGAAAAAGGAATAAATGCGCTAAGCACAGAATGTCCCATCATTTCCAACGAATATGGGAAAGAATTAATCGAAGAAGGGGGAAAAGACGAACAAAGTTCTCTGGTTCCGGTTCCTGAAGAGTATTCCAACGAGTATGGAAATGAATTTATCGAAGAAGTGGGAAAAGCCAAACAAAATTCTCTGGTTCCGGTTCCTGAAGGTCTTAGCGAAATCCATAGCAAATCATCAAGGGCCGTGAAAACAGAAGACGACGAATCGGAGCTTACAATAAAGCCAACGGCAATCATTTGCTACATGGGTGATGACGGTCTGCAGCGATGGACTACTAATTCGGCAGCATGGAAAATGAAGCCGGCAGATAAAGGTGGTGGTATCGGCAAGAGAGGCTGGATGAAACGTTGGAGTCGTTTCCTGGAAGCGGTTACCTGATATTATTTCAACGTATAGATAGTTACACATAAATTTTCTTTTCAAATCTTTCATATCTTTATATTTAAATATTCCATATTATTCATTTGTTAACTTTATAAAAAATACAGTCCACTATAAACATGCACATTTAAGCCCCCCGGAGAATGTACAAAATACTTTGTACATACTTTTGAGTGCGGTTGAGGCGCTGGGAAAAACTAGCAATAAACAATAAATATTCAAAAATTACATATTTCCCAGCTGCCATAAAATACCACATGTGAACAACTCGGTGATCTTGTGCGCTGACGCATACGATAATGTGTCAGATAATAAAGGTTATGACCCACACGCACAGATATCGATGCGCTCAGTAGATGCACAAGATCACTTGAATGAAATGTAAAGCAGCCCTGCAATGTTCTCCATTCAATATTAGAATAGATAAGAACAATTGTGTGGCTGCGACTAGGTTAAGTTAGATTAGTTTCAGTAGTACGTAAGAAAAATATTTTCATAATAAAAACAGAATTGAATCAACAGCCAAACCATTCGGTTGGTTTTCCTTTCTCATTCACATATATACTGTTTATCCGATTTGTTATATTTGTTACCCACAACCGTAATATGCACTCCGTAATAACGATATTCAGGGAAATATTTCAAATACAGCTCAGAAATATCTTTGCCAAATTTTATCGAGATCGGTTCAGCTTTGGATATAGCTCCCATATATATCTTTATCCGATTTCAAATTAATTGTGCACCAAATGGGCAATACAAGTCCGAATTTAAAAGATACAAATGCTTCGGCATATTTAGTCTTTTGAACTTTAAATTATAATTATAAGCATAGCGTGTATGACTGAATTCTCCCATAAAAACTTTTAATTGTTATGCGGAGCTCTACTAAATTGGTAAAGTGGTGTAGGGTATCATAAAGTCGGCCCGCCCGACCTTATGACTTTCTTTACTGGTTTTCAATGTAATTGTCTAAAAATATGCACAAGGAGTTACTTGTGAGTATTTTATCCCCTGGAAGAGAATTATCTAACGGGGAAAAAAGACCCTGTTGAGCTTGATCCGAAAATTCACACACGGAGTTCATTGTGAGTGCTTTATCCCCCAGAAGAAAATTGTCTGTATAGGTCCACGATATTGTATAGCCCCCATATTATGGCCCCCCCCAATATTCGGTATTTTGATGATTTTAGCCACATTTTTCAACGGAATTGTCTGAAATTCTACACAAGAAGTTCTTTGTGAGTACTTTATCTCCTGAAAAGTTCGGCTCTGCCGATCTTAGTTGTTTTTACTTGTTTTGTTATCTGAAGCTCGACTTTGATATATTACTTACAACGGCTATGATGACTGGAAAATCGCCCAGGACACCTTATGATATAACACGATGTATGCGAAATCGTGTATACTAAATTTGGTACAATTTGAATTTGGAGGAACGTATGCGTTACTGGCGGAGTGTGAATTAGGATATGAAGGTACTTTTCGAAATTGGTACGAAGAGTACTATGTGGTACTAAATATGACAGTATTTGGATTTGAGAGAACCAATAGAGTTGGAATCCTAAAAATTGGAAATAAGATTACTATTGCACTGTTGGATTCGTACTTATGCTTACTAATTTGTACTAAATTTGGTACCATTTCAATTTTGGGAGAATGTTGAAATTCTGAAATTTGGAATTGGTTTGTATCATATTGGTAGTTGGGGAAATTTGTACTTATATGTATTAAAATGTACTAAATTTGATACAAACTTTTGTCGTGTAGAATCATGAAATAAGGGGTTAATTTTGAAGTCCAAAAGTTGTCATTAGGATCACCTTTTGTGAGGTTTGGTTAATACATGGAAATACGTACTAATAAGTACGCAAAGTAGTTAATAGTGATAACTCTGGTATTTGGGGAAATAATGAAGCTGGAAATTTGAAGTGAGGATGGATTTTAGAAATTATAACAGTACGTGTACCAAAAGTACTAATATGCCCTAAATTTGGTACCATTGGAATAATGTGAACGGATAATGGAAAAATATTGATATTTTAATTCTTGGAAATGGGATTTATGTAATAAGTTGATTTTGGAAATGTGCACTAAATGGTACTACATTTGGTACAATTTCGTTTTGGAGGAAGTTGGTAATTTAAAATGTTGGTGTTTTGGTCACAGCTGATGCGTAGGGCTAAGATATAGATTTGGGGTTGGAAATTCGTTCAGCCAGTGTACAGAAGGTACCAAATGATACTGATATTGCTTCAAATCCTAAATTGGCATTAGGGTCACTGTTAGTGTGTAGATTAAGATTTGGAGGTGAACATGTGTACAAAATGTGGTTTTTCAGTTTTGAAAGTGCGTAGAAAAGTAATAAATCATACTAAACATGGTATTTGCAGAAGGAACAGAGTTGGAAACATGCAATTTAATACTTGTCGAGATATGATGGTCGATATACAACATGGTGGGTCTTAGACAAAAATTTCGAGATGCTGCAGACTTTTGCTTCAATTAAATTATAACACCATTAAAACATAGTGTTGTAGGTTATAGTAATATGTCAAGCTAAAAACATATCCTTTTTACGTCTTATCCGTTTGTCGAAGATCGCATTGTTTGATTTGTTTTTTAATTTCTCTTTCCAGATGAACTTGATGACCTGGAACATCTAGAAGATCTCATTACCAATATGCGACTTCTTTCGACTTTTGGATTGCCAAATATTTGGTGTGGATGCCTTAAAAATACCTTACACTGAAATATAACGTTAGTAGCAACGTTTCTGCTAAAATGCAAAATAAGTTCCAGAATTAACCAATTACGATTTTCTTTCTAATTTTAGCAGAGTAAAGTTATTTCCCATTTCCACTGTGCATAAATAAAGTTTATATTGTTTTTGTTTGCATTTATGTTTTTGTTTTAATGTTGGTTATTCGTTTTGTTGGCCTTGTGGTTGTAAACAACAGCTGTCCGTGTGCCTTCTTGGTGTGGCCGTCATATGGAGAAGTTTTGTGTATAAAAGAGGGATCACAAAACGGCACAATGGTAGAGCTTTGTTGTAAAAGTTGTTGCATTTTGTTTCTAAGTTCGTAAATACACCAATGAGTGGAAAATGTTACATCTCATTTTGATTCTATGAGTTTTTGTGTACTTACTTCTAATTTTAAGATTTTACAATTTACTTACTCTGCATTAACTGAAATTGAAAAAAAAAAAAAATTATATTAGTTTGAAAAAAAAAATTAATTTGAGGTGATTAGGAAATGACACTCCTCCATTAGTCAAAGAAACCCAGTAAAAAAGTATCAGGATTCCGGCCGGTATGTACATAAAAAGCTACGTTTTTTTTTTAAATTATTGAATTTTAAAAATAGTTACAGTTCCTATCTACATCTTCGTCTGAACTAAATTTCATTGTGCGCCAAATGCGTACTTTTAGCCCAAATATAATGTTTCTTGGCATGTTCGACCGAATTCAGACAAGAAGCAAGTATGTCGTTTCATATATACTATTTTCCATATACAGGGTGAGATAAAAACTGCAACAAAGTCAAAATATAAAAAAAAAACTGCAACAAAGTCAAACGCCATAATTTTTACAATTTTGTAAAGTTTAATGAATGAAAGCAAAAGATTTCGGAAATAGCATCAAATTTTGCAATAAATATAGATAAATATAGATTTTGGCCCATTCCCGGCGAAGCGCTTGCTTGAGGTCATCGACACTTTGGTATTTTTAGTGCCAATCTGGCTTTCCATGGAGTATACAATAGTCCAACGGATTGGTATCCGGAGATTTTGTTGGTCATTGTGCTTTGGAAAAGAAGCGAGGAACCTCAATTTGTAACCATCCTGTTGGAATATCCAAGGTCTGCGGCCAAAATGTTTGCGTGCACAAGGATTTAATACACTATCCTGAATATTTTCGAGATAATATTCGGCATTCATTCTGATGCCACGGTCGATTAATATAAGCGGAGTGCGACCATCGGCTGTTATGGCGGCCTCTACCATCATCAAGTAAACACGATCATTTTGTTTGTTTACAAACTGCTGGACAACGAATGTTTTCTCATCGGAGAAAACCAAATTCGGCCGTTCACCACTTAGGTCAAGCGAAGCAACTCTTTAGCTCTTTTGAGTCTATTTTCTTTCTTTTGCGGTAAAAGTTCTTGCATTTTTTGGAATTTCAATGGCTTTACCCCGAGCTCATTTTTAATATTTGCCGCATGAAATATTGGGATATGTTCAGCTCACGAGCCATTTTTCGGCCACTGCGACGTGGGTTTCGATCAAGTTGCTTCTTTACTTTACACGGTAACGAGCAATGGTACGATACACAAAAGATTTATTCACATTTAAATGCTAGAGTATTCTAACGATAGCCACTTGTGGTTTTCTAGCCAAATATAAAGAAATCACACTATCACGCTTGAATTCCATCACGAATAACATTTTTTCCGGAAAATTCTAACCAAAATGCTTTTGTACGCCTGTAAAAAATATAATTAGCTGTCACTGAAATACTTTTAACAGCTGTCGGACGAGTGACTTGAAAATGATAGCAGTCTGAAGTTGGTTGCAGTTTTTTCATCTCACCCTGTGTAGCACTAGTTCCCATATATATTTTTCACCAGGTTTGGTCTTTAAGTCCCTCACAACCATAATAATCATTCCACAACAACCGTATCAGTACCACATGCATATTTTGATCTGATTCAACGTTTATTGTGCACCAAATGAATAGACAAATATGATATACTTTGGCACATCCGATTGTTAACAAATACGAAAAATTTGTTGAAAGTAGGTCCCGATATAGCTATAGCTCCGATATATTTCTATATAATAATGGTATGTGATACGAGGTGTACATATGTCTACTTTAAATTAGGGAAAATTGATTCAGAGTAGGATTGGTTGGCTTCAAATACCTAAAATGTGGATATGCCATCACGTGGGCAATATGATATATAAACAATTGAGACTCAAGATCCTAATTTACGCCCTACAACGCACTGAGTTGGGTGTATTATAATTTTGATTGGTCCAAAAAGTTTGTAATACCTCGAAATATCGGTCCTTCTCATGGTATATTATGTATCTATCTCGACGAGCTGATTTGTGATATGTGTGTGCGTCCGTGCCTTCTTCTGACCCGATCCTTACGAAATCTTGCATGAAGGTGGGGTTAAAGCCTATTGTTTTGGGAGATGAAAGCAAAATATTCAGGGGTTCATGGATTAAAAACAGAATAATTTTTTTGATTTTTCAGTTGCCATAGGACTGATAATTACAGACCGATCGACTCGTAAATTTTCATGGGACTAGACTAGACTAGTTCAGGGCTATAATATTTAGCGGGTGAAATAGACCATAATTTTTTGTTAATAAAAAATTAACATTACCATTAATCCTCGAATAATTTTTATTTCAACGAATCCACAAATACACAAAAACATCACTTCCGACAGTTATGATTATGATCGTTATATCGTATATAAAGTAAATTCTATACAATCTCTCATATCAAGAGGGGGATGTTAGTTAGACAGCTTGTAACTCAAGAACAGCTGGACGGATTTTGACAATTCTCTTGTATTTTTTGTCATACTTCCTATCGCGTGAGTTTTCTTTTTTAATTTGAATTATAATTTAATATAAATATATCTGAAGTCTATCTCCATGGTCATCCGAAAAATTATAGCTGCTAATATGTGTGCGTTCCTCTGCATTGATGCTGATTTCTTTGACGAGTATATCCAAATATCGGAGATACAGGAAATAATATAAAATAATCTAATTTTTAACACGACTAGGGCGTAAATATATTGCAAAATCAACGAGGATTTGCATGATCTAGTGGTTTCGGTCAAAGCAAAAATTACATGTAAAAAAGCTGTAAGTTCGGTCGAGCCGATCTTTGAATACCTTCCACCATTTGGAACGATTTTGGAAATTTTCAAAAAAACAAAATACGTTAAAAATTCTTTTAAAACCGAAAAAATGCCGAATCTAGCCATTATATTAGGGTCTAAACGAAGACGTTGACCAGCATAGGCAACTTTTGCCATAAACCATTACAATATTCAAATGCGAAGCTTGAATAAAAAAAAATCGGTAAACAATGTGGCTAAAATCATCAAAACTCCAAATATCGGGAGGTACAATTATATGGGGGATACACGAAGACGTGGACCCGCACAGACAATTTTCAGTCTTAGACTGTAGTATTCATTACGAATTTCAAACACCAAATTTGAAACAAATCCGGCGAATAATATCGCTAAAATCATCAAAATACCGAATATCGGGAGGTACCGTTATATGGGGGCTATAGGAAGACGTGGACCTATTTTCAATACCAATAGTCGTGCAGACATAATACACATTTGAGTAAAATTTTATCAAGAATATGCAAACTTTGCGGGGTCTAATATGTATATTTCGAGGTGTTACAAACGGAATGACAAACTTAATATATCCTCCATACTATGAAGGGTATTAACATTTTTGAGGTCTATGTGATATTATTTCCTGAATGAATTTAAAAACAAGTTAAAAAGCAGTAAGTTCGGCCGGGCCGAACTTTGAGTACCCTCCACCTTTTTGAACGAATTTAAAAATTTTCAAAAAATAAAATTCTTAAAAAATTCTGTTAAATTTTTAAAAATACCAAATATAGCCGTCTATTGCGGTCTATACGACGTGGATCTACATAGGCATTGTTTGTCATAAGCCATTACCATATTCAAACTCGAAATTTGAAATAAACAGTGAATAATGTAGCTAAAATCGTCAACATATCGCATATAGGGAGGTACCGTTATATCGGAGCTGTGCGAAGACCTGCACCTGCATAGACAATTATCTGTCACAGGCTGTAGCATCCATTACGAACTTCAAATGCCACATCTCAAACAATTTTGATGGGTATTGTACCTAAAATCGTCAAAATGCCGAATACAGGGAGGAAATGATATATGGGGCCTATACGAAGACCTGGATCTACATAGACAATTTTCTGTCACAGATTGTCGTTCTCATAACGAACTCCAAATACGTAATTGGAAACAACTCTGGTGAATAATGACGCTAAAATCATCAAAATACCGAATATTGGGAGGTACCCTTATATGGGGGCTATACGAAGACGTGGACCTGCACAAACAATTTTCTGTCTTAAGGTGTAGTATTCATTTAGAACTTCAAATACCAAATTTGAAACAACTCTGGTGAATAATGTCGCTAGAATCATCAAAATACCGAATATCGGGAGGTACCGTTACATGGCCCATTTACGAACTTAACCTGCCTACTGGAAAAATAAACACGTGTGCAAAATTTTAGCCATCTATCTCAATTCGTTCGAAAGAAAGCGTGATTACAACAGACAGACGGACAGACAGACAGACGGACAGACAGACAGACAGACAGACAGACAGACAGACAGACGGACATCGCTAAATCGACTTAGAATTTTACTCTGAACAAGAATATATGCTTTGTTGGGTCTGACATGAGTATTTCGAGGAGTTACAAACGGAATGACAAAGTTAATATACCCTCCATAGTATGGTGGAGGGTATAATTAATATTCAATATGTACCCATGGAATCAAATTTTTTAATATGAAATTTGTGTTCGGTCCGAATGATGAAATTATGTATTTGACGTAGACGGGAAATCTGCTTCGTTGAAGACTCACCATTTGCATTTATAATGAAGTAGATATGGGGATGTTTCTTTGGTAAATCTTCATTCTAGTCAAAAGAGTTTCAGATCTGCAAAGACATTAACACAACTTTTAAGGTATAAATGGGATAGGGCCCCAGAGCAAAGCCTTTGTTTTATTGCTGCTCCTCCAGCTTCTTTTGAAAATAAAAAATCCATTAAAATATATATTAGCCACAAATATCAAAATATATTTCTGGATTAATTTAAATCCTGTTATAAATATTTCTTTGAAATCTAGACGTTTCATCCCAATTTAAGGCAATAACATCGTATTTAAAATCTCATCACGACCTTTTAATATGTCCTCAACAATTCAGCGTAACAAGGCTTTTTACAACAAATTTAATTTGAACGAATATTATCTTAGAGTGCGAATCTGACCCATTCCATTGCAAAGCAGATGTAAATTTTCCACAAAATTCTCCCTTAAAAAATATGTGATGATAACCTCAGTTATTACTTTGTATTTGGTCAAGAAAAAAAAAAAAAAAAAAAAACAACTAAATAAATACCGTGGTATGGCTGCACAAAGTGGACCAGCATCCTTAGTTATTTCGGTCGAGGGAAGAGCCAACCAAGCGTTTCCGTATTTTACTTTGTTGTGCTGCCATCAACAGGACGAAAAAATCATAATGCGTTCACTTTTAATTCCCACTCACTCACTTGGCTGACGAAGTGTAAATTTTAAGTGTTTTTGGTTCTTTGGTTTGTTGTTTTTGTAGGCGATGGTTTGGCTGTTTAGGCCGCAGCTGGAACCAACTCGGCCATCAATGGTGTTGGTTTTGATTGTGCAAGTGCCTGCCTTTTCCTTTGAGCAGGCTTTGACTTCTCTGGCTTTTGTGCTGACCTCTCGAACCACTATTGCCAGAAACCTACTGAAGCAAACACAAAGCATAGCGCGAACCATCAAACCATCCACTCTCATCGTTATTGGAGTCTCAGACGGTTGTATACACTTCTGGCTTTTTTTTCTCTCAACTAAGGACTGTGTACAGTGCTTTAGGCTATCACCATCATCATAGAAAGCTTTTATTTATAGATGAAGTACATCTGTGGATGTTTATGTTGTTATGTTTGTCTGCCTGCCTGCCTGAATGCCTGCAGAAGGTGCTCGACATACATCCATATTTACGTCGCATGATATTTAAAAGCATATTTTTTTGTCTGTCTGCCGTCTCCTTAGTGAAATTTTCATTAAAAGCTTTTAACGAAATTAGTTTAAACTTTCTGACCACGTTTGGGTTTTTTAATCGCCGGCCTGGTCAGTGTAGCGTTGCAACAGTTGCCCTCACGGTTATTATTATTTCGTTAATTTTGGCAAATGCCACGGAAACCATTCTCTATTCATTTCCTTCCCACGATGCTTCGCTTAAGACCTTTTAATTGCCAGGAAAACAGGATGGCTGGCAGACAAACCACCACAACATTGCAACTGAACCTCAACATAATTTGTTAATGTAATTTTTATTTCTTTTTTTCTCCCTAGTCAACTTAGTTTATAATTTATGGTATTTTTTTCTTCTTTTCGAAAATTGTGCTTTCATTTTTCGCCTCTTTACATTAAGTTAATGACCGCAAAAGTATGAAAATCAAGAAGAAGGAGAAGCTGATTTCGTATTGAAATTAAAACTTTATTATGTAGTTAGTAATAAAATTTAGCTCATAAAAGAGATTTCAATATTTCAAAGTGGGTATATGAAATTGGGTGAAATGTTAATGGGAAAAGAAAATAATTATATTCTTATAACAGACATGTAGTTTAATGCATTCTTTCCACAGGAGTTTTGGTAAAAATTTTCAGATTCCGATTTTGAAACAGTATTCAAAAAGATGATATTATATTTTAGTGGTTAAAATGGTGGAATCAATCTGTCATCTTACTCCCAAATACGAAGTCATCCAAAAAACTTAAATTAAGAAGACCTATTGCAGGGGGATATATCAGTACTAAAAAGTGTGCTCCAATTTGTGAACCAACAAATCTATTCGATCACAATGTCGCCGTTTGTCTTTGAAAATATCGATCTCAAAGCTAGCAAAGGTACTCACAATGAAAATACGATTACATTTAGAATTTGTGAGAAGTTAATCATACCAACTGTGAGGGCGAATCTCAATTTGGATAATTTTTGCCATGCATCTTTGAGTATTTATGAGTAATATGGCCAAAAATTTAACATAGCTGAATCAAAAATTCGCATGGAAGCTGTGGTTGTATTACTATAAACAAATGAAAAAAAGAACAATGCTGGAATTTCATTTTTGCGAATGAAATTGGTGGAAGTTTGCGGTAAAAGTTCAATGTACCATAAAATGGGCGGTACCATTACATAGGGGCTGCACATAGGCATATGCTACATATACAATTTCCTGCTACAGATTCACGCCATATACTATGTGATTCAAATACCAAATTTGAAACAATTTTGTTGAAAAATGTAGTGAAATAATACGCAAATCTGCAGGAAATTCTGAAAATACAGGATGAGATAAAAAAAACTGCAACTAACTTCAGACTGCTGTCATTTCTAAGCCACTCGTCCGACAGCTGCTAACATATTACAAAGGCAGCTCATTATATTGTTTACAAGCGTACAAAAGCATTTTGGTTAGAATTCTTCAGAGAAAAAGTTAGAGCACTCAAGCATTTAAATGTGAGTAAAACTTTTGTGTCTCCTACCATCGCGTATAGCGTAGCCCGACGTCAAGCAAGTGGATGGAAGGAAACAGCAACATCAGCAGAAATGGTTTGAAAAGTAAAGAAGCGACTCTATCGAAACCCGCGTCGAAGTGGCCGAAAAATGGTTCGTGAGCTGAACATACCGCAATATTCGATTCGGCAAATATTAAAAAATGAGCTCAGGGTAAAGCTATTGAAATTCCAAAAAGTGAAAGAACTTACACCGCAGCAGAAAGAAAAAAGACTCAAAAGAGCTAAAGAGTTGCGTTGCTCTCCGCTCTCCGAATATACCGAATATAGGGAGGTACCGGTGTATGGGGGCTATACGAAGACGTGGACCTGCAAAGACCCTTTCTGCCTTATGCTGTAGTATTCATTACGAATTTCATACACTAAATTGTAAACAATTTCGGTGAATAATGTCGCTAAAATCATCAAAATACTGAATATAGTGAGGTACCGTTATATGGTGGTTATACGAAAACGTGGACCTATATGGCCCATTTACGAACTTAACCTGCCCACTTAAAAAATAAACACGTGTGCAAAATTTTAGCCTTCTATCACAATTCGTTAGAAAGATAACGTGATTTCAACAGACGGACATCGCTAAATCGGCTTAGAATTTTACGCTGATCAAGAATATATATACTTAGTTGGGTCTGACATGAGTATTTCGAGGAGTTACAAACGGAATGACAAAGTACCCTCCATAATATGGTGGATGGTTTAAAAAAGTCAGAACTTCGCCTTCTGTGTATTTCGGATATCGCCTGTATGTAATGGTATTTTTATACCCTACACCACATAGTGGTAAGGGTATTATGTCTTTGTGCATTTGTTTGTAACATGGAGAAGGAAACGAGATAGACCCATAGTTACTTTTGAGAACCTTCATAGAATCACTTTCTGAGTCGATTTATGCATGTCAGTCCGTCTGTCCGTCCGTCCGTCCGTCCGTCCGTCCGTCTGTCCATGTATTCTTGTGAACAAAATGCAGGTCGCATTTATCATCCGATTGAAATGAAATTTTCCAAACAATATTTTTTTGGCCCAAGGACGAACCCTATTGAAATTGGTGAGAATCGGATCAAATTTAGATATAGCTCCCATATATATCTTCATCCGATTTCGGGTTAAATGTGCACCAAATATCCACTATCAGTCCAAATTACCTGAATTTTTGCACACCCAACCGAGTTCGGCCTAGAAGCAAGTATATCAAATTTGGAGAAAATCGGTTCAGATATAGCTATAGCTCCCATATATATCTTTCATCCGATTTGATCTTTAAGTCCCTCACATTTCTACTATGCACTCCACAACCGTGATATTTGGTACCAGGTATTAGATGGAGCACAGAAATAGCTGTTTTAAATTTTATCGAAATCGGTTCTGATTTGGATATAGCTCCCATATATATCTTCATCCGATTTCGGGTTAATTGACCACCAAATGGCCAATATCAGCCAAAATGGCCCGAATTTTGGCACATGTGACCGAGATTAGCCTTAAAGCAAATACAACAAATTTGGAGAAAATCGGTTCAGAAACAGCTATAGCTCCCATATTTATCTTCAACCGATTTCGGGTTAAATGTGCACCAAATGTCCACTATCAGTCCAAATTACCTGAATTTTGGCACACCCAACCGAGTTCGGCCTAGAAGCAAGTATATCAAATTTGGAGAAAATCGGTTCAGATATAGCTATAGCTCCCATATATATCTTTTATCCGATTTGGTGTTTAAGCCTCCCACATTCGTAATATGCACTCCACAAGAATGATATTTGGTACCAGATATAAGATAGAGCCCAGAAATAGCTGTTTGTAACCAAATTCAGCCTAGAAGCAAGTATATCAAATTTAGTGAAAATCGGTTCAAATATAGATATAGCAACCATATATATGATTCATCCGATTTAGAGTTTTAGTCTAATACATTCGTAATATTCATTCCGCAACCGTGATATTTGGTACCAGGTATTAGATGGAGCACAGGAATAGCTGTTTTAAATTTTATCGAAATCGGTTCAGATTTGGATATAGCTCTCATATATATCTTCATCCGATTTCGGGTTAAATGTGCACTAAATGGTCAATATCAGCCCAAATCACCAGTCTAGAAGCTAATACGTAAAATTTTGAGAAACCCGGTTCAGAGATAGCTATAGTTCGTAAAATGCACGATAGAATTAGATAGATTTTGATTTTGTACCAAATATCTCATAGAGCTCTGAAATGCCCTGTATAAACCTTTTTGCGAGAGCTCTACTAAATATGCATAGTGGTGTAGGGTATCATATAGTCGGCCCCGCCCGACTTTTGAGCTTTCCTTACTGGTTCTCACAAATGTAGTGGTCCCTTCTACCCGCTGTTCTAAACTATAACTTCATGCGATATTTCGTATCCTTTGATTTCTATTTGTGACCTTTATAGCGTCTGTAAAATCAGAAAATTTTTTAGTTCTTAGTCCATTTAAACCCATAAATATATTTGCGGACATCTCTAAAAACAATAGGCCTAGCTCTAATTCGATCGACAATTGCAATATGTATATAAAAACAAAAACCTGTGTTGCAAGGTGAAAAAAATATTACAAAATGTATTCAATATTATAAGTCAAATTGAAAAAATCGCATAAAAATTGCGATAAAAAATATGAAAAAATAAAAAATGTCACAAAATACTGCAAAATATATATATTTTCATCATTACTGGCATCTTCTAATGCAACTTTTGTTAGGTTTTATACTTTCTGAATTGACATAATTTGTCAAAATCGGTCCAACCATTCTTGAGATATAAGCAGTCTTGCTAACATCCCCTTCCTTTGTATGTATTTCGCTATATATATATCCGATATATTTACTATCGGCATCTACGTAACGGTCAAAATTGACCTGTTCATCTATTTGTTATTTCGCAGGGATTAAAAATATTCGCGGTTTAATGGAAAATTTGACTTTTATTTAACACAAATGTTATGGTCTTTTTCTCCCACTTAAGATTACCCGATGACCATCAAAATTGGAAGACTTCTGCCCAGCGCTAAGCCCTAGCCCTATACTAACTTCTGCCTTGATTGGTCTATAATTGCGACCTGTAGATCAACTGCAAAATCAGGAAAATTTTTCAATTTTTGGTCCATTTCAACCCCTAAATACTATGCGATCCTTTCCAAAAGCAATAGGCCCTAGCCGCACCTCCATTATAAATTTCCTGGAGATCGGGCCATAATTGCGAACTGTAGAGTGATTATAAATTAACATGGACACACGGACGGACATACATACATGTCAAGATCGACTCAGCTCGGCGAGATAGGAAGATCCATATATACTTTCCTATGTGGGAAACCATATTTCGAGGTATTACATAATTTTTGGCCCAAATTTTTTGGTATAAAAATCCATGCAAAAATAATGTTCTATTATTTTATTTTTTAATTATATTAGATTACATTTCTAAGCTTTTTCAAACTATTTCGGGCGGCCGACCTTTTAATACCCTACAGCACTAACACTCTACAAGAAAACATATATATAACATATACAAAAATATAAAACGCAAATGCCTAAATGCAAGAAGATAACAGACATACCGAGAACTCTAATTGTCAAGTTTCAGCCATTTGGTTGGAAATTATGGTAGGAACCTTCAAAATAACGAAAATCTAGAGAAACCGTTTTATGGGGACCAATTTAACAGTGGACCAATATTTTCAATACCAAACTGCCAGCATATGTAAATAAATAATATTTATTCCATCCTGATTTCAATACACAACATCGCTAAACCGTTAATTCGGTTTTACACTGATCAAGAATATTTAAATACTTTTTATGGTCTCCGACGAGGGTATAACATCTCAAGCGATAAAAGTATGACAAAACCTAAAAAAATCTCTGAGTTTTGCCTTGTTAAGGCATTTTTTCATATTTTTGCACTATTTTCTTCGATTTATTTTACATATATATACTAGATGAACCCAGTGCGCTAATTGAAGACTATAAAAAAATCTTATTTGTAGTAATAGTTTAGGATATAAATTTAGTTGCAATGCGAAAATATACCAGGCATAGCTGACCATGAGAACAACAGGAAAATGGCAAATTTATACCGTATGCACGAAGAGTTTGTGTTTTGTTTTTTTAAGCATTCTTTTAAAGTTTAACGTCAATAGAAATTAACCTATATACTACCGCATAGTAATCGTAGCCTCAATCAAATTCTAGTGTAGTTTTTTACTATCAGCTTAAAGTCATTGCAAAGGCATGGTAGTAATATTTTTCTTAATAAAATAATATGCAAATATGAACCGATTTCAATATAATTAGCCAACATGTATTTTTGTTCCAAATTTCGACACCTATTCCAAATTTCAGTGGAATTTGTCATACATATCGTGTTTGGTGCATGAAATCGGCCGAAAATATATATGGGAGCTATATGCAAATCTAAACCGATTTTAATATAATTAAGTAAATATATTTTAAGACCAAATTTCATCATAAATTCCAAATATCATTGAAATTGGGGATGCATAGTGTGTTTGGAAGATCAAGTATATGAAATCGGCCAATAATATGTATGGGAGCCATATCCAAATCTGAACCGATTCCATATAATCTAGAAAATTTATATTTGTTCCGGATTCCGTTACACATTTCAAATTTCATTGAAATTGGAGATACGCAGCGTGTTTGGTGCATCAAATACATGAAATCGGCAGAAAATATATATGGAAGCTATATCCAAATCTGAACCGATTTCAATATAGGTTGGCAAATTTATATTTCTTTCGAATTCCGTTACACATTCCAAATGAAATCTGACATACACAGCGTGTTTGATGCATCAAACATATGAAATGGGTCGAAAATACAAAGTGAGATGAAAAAACTGCAACAAACTTCAGACTGCTGTCATTTCTAAGCAACTCGTCCGATAGCTGTTAAAATTATTCCAGAGACGTACCAATCCGTTGGACTATTGTTTCTGGAGTATTTTGGAAAAAAAATACCAAAGTGTCGATCACATCAAGCAAGAGCTTCGCAGGGAATGGGCCAAAATACCGCAGAGCAACATTCGGGCAGCGTGTGACGGTTTCATTGGCCGTTTGAAGGCCATAATTCGTGCAAATGGGATCAACTCAAACAAATCTAGACTCATTCTAACATTTGATGCTATTTCCGAAATTTTTTGATTTCATTCATTCATTCACCATGTATATATTAGAGCTATATCAAAATCGGATCCGATTTCAATATAACTCGGCAAATTTATTTTTGTTTCAAATTCCGTTACAAAATTTCGTTGGGAGACTGTATCTGTAGGCGATCATAGATATGTACACATAAAATCTAATTTTTTTGGAGGTACCTCTGATTCTGATGCTATATCTCCAGTTCCAAGTGGAATTTCAAATATCTGTATAGCCTATGTACTTTCATCAACTCAGCTGTCCAGATAGGAAGATCCACATATAACATCCTGTGTCTCGGACCAATATTTCAAGGTGCTGGCCCAATCAAAATCATCTCTAAAAACTTTCTTTGCTGTGGAAAATATTTGCTAGTAGAACTTGAGTCGAACTTCGATTGTTCTGGTATTGAAATTCGTATATGTTGTATCGGAATAAATTCGAAATAAAAACTAGTGGCCGAAGGACGGGTTGATGAATCGCGAAAGGAGTCGCGTAGTGTTAAGTGTTATTCAGTACATTTCAACTATACAATGCTCGAGACAATAGTAGTGTAATTTCAAAAATCCTTTAAACAGAAAATATTGCGATTTTGTACCAAACCAAATTGCAGAATTTAACACATAATCAAGCATCTTGCTTGTGCAACGGAAATACCACAATTATTACTTCAAGTGTTTGCTGTTAAAGCAAGTAAAAACACGAACAAACATATTCAACTTATTTTCATGCCAACCGCTATCATTTGCCCTCTAATAAATGTTTGCCTGCTCTTCCCCCGAGAAGAAGTTGAATATAAACGTAGGGAAGGCAAATTTCTCTTCTGATTTATCTTCCGTGGCTAATTTGTGAAAATTAAAGTGTAATTTATGTTTGGTATGCTTTCGTGCACATTTTTGTTTGGTTTCGACCCCACTCGGGTGCTTCACAGTATTTGAACCTGTTCTCCGTTGACATTGGAGTATTCATACAGTTATGTCTGCAATTTCCGAAGCTCGTGCTGGTGTCTGTGCCTCAGTGAGTTCCTGTATGAAGTACGAATGTATAGTGGATATGCGTTTACGTTGCGTTAACGAGCCTTATGATTTTGCTGTTGCCACTGAAAATGTTGTTGCCGCTTCAGCGATATATATTATTTTTGCTTACAGTGGATACATGGGATTTTGTTTCCAGAATAGCAGAAAATATTTGATATAACATTGATTGAAAGTAATCAGCAATACTACATAATTTTCAATGACAAGATATTCAGACCAGCAATTCTGCGGATACTCATGGACACAATTTTTCAGGATTTTAATTTTTTTTTTATAAACAAATATTTCCATGTGTTCAATACATGGTATTTTAACAACAGAATTTTTCAGGATATCCAAACTCCACAATTTTCTAGGATACAATTTTTCAGGACTGTGAATTTTAGAAAACAACTTTCTTCTAAAATGTTGATAATCGTGTATTTTTAAAGATAGTTTTTTCCAAACTAGCAGATTTTCAAAGAAAGAGTTGTCCAGTGCTGTTCTTTTTTTGGATTTCTCTGGCCAGAATTTTTGACAACAGCAATACTTGCGCCTTTTCAAGAAATGAAGGTCATAGATTTTCTAAATAGAATTTTATACGACTTTTTGTGTTTCTTGTGTTTTAACTTTCCTGAACCGTACTTTTAAAGGACATTTCTGGGAATATGCATATAATTTCACAGGTAAAATTAAACAGAACAGCTGTACTTGTGAATATTTAAAACTTGTAAAACAATAAAACCCGTTGATTTTCGAAGACTCGTGGATTTTAAAGGAACTAATTTTCAAGGATAACAGTTCTCGTGTATTTTTAAGATTCGAATCATCAAGAACAACGGGGCTCGTGGATTTTTAAGGACCAAATTATTAAGACAACGGAGCTCGAGGATTGATAAGGATTACATTTTCGTAGATTTTTAAGGACCAAATTATTAAGAGCTTGTGGATTTTTAAGGACTAAATTGCAAAGGACAGCAGGACCCGAATTTTCTAGGACTAGTGGGTTTTTAAGGACTGCATTATAAAGGTCAGCAAGTCGACAGGATTTTTGAGGACCTAACATTAAATAACTTGTAGATTTTGAGGGATTGACTTATGAAGGATAACAGGACTTGTGAATTTTTAACCCCCGTATTTTCAAAGACCTCTAGATTTATATGAGCTGAATTATGAAGGACAGCAAAATTCGTGGATTTTTAAGGACAGAACTTTAAAGGACTTGTGGCTTTTTAGGGACTCACTAATGAAGGACAACAGGCCTGCTGAATTATGAAAGGTACAGAAATTGATGGTTTTAAAGACCAAATTTTCAAGGACTAGTGGATTTGTAAGGACTGACTTAAGAATTTAAAGGACTAGCGGTTTTTTAAGGATTGACTAATGAAGGACAATAGTACTCATCGATTTTAAAGGACCAAATTTTAAAGGATTTTTTGATTTTTAAGGAATGACTTATGAAGGACAATAGTACTCGTGGATTTTAAAGGACCAAATTTTAAAGGATTGTTTAATTTTTAAGAAATGACTTATGAAGGACAACATGCCTTGTGGATTTTTAAGGCCCGCATTATAAAGGAGATGTTGATTTAAGGACCTATGGATTAACAAGTGCTGAATTATGACAACAGGATCGTGGATATTTAAGGACCGCATTTTCAAGGACTTTTGGATTTCTAAGGATTGACATATGAAGGAAACAGGACTCGTAGATTTTTAAGCACCGAAGTTTCAAGGACAATAGGAATCGCAGATTTTGGGAACGAATTCTCAGGGAAATCATTTTTTTGTATTTAGTTCAGAAACTACAAAGTTCTTGGACATTTAACGGCAGAACTTTTCAGGACTACAATTTTCGTAAAATTTTAAGGACCATACATTATACCTTACCCAACGTCGATTTTAAGAAAGACTAGTGGATTTTCAAGGAACAATTTTAAGCATACCAGCAGGATTGTGAATTAAAAAAAAATATAGATATAAAAGGTAAGGTAGTACCAGCTGATTACAATTTATTTCTAAGTGTGGCCGACTTCTGCCAATCTTGTGTATGGATTTTTTGTTTTGGAAAATAAAATAAAAAAATATTTTCAAAATAAATAATTAAATAATAATTGCGGGGCGCGCATTGATGTTATTAACCAGATTTGCCGTGGAATTGAAAGATTGAAGACTTTGGATCATATTTTTGAGAGAAAAATTCAGGCATTTCATTTATTTTCACGTTATTTAACTCATTTTAAAGATGAAAAGATGATGATGAAAAAATGAATAATTGTGCCTCAGGGCTGTATTTCTGTAGTTTTAAGAACCTGTTTTACTTCCTTAGCAATATACAAAGTAATTAAGCCATTCCGTTAGTAACATGTTTGAAAATATGTCTATAGATGACGAGATTTATTTGATATTAGAGGAGATAGTTTCTGTTACCAACTTACGATACCAAATTTAAAGAACATTTAATATATATGTGGCTAAGATCGTCAAAATGCCGAACATCTAGAGTTTGCGTTATATGTGTACAAATATTGGAAATTGTGGCGAAAATCAATTGCATAAAACTTGCCTAGTTGTGGTGGTAGCGCCTAATACAAAGTCCAAACACGAAATTTCACTCAATTCCCTTGGAAAATGTAGAACTTTAAGATATAAAATGCGTATGACCTAGGTCCATCGCTTGAGAAATTTCCACAGACGGGCATGCTTCTTAATGATCCAAGATGAATAATATCAATTCATTTTTGGTTCTTAAATGTTAATTTCGATGAGTTAAAAACAAAAAAAAAAAAAAAATAATAATAATAATAATAATAATATGTATGGTGAAGGGTGTAAAATGCAGAAGTGACTGTTGAATCTTCTTAGAAGTTACGAAAGAAATGTTATATATACTGTTAAACCGGTTCGCTATAGCCATAGTTGACTGTATGTTCCAGTGATCCTTCACACTTTGTCTTTGTCAGTAAACATACGCACATTTCTTTAACGTGAGTGTATTGCTACACCAACATTCTCACATGTGTACCCACATACATACAACTGCGCGCACCAACACATGTTGAATGCTTTAGAATGGCTAAGGAATGCACATTGGGATGTGGGTTTATGCTCTGTTTATTTGGTCCATAATGCATTTGTGTTTGTTGCATTTTTACGTAGTTGTTAACCATCCCGACTGCTCTGTAGAACGACACGATGCATGCACACAGACAGACCAGTCGAAAAGATGAATGAGAGAATGAATGATTGCATGGTTGTGAATGCGTGTGTGTGTGTGTGTGTGTTTCTTTTGAAAGCGTAAATATTAGTAGGGGCCATAGCAATAAAGCTACCTCCTGCAAAAGGGAGGAAACGAAAACACATATGGTTGGTGGCCACGCCACTCAAGGCTGACTGCCACAGCATACATTTTTTCGGGTCATACAATGTTTTGGTATTACAACCACGTGCAACATTAAGGTCGATATGCACTATCGTCGTTGTAGTTGTTGCTGCTGCTGCTGTTTGCGTGGCTCAAGCTCAGATAGTCGTCGTAGTAGCTGTTATACGTTGTCGTTGCTGCTTCTTCTTTTTCTTGTTGTGGCTGTTGTCATGCCACGATAATATTTCTTGGCCACAATTTGTCAAGCGGTTGCAACATTGCTCTTATTAAATGCACGCACACAAATGTACACATAAACCAGTAAAGAAAGTCTTAAAGTCGGGCGGGGCCGACTTTATGATACCCTACACCACATTGTTAATTAAGTAGAGCTCCACATAACAATTAAAAGTTTTTATGGGAAAATTCAATCATACACGCTATGATTATAATTATAATTTAAAGTTCAAAGGACTAAATATGTCGAAGCATTTGTATCTTTTAAATTCGGAATTGTATTGCCCATTTGGTGCACAATTAATTTGAAATCGAATAAAGATATATATGGGAGCTATATCCAAATCTGAACCGATCTCGATAAAATTTGGCGAAGATATTTCTGAGCTGTATTTGATATATTTCCCTGGATATCGTTGTTACGGAGTGTATATTACGGCTGTGGGTAACAAATATGACAAATCGGATGAACAGTATATATGAGAGCTATAGCTATATCTGAACCGATTTCGATCAAATTTGGCATACTTATTTTCAGGTCCAATGTAATCGTACGTGCCAAATTCCATCCCATTTGGACACATATTAGACGTTTGGTGCACAATAAAAGGTAAATCGGACGAAGTTATATATGGGAGCTATATCCAAATCTGAAACGATCTCGATAAAATTTAGCAAATGTATTTCTGAGCTGTATTTGATATATTTCCCCAAATATTGTTGTTGCAGAGTGCATACTACGGCGGCGGTGGACAAAAATAACAAATCGGATGAACAATATATATGGGAGCTATAGCTATCTCTGAACCGATTTCGATCAAATTTGGCACACATATTTTCAGGCCAAATTTGGGTGTATATGCAAAATTCCATACAATTCGGGCTGATATTACACGTTTGGTGCACAATAAAAGGCAAATCGGACGAAGATATATATGGGATCTATATCTAAATTTTGACCGATTATCTCTAATTTCAATAGGGTTCGTCCTTGGGCCAAACAAAAGATCTTTGCAAAATTTCATCTGGATCCGGCAACAAATGCGACATGTACTTTGTTTACAAAAATACATGGACAGACGGACAGACGGACGGACATGCATAAATCGGCTCAGAATGTGATTCTATGCAGATCATCAAAAGGAACTATGGGTCTATCTCGTTTCCTTCTGCCTGTTACAAACAAATGCACAAAGACATAATACCCTGACCACCTTGTGGTGTAGGGTATAAATACGAATGGACGGAAGAATGAAGCCGTAAGGAATATATTGATGTATGTGTAGGTCTGCATGTGCCATCCCAATACGACAATGCAAAAAATATCCAAAAGTGTCGGCTGGCGACAATTTTTTTTCTTAACGGAAGGAAGTGCATTAAAGATGATACGCTGATTTTTAAATGTGAAAACTTTGCAACGGAAAGATAAAGAAGCGATAGTTTAATACTTAATGATAATGTCAATTATTCCATTTTGCATTGAAGCAATTTGGAACACTTTTAACTTGAGTATGCCGAATAAAGTTTAAATGGCTTAACACAGAGTTGGTACTTAAGTCTCAACATTATTATTCATAGGCAGGCTTTGAGAGCTCTTGCCATTTTTATATATTAAACAAACTGCAGAAGCTGGTATAAAATAAAAATATGCGAATATTAAATATAGTTTGCAGTCGTTGAAATTGAGTTTAACAACTCCACTTTTCACTTAATTTTAACATATTTCTATTAATGTTGAAGTAGTTGGCTAGCATCAAGTGTTGTAGACCAATAACAAGTTTCGGAAGGAATTTGCAAAATTTAAAAAAGATAAAATCATAAATATGTAACAGTACTGGACCTCCACGAAGGCTTATATTTGCATAGACCATTTTTACCATAGGTCACTACAATAATCAAATACGAAACTTGAAACAATTACGGTGAATAATGTCGCAAAAACATAAGAATTCAGAAAATTGGGAGGTACACTTATATAGGGGCTAAACGAAGACCCGTACGCGTATGAAATTTAAAATACGTAATTTGAAGCAATTCCGGCAACATTTGATAATGGATGTACCGTTATATGGACTACAACAAAATTCAGAATACAGGGTGAGATAAAAAAATTGCAACGTCAAATGCCATAATTTTTTTAATTTTTTTTTTAATTTCATTGAGTAAAAGCAAAAATAAAATCGGAAATAGCATAAAATTTTAAAATAAGTTTAGAATTGTTCGAATTGGCCACCTTTGACGCGAATTATGACCTTCAAACGGCCAATGAAACCGTAACACGCTGCCCGAATGTTGCTCTGCGGTATTTTGCTCCATTTCCGGTGAAGCGCTTGCTTGAGGTGATCGACACTTTGGTATTTTTTAGTGCCAACCTTGCTTTCCAAAATACTCCAGACACAATAGTCCAACGGATTGGTATCCGGAGATTTTGGTGGCCATTGTGCGCGAAATGAAGCGAGGAACCTCATTAAAAGGCTTAAATATACCCTACAGAATATTTTCTCGATAATATTCGGCATTTATTCTGATGCTACGGTCGATTAACACGAGCGCAGAACGATCATCGGCTGTTATGGTAATGTGCACCTGCTGACCTCTTTGACAAGTAAACACGATCATTTTGTTTGTTTATAAACTGCTGGACAACGAATGTTTTCTCATCGGAGAAAACCAAATTCGGCAGTTCATCACTTTCGGCCAAGCGAAGCAAGTCTTTAGCTCTTTTCAGTCTATTTTCTTTCTGTTGCGGTGTAATTTTTTGCACTTTTTGGAATTTTAATGGCTGTATCCCGGGCTCGTTTTTTCAAAATTTGCCGAATGGAATATTACGATATGTTCAGCTCATGAGCCATTTGCCCACTGCGAAATGGGTCTAGATCAAGTCACTTCTTTACTTTTCGAAACATTTCTGCTACCAGTACGAGACACAAAAGATTTATTCACTTTTAAATGCTTGAGTGCTCCATCACGAATAACTTTTTTCTGGGAAATTCTGACGAAAATGCTTTTGTACGCTTGTAAACAATATAATGAGCTGTCACTGGAATAATTTTAAGAGCTGCCGGATGAGTGGCTCAGGAATGACAGCAGTCTGAATGTGGTTGCAGGTATTTCATTTCACCCTGTATACTCGGATACTATGTTTATACCCTACAACACTATGTGCTTGTGGAATTTTAAGTTTGGTTGGGCCAAAAAGTTTGTAACACGTCGAATTATTAGTCACAAAACCACTATACTATTTATTGATCTTAATATCCTTGCCAAGCTGATTCGTTCTAGCCTTGTGTGTCTGTCCGATCGTCTGTCCCTCTTTCCATGTTAAATTGTAATTTTTATGGTCTGATCTTCACGAAATTTTGTATGGAGGTTGGGTTGAGGTCAGAATAGAAGTTGTTTTTGGAGATGATCGAAAATATGTAATGGGCAACTTTGGGAAAATTTTTCATAATTCCGTAGTTGCATTATAGGTCACAAGTATAAACAAATCGACTCGGAATTTCGCATGGGACCAGAGGTTAGGACTGGGCAGAAGCTTGCCAATTTGGATGGTCATCAAATAATATTTAGCGGTTGAAATAGACCAAAACTTTTATATAAAAATACGGAAATTTCCGTAATTCCAGCGAAATCAAATGTTTTGTATTTGAATCTGTAATAAATCTGTGATATCTGGTATTTTTGTTTAAATGTGGACCTATAGGACCCTCTTTTGTACACGTAATCCATAGCGCTGTATCAAATTTAAAATTCTATCGTTAAATTTGCGAAGTAAATAGTAAATATTGCCCATAGCCACAATATCTATTTAAGATTTAAGAATCTTGAGGTTTCCGGAGGATATTAATTCTTTTCTTCTTAAATTTTTAATTAGCTCTACCATTTTGAGTCCGTATATTTCAGTGCGTTTTTGTATTCGGTACTTTACTTCCAATGAATTTTGCATTTTGATGTGTTACTGAACGGATTACAGAGTTGCCCATATTTGACGGACCCATGTTTTTTTTTTTTTAAAAATCGAAGAAAAAAATAAAAATTTGGCGGTTGGCAATGTTAATCATTTAATTTGTTCCAAGTAGATTTGTTTACATCAATTTTTGAATATGATATCTCTCAAATGGCCGCCTCTGGCGTTGATTACGTACTGTGCCCTTTTTGCTGCATTTTCCATTGTTTTTGCCAACATTTCGGCCGGAATAGCGGCTATTTCTTCACGAATGTTGTCCTTGAGCTCTTCTACGGTCCTTGAATTGGTCATCATGTCGCGATAACGGTCCTGATTGATGGTAACAGCATGGCCATTTTCATTTTGGAAGAAAAACGGCCCAATGACCGTTTTCGCACTAACGCCGCACCAAACTGTGACTTTTTTGTCATGAAGAGGCACTTCTTGGTCGATCGCCTTAGTCAGTCTTCGGATTAGAAAGAGCCTTACCAGTCGAAAATTTTTCGTATAAACGCTTAATGGTGTTCTTAGAAGGCGCACTTCTCACATTTTTTAATGTTTTAAAAGCACGTTGAGTTTTCACAATTGACTTCTTCTGTTGAATGAAAATTTCAACTATTTCAGAGCGCTCACATGGCGGGCATTGGTTTATGGTAAAAATCTGCTTGGACTGACGCTTAAAACGCGGTATGTCATTAAGCGATGTGACATCTCTGCCAAAAGTTATGGCGTTGCCAGTTGGGTTCGTCGAATATGGGCAACCCTGTATTGCCATGTGAAAGAATGATTTGATATGAGGCCTGTTCAGCTGTGTCGGTCATCTTTATTTGTTTGAATGTGTTCACGTCTTCCAGCTGAATGAAGATGTAGTTCCTGAGGTTGGAAAGTTATATGTCAATTCCAGTCGGGAATGGTGGTCTTAACAACGTATTATGCACTAATTCTATGCTCTTCATCTTCCCTTCAGAACTTAAAACAAAACTGAAAGAAATATATGCGATATGAAAAATTACGAAAATTTATTTCTCTTACGAGACGATCTTAATTATCTTAAATTTGCAGTGAAAAGGAAAGCCAGATAGACACTATTGCACACTCACCACTATGCGATGCGTTTCGCCGTTGGTCAGTTCGTATACGTACTGTAAGTAATTTTTCGACATAAAAGTGATGCTGATTTCGTGGATTTCTAAACACATGTCTATAAATTTGCAAAAGTTGTCTCGAGTGCAATGTTTTACTCAATGTTGCCAAGCCACTGCGCTTAGCCAGTTTGATTAGCTCTGCCAACCTTCCCCCAAAACACCAGAGACTATAAAGAATGAGCCTTCATGGCCCTACATACGCCTAGTATTACCAAATAAAGGACTTTCATGAAATTTTTATATAAAACAATACAAAACCACATGAAATTGTTTACGTATATATCCATATTTTGAATAAAATCCCTTTTGTATAAAAAAAAAATCCTTGTGCCATTCATGCATATGCTAACATTTTTTTTTCCTATTTTTTTGCATGTTGGCTATTAAATACTCTTACATTTGGCAGTTCGTTGTTTTGTATGCAAACATATTGATTTATACATTTCGCGTTCGAATTTACACTATCCACATTTCGACAAATATTTAAATATGTCACAATCGAATATATATTAACCTTAAATTATGCACAATAAATTACCAAATTGTCACAGATTATGGCACAAATTTGTTAACATATAAAACAGTAACAACAACAATAACAAAAACCTTTGTAATCTTTTACATGGGCAAAAAACTACGATTCTTTAAAAGCAAAAATGGGGGAAATGAATCAAACTGACAGGAGAAAAAGAAGAGGCAGAGGAAAAAAGACATTTGAAACAATCTTGTTGTGCCCAGGGCGAAAGATTGAAGAAAAATTCAACATATTCCGGAATATGTTTCTGTATTGTAGAGGGACAAAAAAATTAAATAACAAAAAACAGAATTTAGGCAAAGAAAAATGCCAACATATTTAAGGGACATGGTTAAACACAGATTTCTTTTATATGTTCAATATTAGGGGGAAAAGAAAAGGCTTTTGTTTTTTTGGTTTTCTTATGCAGCCATCTATCATGGGAACGTCAACCTCAAAACATTGATTGATTTTGTACTGCTGAATTAGAATGGGAGTTGCTTTCACTTGACATATCTCTCCAATAAAACTCTCCAAGTGGTTTTGAATAATTATGTGCCGTTAGGAGGGTTCTATAAACATTTAAAAACTGGACAAAAGAAGAATTGAAAGAGAACATTATAAAAATTTAAATTAAGAATAATTCTCCTTCTGATATTTAGCAGAGCTACTGGTAACAAAGCATTGGACATTTGTGTGGATATAACACATATAATCGAAATGCAATGGTCTTAACTAAAATGTGGGTGAAATACTGCTTCCAGTAAATTTGACAGATGTACTGTTGGGCTGTATACGATCCTCCATTATCATTGATCATTGCTATAGAATGCTGGTTATAAGGTTGATAAGGCTTTATATAAAATAACTTGAAAAATAAATATAGGTGGTGTAGTTAATCTAAATCAATTTAGTCCAAATTTGGCAGATTTTATTCTAGTCGGAATTTGATCGTAAAATTAAAAATTCAACCTTATTATACAAATGGTTTGTTTATAAAATTTAAGAGAAATATATGAGGCAACTAAATCCAGAGCCGCTTTGTATTCAGGCTTTAATACAATACGGTTTTGAGGGGCTTAAATGACAAATCGAATGAAACCAGAGCACCGATTGGTTCATTAAGACTCGGGAGCGAAATTTGTTAGCGAGAAGAAATGGTCGTAGAGTGTTAGTTTTTGACGGATTGTACTCTTTTTCTTTTATATTGTGTTGGAGCAGTCCCGAGTCACTTCTGTTTAAAAACTTAGAGTGGAGGTAGAATCACTCAAAACAGAGCAAGAGTTTGCTCCAAGAGTGAAAATGAGTGGGGAAAATTTTGTTTCTTATTTGTTATTGCATGTGTGTATATTGGCAAACGGGTCTTGATGTTGCTGTGTACTGTAGAAGAGGGTGGGAGAGTGGGTAAGAGGGAGGATCTTCTACAGAAAATTTCATATACATAGAAATACAGCATATATCAAATAAAAATTGAACCAATTCCACGATTTGGAAAACATTTTCTCTATGCCATAGTCACATTATATAAGTACAGGGTGAGATAACAAAACTGCAACAAAGTCAAACGCCATAGTTTTTACATTTTTTTTAAATTTTCTTGAATGAAAGCAAAAAATGTCGGAAATAGCATCACATTTTAGAATAAGTTTAGATTTGTTCGAATTGGTCACCCTTGTCACGAATTATGGCCTTCAAACGGCCAATGAAACGGGCACACTCTGCCCGAATGTTGCTCTCCGGTATTTTGGTCCATTCCCGGCGAAGCGCTTGCTTGAGGTGATCGACACTTTGGTATTTTTTAGTGCCAAAATACTCCAGACACAATAGTGCAACAGATTGGTATCCGGAGATTTTATTGGCCTTTGTGCGCTGGAAATAAAGTGAAGAACCTAATTTTGTAACCATTCTTGGGTGCCGTGTTCTGAGTCCTGTTGGAATGTCCAAGGTCTGCGGCCAAAATGTTTAAATATTTTCGCGATAATATTCGACATTTATTCTCATGCCACGGTCGACTTATAACAACGGAGAGCGACCATCGGCTGTTATGGCGGCCCACACCATGGCCGGCGCTTGAGTTCTAGTGGCCAGCCGAAGGTGCACATTTTCAGCTGACCTCGTACTCGTGTACTAGATATTGTCTAAAATTTGTCCGTGATAATGATTAGGACAGCATTGACCATTGAAAATATTGACCACTACCTGATCAGATAAGGATATATATGGGAGCTATATCCAAATCTGAACCGATCTCGATAAAATTTGGCAAATATACTTCTGAGCTGTATTTGATATATTTCCCTGAATATCGTTGTTACGGAGTGCATATTACGGCTGTGGGTAACAAATATGACAAATCGGCTGAACAGTATATATGGGAGCTATAGCTATATTTGAACCGATCTTCACCAAATTTGACACACTAGCTTCTAAACTTAATTCGGTCTTAAGTGCGAAATTTCATTGAATTTGGACAAATATTAGACGTTTGGTGCACAATCAAAGGTAAATCGGACGAAGTTATATATGGGAGCTATATCCAAATCAGAACCGATCTCGATAAAATTTAGCAAAGGTATTTCTGAGCAGTATTTTATATATTTCCCCAAATATTGTTGTTACAGAGTGCATATTACGGCAGCGGAGGACAAAAATAACAAATTGGATGAACAATATATATGGGAGCTGTAGCTATATTTCAAATTTGGCATACTTATTTTCATGTCCAATCTGATCGTACATGCAAAATTCCATACTATTCGGACTAATATTACACGTTAGGTGCACAATAAAAGGCAAATCGGACGAAGATATATATGGGAGCTATATCTAAATTTTGACCGATTATCTCCAATTTCAATAGGGTTCGTCCTTGGGCCAAACAAATGATTTGTGCAAAATTTCATCTGGATAGGGTAATAAATGCGAACTGTACTTTTTTTAAAAAAATACATGGACAGACGGACGGACATGCATAAATCGACTCAGAATGTGATTCTATGCAGATCATCAAAAGGAACTATGGCTCTATCTCATTTCCTTTTGCCTGTTACAAGCAAATGCACAAAGACATAATACCCTGACCACCTTGTGGTGTAGGGTATAAAAATCGAAGGGCTCTGTGAAAATTCATATTTGTCTATTGGTTATCCTTCCTGGAAATGACTTAGGGCTAGAAATGTGTCAATGCAAAATATACGCATGAACAAGTAAGCCTATACTCACACGCAACCATTCACATATATATGTATATAGACTTATACACCCACAAACACTCCCATCATTCGTGTGAAGACCAAAAAAAAAGGAACTCCTTTTCCTGATTATACATGCACAAAATAGCCTTGGCCATAAACAAGGGTTAACATAACGTCATATTGTTTAACAACAAAGGAATGAAAAAGGATTATACAATTTTTTTCCTGCATATCTTTCTTCGTTCGTGATTCAAGACAAAAGAATGCTGCCTAGCACGCGCGCACTCACACACACACTCAAACTCATGTAATATATACACATATGCTAGATATCATCATCATCATCCTCATCATAGATTGGATGATTGTGGTGGTAGTGGTGGACGTGTTTAACAATAGCCAAAGGATATTTTACTACAAATCAATAAAAAGGTTAATGCAAAAAAATTGTTACCATATTAACCAGACTCCGTCCGTACTTCCTTCAGAAGCACACATTCGCACAGGCACAAACATTTTTAGGTTCCTCTTGTTTGTGGGAGCACACGAATTTCTTTCATTTGAATTTCAAACACGAAATTCTTACTTAAAATAGCGAATAAATCTAAATTTTTCCTTTTCGAAACTATACATGGAAGCTGTTTGCGACTATTTTCTGTTTGAAAGTGACCCTTTTTGGACTACTTGTTTTTAATTTGTTTTGTTCGCAAAAAAAGGATATTCTCTGCCATCGTCACGCTCTATAAAAGTTGCCTAGAAACAATGTTGTGGCCTTTGGTTGGTGTTTTCCTTTTCCGATTTTTGTTTTTAAGATTTTTTTACAGCAATTGATGAAAAAATCGAATGGTTTTTGTCCGCCGTCCCCCGCCTCCTTTACTGCCTTTCTCCAATATTGGTCAATATCATTAATGTAACAGTTATTTTTATATTTATTGTATTTTACGACTTCATTTCTATCTGGGCCTAATACTCTTTGGCGATTTCCAACTAATTCCATATCGTTTTTTTATTCGCAAGGCTGTGTTGAAATCAGTTTCACATAAAACCCTATTACCAGGACAAACAACGGAAAAGTCATAGGTTATTGGATTTTTGTTATGGCTGTTGTTATTGTTGAGTTGTTTTTTTTTTTTTTTTTTTTTTTTTGGGCAAAAAAGTTGCTTTCTTGGTTATACTTTGATAATGAGTTTTTATTTGAAAAGTATTTTGATGATGTTGTTTTTGTAGGTATAGCATGTAGATATCTTGTTGGTTTAATTTCATTATTGGGTTTACATAGAAATGGTAATGAAAGTGTTAAGGTGTTTATTGTTGGTTTTCCTTAAATTTGGTCCGCAACAACTCATTGATGGTTAATTTCTTTAAAACAAGCAATATAAATTCGCCCAATATTAGAATTTTTTGTTAACAATCAAAATTTTGCGGTGCCTGAACTCATGAGAGTATTAAAAAAAGGTCTAATGCAATCATAAGACTATAAATTTTGGTTGATGTCCCTTCCCAGAAAAAATATTTATTATTAATTGGGTTAATAAGAAATGAGAAGTAAAGTTATTTGGTCACTAAACTTTAGAATATAGTCATCTACATCAAAATGTTGAACAGGGTGAGATGAAAAAACTGCAACCAAATTCAGACTGCTGTCATTTCTAAGCCACTCGTCCGACAGCTGTTCAAATCATTCCAGTGATATTTCATAATATTGTTTACAAGCGTTCAAAAGCATTTTGATGGAATACAAGCGTCAATTTGGTTGGAAAACCACAGGTGGCTATCGTTAGAGCACACCAGCATTTAAACGTAAATATTTTTTTTTTGTGTCTCATACCATCGCTCGTAACTGTGGTACTGGTAGCGTAGTCCGACGTATAGGAAGTGGAAGGAAAAAAAACAGCAACATCAACAGAAATGGTTCGAAAAGTAAAGAATCGACTTCATCGAAACCCGCGTCGCAGTGGACGAAAAATGGGTCGTGAGCTTGAACATATCGCAATATTCCACTCGGCAAATAATGAAAAATGAATAAGCCATTGAAATTCCAAAATGTGCAATAACTTACACCGCCATAGAAAGAAAATTGACTCAAAAGAGTTGCTTCGCTTGGCCGTAAGTGGAGAACTGTCGAATTTGGTTTTCTCCAATGAGAAAACATTCCTTGTCCAGCACTCTGTAAACAAACAAAATGATCGTGTTTACTTGCCAAGGGGTAGGCTGAAATTGTGCACCTTCGGTTGGCCACCAGAACTCAGGAGCCGGCCATGATGATGGTGTGGGCCGCTATAACAGCCGATTGTCGCTCTCCACTCATATTTGTCGCGAAAATATTCTGGAGGGTGTATTAAAGCAAACAAATATACCAAAGTGTATATGGACCAAAATACCGCAGAGCAACATTCGGGCAGCGTGTGACGGTTTCATTGGCCGTTTGAAGGCCATAATTCATGCCAGAGGTGACCAATTCGAACAAATCTAAACTTATTCTAAAATTTTATGATATTTCCGACATTTTTATACCCTCCACCATACTATGGGGGGTATATTCATTTTGTCATTCCGTTTGTAACTCATCGAAATAATGATCTTAGACCCAACAAAGTATATATATTCTTGATCAGCGTAAAATTCTAAGACGATTTAGCCATGTCCGTCTGTCTGTCTGTCTGTCTGTTTGTCTGTCTGTTGTAATAACGATATCTTTCGAATGAATTGAGATAGAAGGCTAAAATTTTGCACACATGTTTATTTTACCAGTAGGCAGGTTATGTTCGTAAATGGGCCATGTAGGTCCACTTTTTCATATAGCCCCCATATAACGGTACCTCCCGATTTTTGGTATTTCGAGGATTTTAGCGTCGTTATTAACCGGAATTGTTTCAAATTTGGCATTTGAAGTTCGAAATGGATACTACAGCCTAGGAAACAGAAAATTATACATATAACGGTACCTACGTATATTCGGTATTTTGAGGATTTTAGCGACATTATTCACCTGAATTGTTTCAAAGTTATTGTTTGAAGTTCGAAATGGATACTACAGCCTAAGGCAGATAATTGTCAATGCAGGTCCAGGTCTTCGTATAGACCCCATATATCAGTACATCCTTATTTCGGGATGTTGACGATTTAAGGTACAATACTCACCGGAATTGTTAGAGATGTCGTATTTGAAGTTCGTCATGGAAGCTACAGCCTGTGACAGAAAATTGTCTATGCAGGTCCAGGTCTTCGTATAGCTCCTATATAACGGTACCTCCCTGTACGGTATTTTGATGATTTTGGCTACATTATTCACCGTTTATTTCAAGTTTCGAATTTGAATATGGTAATGGCTTGTGACAAACAATGCCTATGTAGGTGCGCGTCGTACAGGCCCTAATATAACGGCTATATTCGGTATTTTTAAAATGTTAACAGAATTTTTGGCGAAAATTTTCAAATTCGTTCTACTGATTTTTTTACTTGTTTGCTTTCATTCCATAAAATTAAAAAAATTAATTTTGCCTTTGTTGCATTTTTTTTAACTCACCCTCATTAGACCTAAGACTGATGAAAATATTAATTCCACTTTTCTTTGCATAATGTCTATTTTTTTTTTTTTGTTTTTTATATATTTTTTAAATTTGTGGGGTACGTTCCAGAAAGAGTGGCCCGAATTATAGATCAATTTTGACGAAATCGGATATTCACACGAGAGTTAGTTTGCACTCAGCAGTGCTGATGGACATCGGTAGATCGACTCAAAACATCCCGAAACGAATTGCCTCTCAAGAGATCTAGGTTCTAAAACAATTATTTTGATGAGACATTTTTTGAAAAAAAAATAGGTCTTTGCCGGGAAAATTTTCCCAGTCTGTCTGACAGGCTATTTCGCAAGATTGGACTCTAAAGGAGTGATCGATTTTATGGACAATTTGCAACAGGTTAAAGTCGTTGAATTCCACATTCTAGTACCTCAATATTTAAAAAGTCTCAACGGTCAGTTTATTCCATTTCTTCCCAAACTTCATACTTCTAATTATTTCGTTTGAAATTTAATTAAGTTTTAAAACGGGATATGTGGATTCACTCAAGTTTAAAAGCAATAAATTCGTTTAACACGATCGAGATTTAATTTTGATGTATTTTAACATGTTTGTAAAACTTGGCCACTCGGCTTAGAAGTTTTAGCAATTTTTTTAGAATTTCCTACCAATATTTGTGGATATTTTATAGAATCTTAAATTTGAATTTGAGGAAAGGTGATTTTTATATCCTACAACACTATGTGTTGGGGGTATTATAAGTTTGATTGGGCCAAAAGTTATGTAACACCTCGAAATATTGGTTTCCCACATGGGAAAGTATATATGGATCTTCCTATCTCGCCGAGCTGAGTCGATCTAGCTATGTATGTTCGACCGTCCGTCTGTCCATGATAATTTGTAATCACTCTACAGGTCGCAATTATGGACCGATCTTCACGAAATTTAGAACGAAGGTGGGGGTAGGGCCAGAATAGAAATGGACCAAAAACTGAAAAATATCATGATTTTGCAGCTGCTCTACAGGTCGCATTTATAGACCAATCGAAATTTAGCATGGGGATAGAGCTTTGGGCTGGGCAGAAGCCTTCCAATTTTGATGGTCATCGGGTAATATTTAGTGGTTGAAATAGCCCATAACATTTGTGATAAATAAAAGTCAAATTTTCTATTAAACCACGAATATTTTTAATCCTGCCGAAATCACAAATAAACGAACAGGTCAACTCTGACCGTTACGTAGATGCTGATAGTAAATATATCGGATGTATATAGCGAAATATATACAATGTATATATAGAAAGGAAGAGGATATTAGCTAGAATGCTTATATCTCAAGAATGGCTAGACCGATTTCGACAAATTTTGTTAATTCAGAATGTCTTCTTACCATAAAAATATAAAATCTAAATAAAGCGCATAAAAAGATACCCATAATGATGTTAATATAGATTTTGTAGTATTTTGTAACATTTTTTTTATTTGTTCATATTTTTTATCGCATGCCATTTTTTCAATTTGCCTTATAATATTGAATTGTACATTTTGTAATATTTTTTTCATTTTACAACACAGGTTGGGGTTATTATATATAGATTGCAATTATCCTTACGAAAAAGGTTAGGGTTAGGCTCAGAATGGCTAGGCCTATGGTTTTCAAAGATGTCCGCAATATATTTAGGGGTAGAAATGGACCAACAACTAAAAATGTTCTGATTTTGCAGCCGTTATAAAGATAACAAATTGAATCCAAAGGAAATCTCGCATGAAGTTAGAGTTTAGGACAGCGGGTAGAATGGACCACTACCTTTGTGTATAAAAATACCAACAATACTTACAAGCGATTTCCGAGATACACAAAAGCCGAACTTCTGACTTTTTGTACCCTCCACCATACTATGGTGTCATTCCGTTTGTAACTCCTCGAAATACTCATGTCAGACCCAACAAAGTATATATATTCTTGATCAGCGTAAAATTTTAAGACGATTTAGCCATGTCCGCCTGTCTGTGTGTTGTAATCACGCTATCTTTCGAACAAATTGAGACAGAAGACTAAAATTTTGCAGACATGTTTATTTTTCCAGTAGGCAGGTTAAGTTCGTAAATGGGCCATGTAGGTCCACGTTTTCATATAGCTCCCATATAACGGTAACCCCCCTATATTCGGTATTTTGATGATTTTAGCGACGTTATTCACCGGAATTGTTTCAAATTTGGTATTTGAAGTTCCAAATGGATACTACACCCTAAGATAGAAAATTGTCTGTGCAAGTCTATGTCTTCGTATAGCCCCCATATAACGGTATTTTGATGATTTTAACGACATTATTTAACGGAATCGTTTCAAATTTGGTATTTAAAGTTCGTAATGGATGCTACATCCTAAGTCAAAAAATGAGACATGTAGGTCTACGTCTTCATATAGCCCCCAAATACCGTACCCCCCATTATTCGGTATTTTGATGATTTTAGCGACATTATTTACCGGGATTGTTTCAAATTTCGCATGTGAAGTTCGTAATGGATACTTCAGCCCATGCCAGAAAATTGTTTGTGAAGGTCCACGTCTTCGTATAGCCCCCATATAACGGTTCCCCCTATATTCGGTATTTTGATGATTTTAGCTACATTATAAACAGATTTTTCTTCAAGTTTCGCATTTAAATATTGCAATTACTTATGACAAAAGTTGCCTATGTAGGTCTTCGTCGTCGAATAGGCATTCTGTATTTTTAAGATTTTAACAGAATTTTAAACGGATTTTATTTATTTATTTATTTATTTTTTTTTTTTGTACCAAATGGTGGAGGGTATTAAAAGTTCCGCCCGGCCGAACTTACAGCTTTTTTGCTTGTTTATGCTGATTTCGTTGATGAATAAAGCCAAATATCGTAGACAAGCAAATCATATAGATGAGGTTAAATTTGGTGATACAGAGGGGCCTTTTGGTGCTGGTCGCAAAATATTTAGAGGTTCAAATGAACCAAAAACAGAAAAAATTTCCTTCTCACACAATTGAAGAGAGTTAAGAACAGAGAACAATTGTAGCATTTTGGATAACCACTGGTATATGTAGCTGTAAAATGGACCACAACAACTAACAGCACGATGGAGTGCGTAAATATTGGGCATATGTCCCTGGTCAAAACGCTAAGGGTAATATCTGGGCAGTGCTCCATGACATAGTTTCAAAGCGAAGTATTCCAAAATGGATTCGGACATAAGGGGGCTTCTAACATATTGTAGTGTTGTAGGGTTCACATGGTGCTTACTTGTTGCTAATACATTTGCTAAAATCTTCCCGTCTAATGTTCTGAGTAATCATTAGATTCCATGTTGTTTACTTTGCAGTTATTCATAAAAGTACATCATGGCCTCAGAGTCAAAAACTAGACCTATTTACTCAAATGAGTTTCTTGTTTCAATTGCTTAGTTAGATATTTGAAAAAAAAAAAAAAAAAAAAAACAAGTAAAAAAGCTGTAAGTTCGGCCGGGCCGAACTTTTAATACCCTTCACCATTTGGTAAAAATTTGGCATTTTTCAAAAAAAAAAATCCGTTATAAATTCTGTTAAAATCTTGGGCCTGCATAAGCAAATTTTGTCTTGGGCCTGCATAAGCAAATTTGGGCCTGCATAAGCAAATTTGTCATTTAAATGCGAAACTTGAAGAAAAATCTGTTTATAATGTTGCTAAAATCATCAAAATACCGAATATTGGGTGTATCGTTATATGGGGGCTATACGAAGACGTGGACTTGCACAGACAATTTTTTGGCATGGGCTGAAGTATTCATTACGAACTTCACATGCGAAATTTGAAACAATCCCGGTAAATAATGTCGCTAAAATCATCAAAATACCGAATATCGCGGGGAAGGGGGGGGGTACGGTATATGGGGGCTATATGAAGACGTGGACCTATATGGCCCATTATCTGTTTTATGCTGCAGTATCTATTACGAACTTCAAATACCAAATTTGGAATGATTTCGCTAAATAATCATCGAAATACCAAATATTGGGGGGGGGGGGGTTGTACCGTTATATGGGGCCTATATGAAGACGTGGATCTACATGGCTCATTTTTTGACTTAGGATGTAGTATCCATTTCGAACTTCAAATACCAAATTTGAAACGATTCCAGTAAAAATGTCGCTAAAATCATCAAAATACCGAATATTGGGGGGTACCGTTATATGGGGGCTACACGAAGACATGGACCTGCATAGATAATTTTCTATCTTAGACTGTAGTATTCATTACGAACTTCAAATGCCAAATTTGAAACAATTCTGGCGAATAATGTCTCTAAAATCATCAAAATACTAAATATCGGGAGGTACAGTTATATGGGGGCTATATGATAACTAGGACCTACATGGCCCATTTACAAACTTAACCTGCCTACTGGCAAAATATACTTGTGTGCAAAATTTTGGCCTTCTATCTCAATTTGTTCGAAATATAGCGTGATTACAACAGACAGACAGACAGACAGACACACAGACAGTCAGACGGACATAGCTAAATCGTCTTAGAATTTTACGCTGATCAAGAATATATATACTTTGATGGGTCTGAGTATTTCGAGGAGTTACAAACGGAATGATAAAATTAATATACCCTCCATAGTATGGTGGAGGGTATATAAAATAATACAAATTGTACTTCTTTAAATTATATTTTAACGCGGAATTACGCATGATAAATTGAACATGTAAATGGGCCATACTATATTTAATAGGGATAATCAAACTAATAACAAATGAAGCTTTGACAAAAAACTTTATATTTCATTTTTTCTTGGTAGTGAGTTCCATTTACCAATTGACTGCTATTGTTTTGCGAACTACAACACAAACAACAATAGGTTATAGAAAAAGTTTCGCTGTTTTGGTTTCATAAAAATCATTAAAATGTGTGGTTAGTTATACAAACTCATACATCCACCCAATCAGCTAGTCAGTCAGTCTTACATTGAAGTATAGCAGAAACAAGAATTATATACTACACTGTTGTAAACTTT
>NW_026712308.1:466296-481779 GCF_030504385.1 Musca domestica
ATTAACCAGCAGCGTAATCTACGCAAAACAGTGTTTCTTGAGCACAAAACATTTCTATTTTTAATATTATGTTACGCTACATCCGCTGGGGTAGTGCAAACTTGAAAACAGCAAAACATTAAAATTAAGTAACTTTTGATGTTGAGACATGTTTCCAATAATTTACAAAACAAAATTATTAAGGGTATTATTATGTCTATGGCAAACTGATTCTAAGGAAAACTGAGTAGAATTACCAAGATAAATTTTGGCTTTAATTTCAATTAAAACAAAGTAAACCTTTAAAATGTACAAGTCAAGCGGTGTATTAATTTATTTTTATACCCTACACCACATAGTGGTAAGGGTATTATGTCTTTGTGCATTTGTTTGTAACATGGATAAGGAAACGAGACAGACCCATAGTTCCTTTTGGTGATCACCATAGAATCACATGTTGAGTCGATTTATGTATATCCGTCCGTCCGTCCGTCTGTCTGTCTGTCTGTCTGTCTGTCTGTCCGTCTGTCCACGTATTTTTGTAAATAAAATTCAGGTCGCATTTATTATTCGATTGAGATGACATTGTCTACATGACATTTGTTTGGCTCAAGGACAAACCCTAGTGAAATTGGTGAAAATCGGTCCAAATTTAGATATAGCCCCCATATATATCTTCATCCGATTTTAGGTTTCTTGTGCACCAAATGGCTAATATAAGTTCAAATGTTGTGAATTTTTGCACTTCCGACTGAATTTATTAAAGAAATAAGTACTTTAAGTTTGGTGGAAATCGGTTTAGATATAGCTATAGCTCCCATATATACGTTTCATCCGGTTTGGTGTTTAAGTCCCACACATTCGTACTATACACCCGACAAAAATGATATTTAGTACCAGATATTAGACTAAGCCCAACAATACATGATTACAATGTTATCAAAATTGGTTCAGATTTGGATATAGCTCCCATATGTTCGTCTGATTTTAAGTTTCTTGTGCACCAAATGACTAATTTCAGTCCAAAGTGAGTGAAATGTTGCACTTCGTAGCGAATTCATTTGAGAAGTTAATACATAAAATTTGGTGAAAATCGCTTCAGATATAGCTATAGCTCCCACATATATATTTCATCCGATTTGGTGATTAGATCTCCAACTTTTGGAATATGCACTCTACCATAATCATATTTTGTACCAGATATCTCATAGAGCTCAGAAATGCCCAATATAAACCTTTCATTTAGTGTTCATGAACGAATGTATTTACAAATTGACAATCCCATTCCTCTAGTAAAGAACTTGAAAAGATATGATTTATTCTGAAACTCATTAGTTAAATGCAAATTAAAATGTCCCATTTTTGTTCCATACAAATAAACCATGTCTATGTGGATGTAATCAGTTCAAAATTTTGCTGCACCCACACATTCGCTGTTATACACGACGCTATCTCTCCCTCTAATGTAATTGCTTAGTGAAATCGGGAAGTGGACCCACTCAACCATGAAGAAATGAAAACAGAAAATACACAAATGCATATCTGCATGGTTATGCATGTACAATATTGCATATCAATCAGATATTACTCGATTGTACATACATATCTATGGGTGTTTATGTATCTATAAAAATGTGAAAAATTGTCATAAATAAAGGGCACAACAACTATCATTACAGAAATTATGTCATGGTCGTTTATTATGCTTGACTAAATTAAAATGCAATTTTGTATTGATGAGTTATCAATTTATTTCAACAAATCAGTCATGGAACAAATCTTCTGGTTCGATGCAAAATTTACATTTTTTTTTGTATGCCCTACACAAAAGGGAGGGATATTGGTGGCTTAAGGTTGATTTGAGATATTGGACTACTAAGAGTGGCCCAGAGTGAATTGGATGTTAAATTTTAGACATTCTATTTATTTTTCCATTTGCAATTCAAGGCATTATTAATTTGGGCACGGAGAGAGGAATTCGTATATGATTCCGCATTTGTTGAAACTACTTGAAGATCCGAACAGGTTGAGAAAAAATGTACAAAATGTAGAGAAAAATGTACAACAAATGTACATTCGAAAATAACCAGTCAAAATGGAAAAAAATAATTTTTGCACATTTTTTTTTTTTTTTTTTTTTTTGATTTTATCCTTTTCTGCCAAGAGACAATTCCAAATTTCTTCGAATCTTTAAAATCAGACCAGCGGTTGAGTTGTAAGCATAGAAACTAACACAACTTTCTTTTATGTAACTGTAATAGGGTAAGTGTGCCTAAGTTCGGCATGTCCCAGTAGTCGGCACTTTTTATATTTAAGCCCAAATAAATGAAACTATTATAACTAAATGTATTTTGTTTACTTCAAATATATTGTCAGCTATCTTTGTGCACAATTTTACTAAGAAAAGATGAATTATTCTAATAAAAATTAAATGTTTGTCTGTGAAGGTCCTCAACAATTCATATTCTTAAGAAAAGTACAATAAAGACGTCGAATCAGTTTAACTAAACAAAAATATTATATTTTAATGAATTAATTTATTATTACTATTAATTATTCTTACAAAAAAAATGGTATGCCGACTGTTGGAACATGCCATACCGACAATTAGCAAGTGGTGCCGACTACTGGCAAAAAAGCATTGTTTTAATAAAACTACAAATTTATAAAATTTAATAAAAAGTTATTAAAACTTTATTTATTATTGCAAAAACTATACAAAATTTCGAATCTGAAAAAATTAACTTTGTAATAATTGAAATGTTCCACTCAGAATGGTGAGCGATTAAAAACGCGAAAATCCTAAAAGTGCCGACTACTGGTACACTTACCCTATCATGTTACAGCAATTCAGCTTAAATATGTAAAAAATTAATAATGCTAATCCTTTGTTAAATACATTCACAAATATAAAATATAGTTAAATTAAATCCTTCACTATCGGCCAATAATTATGTTGTTTGTTTGTTAAAAATTAATAATGCTAATCCTTTGTTAAATACATTCACAAATATAAAATATAGTTAAATTAAATCCTTCACTATCGGCCAATAATTATGTTGTTTGTTAACCTCAAAGACAAGCATATTTCCTTTCATTCCTCTCATTGCAACAAAGATTCCCATTATACTCCACAACATTTAAGATACATTTAATTGCCGACTATGTTAAGTGAGTCATAAATATTTTATCACTCCGCAATCGACAGTGTAATGATGACAGAGGTCAAAGCCCAGTGCAAATGAAGTACGTATGACTTTGAATGAACTTTTGCTACCATGACAGTCTATTGGGCAAACGAAATATTTAACTACCCTAGTTAATTGCATGTAAAGAAAGTGAAATGAATATGAAGTGAATGCGTATATCGTCTGAAACTACGTGAAAGTTGATATTCGTTTCCATTATAAAAATTCAGTCTTGTTGCTGGCACAGCTCTATACTAACAAAGAAAGTCATAGCGTATAAAAAAAAATTGGACAACGGCGCTTAAACACTGAAAGGCGTCGTTAGGTTATGCATGAAATTTTAAATAAAATTTGTATCATTTATAGATGATCGTGAATAATTGTTGGTTTATTTTTGTGGTTGGTGGAATACTAATATCAAACATCAATTAAAAAATATATATTGATTTATTTCAAATATGTTACTAACTTGTTCTTTTTAAACAGAATATATAGTATAGCCTTAATAATTTTTTGGTTAGAAATGGTACTGATTAGTTAACAGAAAAAAACAATATAAAATATACTCGCTATCTTCAACATATGTAATAAATCATACAAGCATGGACTTTCCCTTGTCAAAGTGCTAACAAAGATTTAGAAAAAATGTGAAACAAAAAAGTAAAATACAATGCAGAAATAGTTTGCAAAAGTTTACAATTACAATTGTTGGGACATCAGTGCGTATGAATAACGCGCAACAATACCTATACGCCCTACAGTCTATGGAACTTCAGCTGTCACAATTTAATTTAATCGAACGAACAATCTCCGTATCTAGTTCCATATAGTCCGTTCGTTTGTATGACCATCGTATGAGTGTTTTGAAATTTAAGAAAACACTCATACGTTTTGGCACTGCTGTACTGAACTTTGAACTAGTCTCTATATAGAACTAAATTAAACTGTCGGTCAAAAGACATACAACAAACACATTGTTTTGTAAAAAAATGTATAATATATTGTTTTAGAAAATTATTATAAAACAAATAAGCAAAGGCTATAGTCGTGCCAGGCCGACCATGTGGTACCCTACAACACTACAATATGTTAAAAGCCCCCTTATGTCCAAATCCATTTCGGAAGATTTCGCATTTGAAAGTATGTCACGTTGCATTGCCCAGATATTACCCTTAGTATTTAGACCAGCGACATTTGCCCAACATTTACGTGCTGTTAGTTGTTGTGGTCCATTTCACAGCTAAATATAATCCAATGGCCAATGGTCTTCGCTGTCCTTAACTCTCTTCTCAGGCGTTTCGATTGGCTTCAATTGGTTGATCAGGACATTTTTTTTGTTTTGGGTTCATTTGAACCCCTTAATATTTTGCGATCATCTGCAAAAGCAAGAGGCCCCTTTGTATTTCCAAATTTAGACTCATCTATATGATTTTCTTGTCTACGACATTTGGTTATATTCGTCAGCGAAATCAGCATAAAAAAGCCATAAGTTCGCCTTTTGTGTATTTCGGATATCGCCTGTAAGTAATGTTGGTATTTTTTCACACAAAAGTAGTATAATAAGCCAAACCTGCGTTATAAGTTGAAAAAATATTACAAAATATACATACAAAATTGAAAAAATCGCATACGATAAAAAATATGAAAAAAATAAAAAAAATGTCACAAAATACAAAAAAATCAATATTAAGATCATTATTGGCATCTTTTTATGCAATATTTTTCTAGATTTTATATAAAAGTATAAAGAGGACATTCTGAATTGATCAAATTTGTTAAAATGGGTCCGGGCATTCTTGAGATATAAGCATTCTAGCCAATATCCCCTTTCTTTGTATATATATATTGTAAATTTTTCTCTATATATATCCGATATATTTACTATTGGCATCTACGAAACGGCCAGAATTGACCTGTTCGTCTATTTGTGATTTTGCCAGGATTAAAAATATTATTAAATTAAATATCACTTTTATTAAACACAAATGTTCTATTTCACCCACTACATATTACCCTATGACCATCAAATTGGAAGGCTTCTGCTCAGCCCTAAGCTCTTGCCCCATGCTAACTTCCGCGTAGATTGGTCTAAAATTGCGACATGTAGAGCAACAGTTTTTGGTCCAGTTCCACCCCTAAATATTATGCGATCATCTCCAGAAGCAATATGCTTCTATTCTGGCCCTAACCCCACTTCCATTCTAAATTTCGTAAAGATCGGGCCATAATTGCGACCTGTAAAGTGATTACAAATTAACATGGACAGACGAACGGACGGAAAGAGGGACGGACGGACATACATAGCTAGATCGACTCAGCTCGACGTGATCGGAAGACCCATATACACTTTCCTGTGTGGGAAACCAATATTTCGAGGTGTTACATAATTGTTGGCCCAATCAAACTTATAATACCCCCAACACATAGTGTTGTAGGGTATAAATACATAAAGACAAATGTACATACTTATTTGCATAACTGAACAATACAAAATTTGCAACAGTTAAACATTCAATTTCTGAAAATCTTAATAAAATGATACAATATTTCTGAAAGAATAACAAAAACTTCTCGTAGGCGCGACCTTTTCATATTTAAGAAACTTAACAAATTTTTGATATTTTGAGGTCATTAGTATAAGCATATCCTTTTAAATGGAAACAATTAAAAAAATATACAGTTCAGCCTGACCAAACTCTTATATATCAGAGGAACTCTTATATATCAGAAATTCAGAGAGCATATAATTAAATCAGAACATATCCCACACAGGAGTTTTTGTGCCTTAGCTAGGTGGAAAATGGAAAATAACTGCTCTTTTTATAGAAAACCATATGGTCTTCCTATAAAAGAACACATGGTCTACTTGGGAGCTCTTGTGGAAGGTCATAAAGTAAAATGAATTGTTTTCTTGCAGAAGACAACAATGTTCTATTTTTTGTCTAGAATATAAAATGGGTTTATAATAGATGACCTTAAACTCACTTATATGAAAGACCCATTGGTCCGCTTTTAGAGTACGTATAACCCTCTTTGGAACACCGAATAACCTTTTTTTGAACAGGATTTGTATATTCATAGTCCTAATAGTCTTCCCATGGAAGATCTGATATTTGAAATTCATTGAAAATATTCTCAGATCATAGGTATCCCATAAGGATAACCGATCTTGATACAGAAGAACATTAGGTATTTCCAGTGAAATTAAAACAACAGCGTTTTTAATGACTATATCGAATTTTCATACATGTTTTTTTCAATAGCAGATAAAAATGCATTGTTATAGAATAATGAAGATTGTTATCATACTTTAACAAAACGAATCACCCACCTACTATCGTCCTAATTGTTTACAATAAAAAATGGTATTTTGTGGTTAAATTAATTATTTTCATAAACACAATATGTAAATTATAATTTATTGATATTCTAATTTGAGGAATATTGCGACGAACAACTACATTAAACTTTCCTTGGAAATTTATTTCCGAAGTACTTCTTTTATCATATTCAAATTTAAAGAAACGAAAAGAAACCGACTTTATTATAGATATGCAAAAGTGCCTCAAGTCTATTAAAACTGCTTGACTATCATTTGTAACTCATCCATACTAGACAGCCTTTCGCTCAACACCACCAACCAACCAGTCAGACAGCCCACCATCGTTTTGTGTTATTTGCGTCTCCAAACATTCATATGTCTTTGTGATGAGACTAATGTAAGGACCGTCAACATGTCTATGCATATTTTTTTATGAATGTGGTGTTGGACCATTTCCATCCATTAACAGGGTTTATGCTGTTTTAAAACAACAGCAGCCAACCATTATCACCCAACACATAACCATTGTTCGAGGAAGGTACAATGACAGCAAGGAGAACACTGTTACACTGTTATGGAAGTCTCTGAATGTTGTCAAGAACATCATCCTACCATATTGTGTTTGCATGATAGCTTCTTGCCTAACTCTTCACGCTACAAACATGACCAAGGAAGAGAGTTGCCGAGGGAATTTTATTTGAAAAATATCAAAAATTGTGGGAAGTGTCCATGAAGTATCTTATTGAACAGGGGATAAAACTGAAAAAGCTTATCTTTTACGTATTGATAGTAGATCAATGCACCACATTGTCTTTGATTAGTTGATTGTAATATATAGACCAAGGTAAATCCAAAGTTTATTTTGAAGGTTTCCATAGAATCACAGATTTATGTATGTCTCTCCTTTGTCATGCTGGTATCCATTCCATTTAGTAAATATAATTTAAAATGCTAGACTTCTGTTCTGTCCCGTCCTGTCGTGTCCTAAACTTAAACTTTATGCAAAACTACGTGCTGATTGGTTTTTAATTGTGATCCGTAGATCGACTGCAAAATCAGGGAAAATTTAATTTGCTTGTCCCTTTAAACCTCTTAATATACATTAAAAAAAGGCTTCGATTCTGACCCTACCCTAACATCCCCTATTTATACCACAAGGTGGTCAGGGTATTATGTCTTTGTGCATTTGTTTGTAACAGGTAAAAGGAAACGAGATAGACCCATAGTTCCTTTTGATGATCTGCATAGAATCACATTCCGAGTCGATTTATGCATGTCCGTCCGTCCGTCTGTCCATGTATTTATGTAAACAAAGTAAAGTCCGCATTTATTGCCCTATCCAGATGAAATTTGCACAAATCATTTGTTTGGCCCAAGGACGAACCCTATTAAAATTGGAGATAATCGGTCAACATTTAGATATAGCTCCCATATATATCTTCGTCCGATTTGCCTTTTATTGTGCACCAAACGTGTAATATCAGTCCGAAGAGTATGGAATTTTGCACATACAACCAGATTAGGCCTGAAAATAAGTATGCCAAATTTGATCGAAATCGGTTCAGATATAGCTATAGCTTGTTACTTTTATCTTCCGCAGCCGGGGAAAATATATCAAATACAGCTCAGAAATACATTTGCTAAATTTTATCGAGATCGGTTCAGATTTGGATATAGATCCCATATATAACTTCGTCCGATTTACCTTTGATTGTGCACCAAAAACCCAAATGGGATGAAATTTGAGACTTAAGACCGAATTGAGTCCAGAAGCTAGTATGTCAAATTGGGTGAAGATCGCTACAAATATAGATATAGCTCCCATATATACTGTTCTTCCGATTTGTTATATATGTTACCCACAGCCGTAATATACACTCCGTAAAAATGATATTCAGGGAAATATATCAAATAAAGCTCAGATATATCTTTGCCAAATTTTATCGAGATCGTTTCCGATTTGGATATAGCTCCCATATATATTCTCATCCGATTTCAAATTAATTGTGCACCAAATGGGCAAAACAAGTCCGAATTTAAAAGATACAAATGTTTCGGTATATTTAGTCCTTTGAACTTTAAATTATAATTATAATCATAGCGTGTATGATTGAATTCTCCCATAAAAACTTTTAATTGTTATGCGGAGCTCTACTAAATTCGCAAAGTGGTGTAGGGCATCATAAAGTCGGCCCCGCCCGACTTTAAAATTTTCTTTACTGGTTTGATATATGAGATTGTACATAAATTGCTATGAAGTCTCAGATGAAAAAACTGCAACCAACTTCAAACTGCTATCATTTCTAAGACACTCGTCCGACAGCTGTGACAGCACATTATATTGTTCACAAGCGTACAACAGAATTTTGATGAGAATTTTTCAGAAAAAAGTTATTCGTGATGGAATTCAACGTGATAGTGTGATTTCTTTATATTTGGCTGGAAAACCACAAGTGGCTATCGTTAGAGCACTCCAGCATTTAAATGTGAATAAATCTTTTTTGTCCCAAGAATGGTTACAAAATGAGGTTCCTCGTTTCATTTCCATGGCCAAAAATGGCCACCAAAATCTCCGGATACCAATCCGTTGGACTATTTTTTCTGGAGTATTTTGGAAAGCAAGGTTGGCACTAAAAATACCAAAGTGACGATCACCTCAAGCAAGCGCTTCGCCGGGAATGGCCAAATACCGCAGAGCAACATTCGGGCAGAGTGTGACGGTTTCATTGGCCGTTTGAAGGCCATAACTCGTTCAAACAAATCTAAGCTTTATCTAAAATTCGATGCTATTTCCGAAATTTTTTGCTTTCATTCAATAAAATTTAAAAAAAAAAAAAAAAAAATTTGGCGTTTGATTTTGTTGCAGTTTTTTAACTCACCCTGTATAATCCAAAATGCTAGACTTCTGCCCTGTCCTAAACTGTAGATCGACTGGAAAATCAGGGACGATGTAATTTGCTTGTCCCATTGAAACCCTTAATATAAATTTTAAAAAATGTAAATTGCAATATATGCGATATCTTGGATATCAGCATCAATGTGACCGTCAAAAGTGACCTGTTCGTATATTTAAAACTTGGCTGGAAAATTTTCGCGGTTTATTGGGAACATTCGTATTTTCTACAAAAAAGTAATAATACCCCAACATATAGTGCTACAGGGTATAATTACATTTTTGGAAAACTGTATCGGGATTTCATTTGTGATATTGTAGGTATTTTATTGAAAAATACGCAGGCCTAATCAACTATTTTTGTAAACACAACTTTATTAATTAGTTAGGAAAAATCGTAATATTTACCAGGGATAAGGCATTTTTGGGAAACTGAAACACCCAAAATACTTTAGATCGAGAGAACGTTGTATTTTATTACATAGTCAGAAATCGGGCATTACATCAAGAATGAAATGGGCCAAACACATTAATTAAATACATGGTTGGTCTCTTATTGAACCTAGTTTTCGGGAAAATATTTGTTTTACATTTATTAGGATTGTTTCAGCAGTAGAACGTAATTATGACAATATCCAACCTTTAAAATGGAAATTAATACTTTGTTCATATCTCTAACAAACGAAAAAATCAGAATGGGACCACAGCCTTTGCTTCTTTACTACGTCGTGTTCATCAAAAAAATCTCACCAGTTTTTGGTCGAAAATAAATCCCAAAACATGGATGAAACTAAATATTTTGCCATCATTGTTTCATCTTGCTAATGATGTTGCACGCCTAGCTGATGTCATTTTCGCTGGATAGCCGTCACTTTGCGCTACAGTCATTGTCATTTCCTTCACTGACGATTGTCTGTGTGTGTGCGAGTTTATGGTCGTGGTCTATGTAAATGGTGTTTTCCATATTCCATAACCAATGAATGCATAAAGCTTGCCCGTCTGCTTGCTTCGAAAACATGTTTCATGTCTGTTTCTGTTTGTATTTTAGAGTATCGCGTCGTTTTGTATTGTGAATTTCTTTAACGCTTACTTTGCGCTTCTAATAGTGGCTCGTAGCTCCCAGTATACGCGTTATGGAGCATAGAATTTGGCTGAAAGTAGTGATGTACCATATGTATCTGATTCCGCTAATGTTGCCGTATTTGGCGTTTTCTTTTTTCTGAGTGATTTTGTCATTTTAGCTGTTTTCCGTCTTCTGTCATTTTCCTTGTCCGTTATGGCCGGTGTTTGTTTCAGAATATGAGTATTTTTAAGGTGTTACAAGACAACAAGTAGACGTGCTGATAATACTCTAGATGATGAATACAGTGGTGACGAAATGAGTTGCTGTACGAGGTAAATGTACAGAAGTTTTGCAGGAGTTAGTTTCTATATATTATTTTCTATATATATTTCGTTATGGAAAATAATGTCTAAAGTACTACAATAAACAGAATAGAGTATTTGAAAACAGTATAAGAAACTGGCTGCCAATAAATATTCTGATGGGTTAGGACTTGCAAAATTATTATAGATCATGGGAACACGAGCATCGGAATTCTCACCATGTTCTCACTTAGTTGAGAACTGCAGGGCAACTGGGTTTTGGACCATTAGGAACCTAAATTATTTGGATAATTCAATAGGCTTCTATTCTGATCATAACCCGTGAAAAATCAGATAAATAAGAGAGTATTAAATAGAGTAGTATTAAATAGAACAAAATGTACAACACATTATTGTAAGTCAAATTGAAAAAATCTCACCCGATAAATATGATGAAAATATACAAATAAAAAAATATAACAGAATATTAAAGGACAAGTAAAAAGTATCAATCGCTTTTGCTGATAGATGTATACCCTGAGCTTTGAGTTATTATTGGTCGACCTGTTTACCCCTTATTAAGGGTCAGAATTGGGCCAATATTAACCATTTCGTATATAACCTAGGTGTGATATAAATCATACAAGTGCAGAGACATAATATATATTTTATGAGAGATGTATTTATTCAAAATTTTGACCAGTTGTGGGGGAGGTACAAGAAGAAGAGGACGGATTATATCCCATTTTCACAACCAGATTTTTGTTAATAAACAAGTTAAATATAGCTAATTTCGGCCGGCCCTGAACTTTTAATACCTCAACAATTTTGAAGGAACTTGAAGAAAAAAAAATGTCGAAAACTTCTACTTAAATGAACCGTTTATATGGAAATATACGAAGACCTGGACCTGCCTTTGATATTTTTTGTCATAGGCTGTAGCAGCCATTACGAACTTTAAATACAAAATTTGAACGACTCCGATTTGATTGAACTCGCTAAAATCATGAAAATGCCGAATATCGGTAGCTACCGTTATATGAGAGCTATACCAAGACGTGGATCTGCATAAAAACATTTTGTCATAGGCTGTAATACATATTACGAACTTTAATTATGAAATTTGAAATAATTCTGAAAATACCGAATATCGGGAGGTAACCGTTATATGGGGCTATACGAAACGTGAACCGACATGGTCCATTTATGAACTTAACCCGCCTACTGGTGAACTATTCATGTTTGTAAAATTTTAGCCTTCTGTCTCAATTCCTTTGGACATCGCTAGATTTACGCCGATACAGAATATATATACTTTGTAGGGTCTATTATGAATATTTCGAGGAGTTACAAACCGAATAACAAACTTAATATACCCTCCATAAAATGGTGGATGGTATAAAAATATTGGATGTGTGAAATTTGCAGATAATCGGGTGCTTATTTCCCGAGATATATAATAGTTCAAAATGTTAACCAATTGTGAGGTACTGAAGGTGTTATCTGATATTTTCATGTTCATGGTAAGCTTTGTGTTGCTAGATATATTAGGTTGAGCCAAATATGACAATGAGAGTTGTGATTATTGAAAATTTTAACCTTTACGGGGAGGGTACTTGATGGAGTCAAGCGATATTGTATATTTTAGCACCCGACCTTGAACTAATGCAAATATTAGGTTTTGCAAAATATGAATAAAATTGCATGAATACCAAGCTAGGATCGAATTGGGTACTCCCTTCCTAAGTTATCGAGCGCACCAGGAAGTCAGTCATTTGGACTGACGGACGTTTCACTATTTTGCGATGATCTCCAAAGACTACGTTGGCTCTGTTCTGACCTAAGCCCCACCTCCATGCAAAATTTCGTGACGATTGGACTATAATGCGACATGAAGCGTGTTTCAGTAGACGGGATTAAAAGTAATAATGGAAATGTTCGTATTTTTCACATAAAAGTTATGGTGTATTTTAGCCGCTAAATATTATTCGATGACCATCCGAATTGGTTGACTTCTGTCCAGTCCTAAACTTTAACCAAATGCTGGATTGTGACCCCTAGAACAACTTCAAAATGAGTAAAGTATTCTGTTCTTTTTTTTTTTTTGTTTCATTTCAACCCCAAAATATTTTGCGATTATCTCCTCCAACATTTAGCTTCTATTCCCTAATCCCAAAACGACAGGTGGGCGGAAGGACATAGGTAGGTCGTGCTGGACCAATATTTCGAGGTGTTACATAATTTTTGGTTCATAGAAACCCAACACATTGTATTGTATCATTAGATTTCGATAACTTTGAATGGCATCCTCGTTTATCTTTAAACACGTTAGTCTCACTTTTTCTGTTCCCACGAACGTAACATTCATGTTCACAGCTAAACGTGCCGGAAACTATTCACATATTGGTAAATATGTATTGCATGTTTAGTTAGATATACTATAAAAACTATCAAGACTACATATTATGTTTGAGGAAACAATAATCCTTTTCGGAAAACAAACGCCACAAAAGCATACCCCCAAGCCAGTTTACTACCAACTGACATAATCAGGATTTTGTTTAGATATTTCCTGAAGGGGTGTTTCTTTCTATTTTAAGGAAATTTTTCATTTTTCCGAAAACAATTGTTAAGTATGTCATTTGTTAATAAAATATAAGGATGTATGTGCGATTGTCACGAGATTTATTGAAACGAAATGAAGTGTTACATAACCTAAACTCATTTCGGTGGATTTGAAAATAAAAAGTGTAAAGGAAAAGAGGATAATTCTGCCACTTTGGAAAAAATTTGGTTTAAAACTATTTAGGTTCTGGTAAAGCGAACGTAGTTTTACCTTACAACACTATGTGTTGGGAGTATTATAAGTTTGATTGGGCCAAAATTATGTAACACCACGAAATATTGGTTTCCCACATAGGAAAGTGTATAGGATCTTCCTATATCCGAGCTGAGTCGATCTAGCTATGTATGTCCGTCCGTCCGTCTGTCCATGTTAATTTGTAATCACTCTACAGGTCGCAATTATGGCCCCATCTTCACGAAATTTAGAATGGAGGTGGGGATAGGGTCAAAATAGAACCCTATTTCTTTTGGAGATGATCGCATAACATTTAGGGGTTGAAATAGACCAAAAACTGAAAAAAATTCCTGTTTTGCAGTTGCTTTCGGGTCGCAATTATAGACCATTCAAAGCGGAAGTTAGCATTGACTAGAGCTTAGGGCTGGGCAGAAGTCTTCCAATTTTGATGGTCATCGGGTAATACTTAGTGGGTGAAATAAACCATAATATTTGTGTTAAATAAAAGTCAATTTTTTTACTAAACCGCGAATATTTTAATCCCGGCGAAATCACTAATAGACGAACAGGTCAATTCGGACCGTTACGTGGGATGCCTATATAGTAAAATATCATAGAATATATAGCGAATATATGCAATGTGTATAACCGAAGGAAAGGGATGTTAGTTCTCAAGAATGGCTGGACCGATTTTGACAAATTGGTCAATTCAGAATGCCCTCTGGACATAAAAGTATGAAATCTAAAAAATCGCAGAAAAATATGCCCATAATGATGTTAATATAGATTTTGTAGTATTTGTGACATATTTTTTTTTTCAATTTTTTATCGCATGCCATTTTTCAATTTGATTTATAATATTTTAATATTTTTTCACTTACAACGCAGGTTGGGATTATTATATAAGGATTGCAAATATCGTCCGATCCCACGAAAATTTTCGCAAGGGTAGGGTGGGCTTAGAAGCGCTAGGCCTATTATTTTCAAATATGTCCGCAATTATTGATATTATTATTGGGGTTGAAACTACCAACAACTAAACATTTCTGATTTTGTAGCCCTTATAAAGGTCACAAATAGAAACCAGAGGACACGAAATCTCGCATAAAGTTTGAGTTTAGGACAGCGGGTACAGTGTGTGAAAAGTACCGGCATTACTTACATGCGATATCCGAAATACACAAAAGGCGAACTTCTGGCTTTTTTATGCTGATTTCGTTGACGAATACAGCCAAATATAGTAGACAAACAAATCATATAAATGAGTCTAACGTTGAAGACACAGAGGGGCCTCTTGCTTTTGGAGATGATCGCAAAATATTTAGGGGTTCAAATTAATCAAAAACAAAAAAAAAATCCTGATCACACAATTGAAGCCTTTCGACACGCCTGAGAAGATAATTAAGAAGAATTCTGGCATTTTGGATGACCATTGGATATATTTAGCCGTAAAATGGACCACAAAAACTAACAGCACGAAGGATTGCATAAATATTGGGAAATATCCCTGGTCAAAATGCTAAGGGTAATATCTGGCAGTGCTTCGTGACATAATTTCAAAAGCGAAATCTCCAAAATGGATTTGGGCATGAGGGGCTTCTAACTTATTGTGTGTTGTAGGGTATCACATGGTCGGCCCCGCACGACTTAGCCTTTGCTTACTTGTTTTTATTTAATATATGTATAATAATTCAGCCTTACACATTTATTTATTTTATTCTTTAAACTTCCATTACCATATATTTAATATGGACCACGCACCAACAAAAAGTGTTATTTATAAGACACCCTTTAAAAATCGATTTCCTCATTACTTTGGCATGATAAATTTATGTGTATAGTACACCAAACACTTGAACTGAATAAAATTCCAACATTCGAGTTTATAATTATATACTTAAATACAACGACATTGTTCTTGGTATGTGGATGGAGA